>NW_026571133.1:13308940-13686440 GCF_026225935.1 Boleophthalmus pectinirostris | reverse complement strand
AGCTTTCCTGGAAGTCACTGGATGGATTGACAAAACATGGACTTCATTGACAACCAAAACCATCCTGTTGGGATTCAGAAAGGCCAGAATAATTCCAACTGGATCTGATGCTGAGTCTGACGACAGCTACGCAGAAGAGAAAGTGGCTCCGTTTACCTCCCAAGATCGCGGAGTTGCTCAGAAGTGACATCGAGGATGAAGAATTCAATGGATTTAGTGATTTGGAGTGAGATGGAGAGTTTGATAAACTTGTTCTGTTCTGTTGTTTATGCTCTTGTTATCTGAATAACTGTGCATATGTGACGTTAACAGTCTGTTGCTCTCTGTTCTTTTGTTATTACTGTAACTTGCCTTTCAAGATGAAATATCGGTTGCTGGTCTCTGATTTTATCAAATACATTTCCTTCAAAAAGTGTGACTTATAGTCCAATGCGAGGTATGTTTTTTTTTTTCTTTTTCATTACTCATTTTTTGGCTGGTGCGACTTATACTCCGGACTGACTTATAGCCTGAAAAATAAGGTACATTTGACATACTATGGTACATCCCACCCAATAGTGTCACCATGGAGACCAGCAGGTGGCACACACTCCAACAGAAAAGTTACAGAATGCACCTTATGCACTCTTTATACTCATCTGGATTTCTTATAGATGTTGTGGTTCATATTTTATAACATCTTATATTATGCTCACTGATATGCTGTCCTTAAATCTCTGCATGGACTAATCCCACCACCCGCGGCCCTGTCCTCATGCTGCCCTCTTATAATTAATACAAGTGTCATACACGGTTAAAAATGAAATTATAGGCAACCATTTGAAAGTACATTTTGAGGATATTGCATTTGTTTGTGCCAAAAAATAAAATAAAATAAAACAAAAGCTAAGATTCATGCAGAGAGCACATGAGAGCATTTCTGTTAAAAATAAAATGAAATGTTTTAGCAAAAGCATCCTCTTGGGTTTCCTGTTCAAACGTAATTACCGTCATTCCATTTACAAGTATTCCTGGTACAGTTAATTTCGTCACATTTGAAATTGAATGAGTAAATTCATCTTAAATTCCACTTATTTAAAGGGCGGTATTTCATCATTTTTTGATCTATGTTCTATTGTTTCCTCATTACAAATATACCTGGAGTTGTGTTTTGTTTCATTCACACATGTTTAACACACAAACCATGCATATTTAGGCTTTAGGTGTTCTTCTCTTAAACAGAAAACACTCTGTTCCACCTTGTGATATCATGTTTTGTCATGTTTTTGAGCTTTTATGTAGATAAACTATTAATAAAAGATTACTCAGACATGTAGGAATGAAACAAAACACAGTTCCACATATGTTTTTGATAAGGTAACAACATTCTAAAATGGCTAAAAGCTCTGAAGACTCAATTTTGCATAATATATGACCTTTTAATCTTTAATCTCACGCCCACAGACTTGCTATCAACCTCCCCACACTGTCCATTTTCACCTCTCCTTTCTTTTCTCTCTCCTGTTCTCTCCTAAAATGCCATCAGTTCCTCTCTGACACTTCACAGGTGAGGAGACAGACACAAAGCAGCCCCGGTAAAAGATTATGAGGTGGATCTGAGCTAACAAGAAGATAGCAGCAGTTCCGTGTGTCCAAATAGTGGAGAACATGAGCGGTGTCTCTGGGGAGCAGATATGGTACAGTAAACAGAGCCAGCTACATATGTGGGAACTCAAGTGTTAAGTACATGTGTGAAAAATGACTGCTCTTCACACCATCCCCATCCGCTCAAAGCAATTACAGCCCTCAGATAATTAGCCATGCTGTGCTAGAAGTAAACAAGAGGAAACATGACACATACAGAAGGCTAATTGTGGAATTGCTAAATGAGTTTGTAGTGAAAAATAGAACATAAAGAACATGTTAAGAGCAGAGCTGTGCAGCCTATGAGCAAAACTGGCCATTCAAGAAGTGCAAAGAATTATTAAAGGTCCTATATTACACACATTTCTGATCTATGTTGTGATGTTGTATCTTCGTCAAAAACATACCCTGAGTTATGGTTTGTGCACATATTTGCATATTTAGGTTAGCTTCTCTCAAACTGAAAACACTGTTCCACCTTGTGATGTCATGTGGTAATACAGAAAGAGCTCCACTGTGTTTTTAATCTTCATACACCGTCACTAGATTCATTTGCATGATTTCAGATCTGGATTTGCCAGTCCAACTGAACTAAAAGTAGAAGGTAGCGGTGAAAACCACCACTGCATGACATCAAAAGGTGGAACAGAGCATTTTGAGCTTTGGAGATAGAGTGCTAGATACTCAGTCAACATATAATAAGAAATCAGACTACTTATTCATTTATTTTGTTTCCTTGAAAGGCAGCTCAAACAAGCATACCTCCCTAAATAAATACGTTCAATTTAACAATGTAAGCATAAAGCATTGCAGGTGGAATTTTTTACACACAAAACACAGAGGTTCAAGCTTTTACTTAGGCTACGTTTATATGATGACTGTCTGAACAGAAGACGCAAAAGTGGCATCAAGTCTTCATTTTTTATTCTGCGTTTAGATGAGCATTTTCGGGAGGAAATCTGCGTGCATACGGTAACGCGATGTCTGCAATTCAACTGGGTATGCATGCCACCTGACATGTTTGTTTCTGTGTCACATGACGTGAGCGAATCTGACCAGAGTTTTGTGTCTTGGGCAGTGTAGATGGAAACGCTAAACGTTTTTTTTTTTGCATTTTTAAACCCCAAAAACGTCATCATCGTCTAAACGAAAGACACTTCCGATAAAATATTTTTGTCGTTTTTACCCGCAAGCGTACTCATGTAAACAGGCCCTAATAGTTAGCTTTCTGTCATACCAAATATTTGGAAGAAGGGGAACAATGCAGAGGGACACAATTTACATCATCATTATCATCTACCCTGAGGGCTGCACATTTTGGAACTACCCAACTACCCAGCCAACGATTTGGTCAGGTTTAGTTACTGATGCACAAAGTAAATGCACAAGATAATTAAGATGCATGTAAAAAGCTACAAATACAACAATAATGTGGAAAATGTTCAAACGTACCAAATTTTTTGACAGTAAAATGCTAACCTGTCTTTCCCTTGTCTTTTTTGAGTACTGACTGGATGGATAAGAGCCTAATAAGACCTCATCACTAATGTCATCTTCATGGTGTAAATGAGAAATTTAAATCCTACATTTGCAGTACCCTTAAAAGTGCATTAGTATGGATTAGGCCTCAGAGCAAAGCTATAATGATGCTAAGACTTCACGAGGACTTTAATCTCAGCAGATCAAGTTGAGTTAAAACCTTGACGAACTTTTATGTTTACTTGAAAAAAGTATTAAATTATGAACTATACACGAAAGTGCAAAACATTGTCTATTTCATTGTTAGTTTAGAAAAAAAATAAAAGAATATATATTGTATGAAGGTATAAACATAGAAAATACTAAGATACTAAAAAAAAAAAAAAAAAAAACTATTAGTTGATGCTTCATGGTAACTATTTAAGGTTGTGTGATTGAAAGTTGGCCAGTTCATTGTAGATAAGAATTAGTTCTGAACGGATCAACCTGGTTTAATAAACGATACAAAAGAGCAAGACAAAAACAATATTTGATAATAATGGATTTCTAATTTTTAACCTAAAAAGGCAGAAAATGATGCATGTTCTTACTCCATTAATCCATCTCTTAGCACAAACCTTTTTAGTTTTCAGTTTCATGCAAATATAGTAAAAGTTAAATTTATATATATCTTCCAGCAGACATTAACTTTATACTTTGTTAATCTACTACATCACTTCTTTCTCTGTTTCATTTCTGACCACCAAGCCACACTCCACCTCTCCTCCTCGTGTACACTGCCCTTTGTTTTACCTGCCTCTCTTGCATCCTAGAGCTGCCTTTTATGTGACCAAAGCAGGAATACAAATCACCACGGCACAAAGGCAAAGTCAAAGAGAAAGGAGAGAGAGAGGGGAGAGTAGATTTTAAACATTACGATGAATACAGCTCACTCGAACGTCAATACCGGGCGCCTTCAACTGTTCTTATGAATATGAATATGGGGTCTGCTGACAGGGGAATTCACTGTAGAAAACCGCTCTGAATAATTTTATTTTACGCACACACCATTCAGCTGTTCAGTCTGTCATTTCGGCTCATTCACATTCACTGCTGCCCGGGCTGTGAGCCTTAAGCAGACATGGGGCTCAGGGCTCACCCAATGGGAGCTCTGTCTCCCAAAGGACCCTATGATCTCTCTCCCCCCCTCGCATTTCAATTCCAGTTTCAGAGTCCCCAGTCGCCTGCGCACTTAAACAATATTGGCAAGGTATAAAAAAGTCTATCTCCTATTCTACAGTCTATTGCGTTTTCAGTATAGTTTTTTTTTTTTTTTTTTTTTTTTTTTTTTATCATTTTGTGAGCTTTCAATTTCACAATCAATGACTGCAAATGCCATCTGAGGAGTCTATAATGGTAAGTACTTTTGTGCTGTTAGCAAATCCAAAAGCTTAAATCTTTCGGTGAGGTAATCTGACATTTTTCAGCAGTTTTGTACTGGATCTATACAAATTCAACCATCAATAGACAAGTTACAAAATAAAGTGGTCTATTTTATACAATGTTGGGTGAAATGTTAATGGAAAAATAGGCTGCTGGCAAAAATGAAACTCCAGGGCAGATTGGCCCATTGATCAAAACCACCGCATTAACGCAGCAGGCTACCACCCAGAATGCTCTGCCCAACACTTATTATTAAATGACTATCACAACAGCTGAGAATAGGAGGCTGCCAATAGCATTTTTCCATTTAGTTTCACTGGCTCTTATAGTTGACCACTGTGCTCTTATGATGTTTGATGGACATTGAACATAAGAAGGCTTTTATAACTGATTGAAAGAAGAGGTATTACACTCCTATAGGGGAATAAGTGGTGGCACATAACATATTCAGATTACCATGTTACCTTCTGTTCTTTTGAAAATGCTATACTCACTAAAAACTAAATATTTTAAAATGTAATTAGTTAGTTTAAAACTACAAAATTTAGTTTTAAACTAACTAAGTTATTGGTCGCTGTTAACTTGAAAACTACTGGCAAGGTGGAACAGGGCATTTTGAGATGTGGAGAGGGTTATTTAAATCATGTTTACACTGAAACAAATCACCGTATCACCGTAGCACCATATCGGAAAAGATTTGATGAAGATGAACTGACAAAGGAATAAAGGGTAGGCATAATAAGCTTAAGCTTCAGCCTGCACCTTTTCGGTCTGTATATGTTAAATATGACTGTTTATGAATTAATGTCAAAATATACCTGTGACCGAAATAAATAAATAAATAAATAATAATAATAATAATAATAATAATAAATTTGTGTCCAGACACGTTGTTTCTGTGTTCGCAAGCCTTCCCTATCCATGCAGCTTTGAGCGTATTTGTTTACGTTTTACAGAAACTAAACTTAAAACCACATGGCTAATTCGTACACAATAAGCACTCAAACACAGCTCACTCCTTGTGTGCTGATGCGATTCAGCTTCTGCCGGATTAAAGGACATGACTCAGTGGAATATATGTGTTCGTTCTGTGACAGAGGGTTATTCTGCTGACAGTGTTTGAAGTTGCAGCAACCGATATTGAGCCGAGAAACAATCTTTCCGTGGACCGTGTGCTAGCAAGTAGTTCTAGCTACACGGTTTCCCTTTTGTCTATGGTTTGTTTAAACTGTTTTCTACAGTAGTGTCACATGACCAACGTCACAAACTCAGCGAAGCAGGAAGGCACAAGTCACAGTGACGTGGTCCAATAAAGACACAACTAGAGCTCCTACGTCAGCCTATCAAAGTTTTCAGATGTCCACACAGTGCTGGATCAGATCCGTGCTCAGATGAATTCGTGGGAGCTGGTGGCACCAGATCATTCCATCTCTGGAGCCATTTTCCATTCGATTAGTGTGGACAAACACTGCATCCTCAATGAAAATGACTTGAATATGTACTAGTGTGGATGGGGCCTTAAACGTGTGAATGAAACACAACTCCAGGTATGTTTGTGAGGAGATAACATATAACATGGCTCAAAGCTCACAATGCACAAAGAATCATGATCGTGCTAAATAATCAAGAAATCACTATGCATCTAACCAACATTAAAACATAGCAGCTATCATTAACCTCACTTAAACACTTGTACTCTTCAGTGTGCGCTAACTGGTCTATTAAAAACAGGCCTCAGACAATTGTACATGTTTGCTTGTGCACTAATTGAAGTTGTACAAGGTCTGAGGTGTCCAAAGCTTTTGAAATTCTGAATAAGTCTAAATAATGAAAGACACTGGACCTTTTAATACTGGATCACTCTCAAAGAAATACAGTACACTTTTCCCAGTGTTTTGTCAAACTCAACCTCAAAACAACAAAATACAAGGCTCAACCAACATGTATTATCTTCTCTGTATCTCTTTCTCCTCTTTTCACCTGACCTTCTGACCTGCCATTTTACTGTGCACTGAATAAGAGCATCTTTTCTATGGCATCTCTTCATCCACTCCCACACGAATATTGTCCAACGCTGTTCATCTCGTCTAGTCCATCTATGGCTGAAAATACAGGTTGTTGTGCTTATTCAGGCTATAGAAGTCTATAGAAAAAAAGCTACATAAAATGGTTGAAGTGTTGCTCAAGATATGTAACAATTTTCAGACCACCTCTTCTATAAAGTGGTGTGATTCAAGTTTCTCAATGGTTTAAAATGTTTTTGTGGTTAACTTCATTTTAAAATACAAAAAAGGTACATGAGCGATTGTATTAAGGTGTAAAAAGCCTGGAGTTTGATGATGATCTGACAGCTGACAAAAAGCACACTTATTTCTATAGCAATATGTTTAATTTGCATCTCCACAAAAAGTAACAAAAGAGCCCCGGTTCAACAATGAAATGAATGAACCTTCATGATTCTATTTTAAGTATGAAAGCATGAGACAAACACTATGTAGCTGCATCTATACAATGATTCACAATGTTATATGTTATAGTCAAAGAAGCACAAAGAGGACATAAACGTGTCCGAGAAAACCACTTTTCTCTACATAATCTGGTGATCTCAGTGCCATGAGACCATGAGATCAGTCCCCAGCTCTGACAAGAAGAGAAAAAAAAAAGATGTACAAGCAGGTCACTCCAACAGGCCATGTTACAGGTCAGATCTATGTGGAGGCAAGCACACTCATGTTAAGAACGTAATAACATCCGTACAGAGATGAGCAGGGGAATGACCTCCCCACCACAAAAGTTACATAGTGTATCTTTAATGACGCTGTTAAACAAGAATCCTTTGACTTCCACACAGCACATCACACACTGACATGTTTCTCACAGATCACTCGGGTTGGAGACACTGAAGTCACACTCTGTCTTTGAGTCCTCTGCTCCGGCCCTCTTCTCACCTCCTTGTTAGCCCTGTTAGCATTGTTAGCTTTCAGAGGTGCAAATGAATCATTGTGCCAATCCATCTCTGTCCCCTTCAAGGCATCCTCCGCTCTCCCTGCACACACTGTGTCTCTAAAGGCTGCCATCGAACTGATGGGATCCTTCTTATCTTCATCAACCTTTCACTTTTGTCATTAGACAAAACAATGCAGCTGAAAGATATGTTTTTATTTTACTAATGTTGATTTAGGATAATGGTGTGAATTTTTTTTTTTAAATGCATTTCAATATTTAAGCAATTAATATAATTCCTATATAATTCCTATCCAAACTTCTACAAAGGCAAACCTTGATTTTAATATTGTTAAAATGAATAATAGGAATAATGACTCATATTTATGCTGCACTTTACAGACTTCAGAGACAAAATTACTTTTATTTTTCCCTGAGGGGAAATTCTTTCAATCCAGACAAACTCTTCAAAGTGCTACATTAGGCCATTAGTCATCCCTCGTGTACGCTGTCAGAGGAGTGGCTCCAATAAGTTACTCAAATACACACCATGTTCATACAAAGAAGGTGAGCAGAGTGTTTTGCCCAAGGACATCGTACTAGATGCACTGCTGGGTGAACACCTCCAAGCCAGTCACCCTGGTTCTATCTAATGATCTTTGTAACATGCCAGTAATCTACATGAAAAACCATCACACTTATAAATTGTGTCTTGTCTTAAACATCATCATCTCCTGCCTTCCATCACCTGCCCTCCATCTCTCCCGCTCTGTCCATACCTCTCTAATCTCTCTCCTCTCCAGCGACACAAATTCGCTTCACCTTGCTCTGATTTAGCAGCTCTGTCTGCACCTATTTTCCACAGGCCATCGCCCTCCGCCTCCTGCCATCCGTCTGGTTTTACATTTCACTGAATCAGACAAAACAACCAAGCGCTTCGTCCTTGCGCTGATCTCCGCCCTTCTCCAAGACGACCACAGTGCCAATAGCACACTCGAAAAATAATAATGATGTTTGAATGTGGATTTGACAAGGGATTAGCACAAATGTCATGAGTCAGTATTACTAAAGACGTCCAAAGAGCTACAGGTTCTGCAGATTTCATTAGAGTAACAGGTGTTTGGACATCCTTCAATAATTTAAAATGCAATGAAAAACGCATTTGCCCAATTATTCTAAACTACAGATTAGTGTAATTGTGTTATTATTGTAAACAAATGAGGGCAAAAACACAGCACATGCCGGACAGTAAAAAGTTGATGGGGAATATAATGGGAGGGATAATGGAGGAGCAGATCAAGCAGATGTTTTCATGATCTGATCTGATAAAAGCGGCTCCATTCTGCAGGTGCGCACACATTTGCATAAGCCTCAGGTTCTCACCGCCTGCAGGACCAGTTTGATCAAAGTATTGTATGGAAATTAATGAGAGATATTTCTGGTTAATGACTGTTTCATAATTTGATTTTCTGACTTTCAGTTAGTTAAAGGGCTTGTAACATTTTTTTTTTTTTTTCCCAGTACAGACATATTGTACAAGCAGTTCTTAAGGTCACAATAAGTTCACTGCTTGTTGTCTGCATTAAATTAGAATGCATTTTGCAAGTCTGTGATATCATGCTAGTAGTTGTTAATTTTGCTGTCATGGCCAAATGGTCCCTGAGAGTTGTGTAAAGTGCTAATAAACTGAATAATTACAATGCAAGGAACGCTTAAACTAAATGAGGAATAATTTTGTACCACTGCAAACCATGTAAAATGTACAAGTTCTGTTTTTTTGTTTGTTTGTTTCTCAGTTTTTTAAGACAGTGAACATCTGATATGACCTTTAACTTTAACTATCAACAGTTTTGTTAAGCCCTGTGAGGAAACTGCTGTTGTGATTTTGGGCTCTATAAAAATAAATGCAACTTAACTCAGACTTTTCTTCTTTATTTTATTTTATTATGTTCAGAAAGGTTAGCCTGATTCATCAGCCGGTTTCACTTCGTGTAAACCTTGCAGCATTAGGATTTGTTCGCTCAACGGTAGGTGGGTACTTTTTTTATTTAATCAATCGCCGCTATTTGGTTGTGACATATGTAATGTGCCAAATCCCGTAGGAAGAAGGGCAATAACGTCTTTCCCCTTGATAAAATTCACCAAACATTATCTTCCGGCTTTAAATCCTCGATTTTGGGAATTATTGCCAACAAAGAATGTATTGTTTACTGTTGTGCTGTACCACAAAGGGACCCAGACAGGAGCTTGAGTTTGACGTCATGGCTTCAGAGCTCTTCGCTGATTGGCCGGTGCGCAGTTTACAACTTCCAGGGTTCTTGCAAACTGTCTAGTGTATTCTGATTTCTGACCTAGTCACTGGAGAGAAATGAAATTGAGCAGAGGCACTAGGTGGTGCCAGCCTGGCTATAGAAAGGTGCCACCACAGGTCAGATCTGTGGAGCTGTGAGTTCACTCACAGCAAGAATGCATGCTCAAGGTATTATTCAGCAATAAATAAATACATAAATACAAGACTGATAAGTTGAATGCCATAGTGTGGAACATTCCAGACAACGCAATGACATCTCCATGAGGGCAATCAGGAGGCTGAAAAGTTACATAATACACCTTTAAATTAGTTCCATTTTCCAATGCAATACAATACAATACAAAATAGACCCATATGAATAAATGAATAAAATGAATAAAACAAAATAATAGAAGACAGCAGAGACAAGAAGACAACATTTTCAGGTTATATTTGCAACCTCTGCATCCATTAATTAAAATGGAGAAATTAGATTCTGGGATAAAAGTACAATAGATAAAAATATCACTCCATTGGTGTTTGTCATCCCACATTCATTAGTATGCACTGCAGTACTTGCCTCTTTATCTACCTTGTACAGGAGCTACAACATTGTTTGCATTGTTTTTAACATTAAACAAGCAATAATTGATGTGTCTATCAAATCAGAATTCAGCTGTTCAACTGTACCTTTCCCAATAGTGATTCATATGCATCATAGTAAAACACACAATGCCAACTTCGCAGACCAAAGCAAGGAGAACAAGCGCAAACATCTGCCATCTTTGTGGAAGCAACCTACTCCTCAAGAAGCTATTGTCTCTGGGGAGGAGCCATGCACAATACACATCAAACCCCCCACGGAAAACCATACAAAACCAGCAACAGAAAAGCATGACTGCAATGGGAAAGCCCTGGAGCTGTCGGCACTGCTCTTTGTATGGTAATTGCATGATCAGGTATTCTGGTTAAGCACTCTCCAGAGACGCCTGATGCTATGTTAAACAGTCCATTTTGTTATAGCTGTCAACAGAGCTACAGCATGTGGTCCCCCGTGCCCGCTGTGGAAATGCCATATTCCTAATGCCTACAGGTATATCTCTTTATTAGGCTGGCTCTGCTCTTTGAGAATATCTCCACTCTCCTGCAGCCAATGGGTTTGTTAATAATTTGTGGCAGTAGGAAAGGGTAAGGAGCAGGAATGGAGGCAGCTTTATACGTAGTGTCATTCAAGATCCTATATTTTTTTTCCTGAGAATAATTAGATTTCATATTTTAGAGCAATATGTATGAGAGAATGGAGGTTGGTATAATGCAGAGCTGAAGGATTTTTAGGTCAGAGAAGCAAGAGGACGTGTAGAGGAGGAGAGGAAAGGTGCCACTGGACCTGACCACTGTGGTGTGGATGTGAATGAAAGTATAAAGTCACTTAAAGAGGGGGTATTTAATTTTTGTGGGGTATTAACTGCTAACACACAGCATATTTACATCACCGTGTTACCTAAGTCACTCTTCCTTCAGAGCACTCTCACATAACAATCAGTGTGTTAATGAAACTACTGCACATCAGATCGGGTTTGTCAAGTTGTTGTGAACAGTTTTGTATCTCACTATTTTATATTTATGAAGAATTATCGTGTGAGAGCGTGTGAGACGTAGACTTGTGCGTTGAGCATTGGATAGATAGTTCAATTAGGCAATAGGAGAGATTGCTAAATTACTGAAACATGCATTGGTGACCTCTTCTCTTTAAGTACAAAAAAAGTCCTCTTTTAAGGATGCAGATGTGGGTGGAACTGGACAGAAGTGGAAGCAGTTAGCCTAAGAACCATGCATATTAGGGAATGCGTGAAAAATCCCTCAGTCGTCCAGGTAGAATCCAAATGAGAAATTCAATTTGTCAACTGGACAAAATTTGTTTGGTCAAATACATTTCACAGCTCATCCAAGCTGCTTCTTCAATTCTTGTCAGAATGCTGGTGGACACTGCCTTATATTTGTCTGCAGGGAGGAGCTAACTACATTGAAACTACTCTGAAACTAACAAACCTTCTTGTTTACACTTTCTGTTAGTTAGTTAGGCCTATTGAAATGCACTGACTGTGGGATCATACTAACATAACCATTCAGAGCCCTAAAGAGTGCTTTCACAACTCTGGACCTGACCTGGATTCAGCTGTTGTTCTCTGGTTTGTTTTGGTTTAGGTTTGAGGATGGATTTGTAAGTAGGAGACAGATGGTGTTTAAGTCCCCCATTTCTGTTTAGAGAAGAATTCTCTTTCTTAACAAAAATAACTTATTTAACTCTCCTTTTAAACCAGTTATTTTCTCTGGTTAAGATCTGTACCTTACTTTCCTCAAAAGAGTGGCCCATGGCTTTTCGGTGGAGATGTACAGCAGACTGAGGTCCACTATTGCTCTCTCGTCTGTGTTGGTACATCCTCTTGTGAAGTGGCTGTTTTGTTTCTCCAATGTATGTAAAGTCTCTGAACACTGAATGGAGTAGACATATTAGGGAATGCATTTATGTCCACTTTGGAAAACAAGAGCAACAGAGCTACCATTGCATAAGCTGTACAAAGTTAAATATAAAATAACCTGGGTTCATCCATGGACTTCATAACGATTAAAAATAAGGACTGTTGCCATATAAATTGATAATTCAAAACAAAATATATTCCCATAAATACAAAAAAGAAAGATTTTGTCTTATCAGCACATAAAAACACAATAGCACAAAGATAATTCTGGCAAATAGTTTATGGAATATTTCTGGGACAGACCATGATAGGGCTGCTCCAATATGAACAGAAATGTCCACTGTAATTCCAGCAATTGCTTTAAACTGTCTTCCAATAGAAAAGCTACAAAGGTTAAATGAAATAACTTGTTTCATATGAATTCCTTATTGAGAGTACAATAACAGACTCATACATAACACCCACCAAGTTAAACCATGTATTTTTCACCTATAGAGAGAGAGAGAGAGATTTATACCTCGGCTGCTTTTCTCCTAGTTTTAATTAACTTCATGAAAGGACAATAGGTGGTGGAAAAAGCTGAAAAGAACCATATTGTATTCTCTATAGGGTTTATCTGACAATACAAGTGGTCTGGTTATTAATGAGTTCAGGGCGCGCGCACAGACTCTAACCTGAAGCCAAAACATGCGGTGTTGAGGAGGATTATAGAGAACAAGTATGGAACAAAAGGGCTGTAAAATGGACACACTAATGGACTACAAGAGGAATACATAAGATTTAAAGATTCACAGATTTAAAGCATGCCTATGTCTTAAGTAAATCCAGAAAAAAAAAAACACACTGGGAAATCACACAGAAAGTTTGTTGTCAATTGTTTAATATTACACACAATATCTTCACCCTTGAGGCACTGGAGTAGACATTCTAAAGAAGCTGAACAACTCTATAGGCGTATATAAGAGCTCCGGGAATACAGTTATCTGTGTGTGCCACTACCCCATCATTGCAATTTAGAAATAAAAACCCTCCTAAATCTAATATTTAAGAGTTGACTATTGCGATTCTACATCTGCTTGTCTCTATGGGGGTGTTATTGCTTTGCTGTGAATGTTCC
The DNA here is from genome assembly GCF_026225935.1 of Boleophthalmus pectinirostris. NCBI lineage: Eukaryota > Metazoa > Chordata > Actinopteri > Gobiiformes > Gobiidae > Boleophthalmus > Boleophthalmus pectinirostris. The sequence goes on along the minus strand of NW_026571133.1, from coordinate 13,673,086 downwards.
ACAGTATGGCAATGAACTATCTGCTGTATTTCCATGGAGACAAGCAGACCAAGTTGCAAGTTCGATCTGTGGGAAGGCTAATCTATACACAGGAAAAATGCATGTTTATGTTTTTTGTAGTATTTTGGAGCAATAAAAACACCTGTAATTGAATAAAAGCAAGATGGATACTGTGTCAAAGTACATAATCTTTGTTATTATTATTCATAATTATGTATTAAGTATGTCCCACAGTCACCAACCTTGGCGTCACCTTAGACAGTGATTTTATTTAATTTGACAAACAGATCAACAGTTTAATTCATCACGCCTGGACTACTGTAGCACACTTTATTCTGGGATTTCACAAAACGCACTTTACGGACTAGTCCAAAATTCTGCAGCATGACTTTTAACCGGAACAAAAATGAGGGAGCACATAACCCCAATCCTTGCATCTTTGCACTGGATTCCTGTTAATTTTAGGATTGATTTTAAGATTTTATTGCTTGTTTTTAAAGCTTTGAATGGACTGGCCCCACAGTACGTCTCAGACCTCATCCAAATGTATACCCCTGCGCGCACTCTGAGGTCTGAGGGTCATCTCCAGCTCAGGGTGCCTAACGTCTTAACAGCCCCCACAGTGGAGTGTTTTAAGTCTCATCTTAAGACCCACTTTTATTCTCTGGCTTTTAACACCGCGTGAGTTGTGTGGTCCTCTGTGTTTTTTATTTAGTTTTATGTGTTTTTAATTAGTTTATTTATTTCTATTCTATGATTTTGTTCTTATTTTATTTTACTGGTTTTATTATTTTAAGACTAGCATTATTTTAGTAGTTTTTTTTTGTTTTTTTATCATTTTATTATTGTTGTTATTATTATGTATTTGTGCAGCACTTTGGAAACTGTTTGTTTGCGAAATGTGCTAGAAATAAAGTGGATTGGATTGGATAATCTATTTCTATTGAGTGTTTGATTGACAGATATTGTAACCAATCAGATGCTATCTTTTACATGTTTGGTTGACAGCGCTACGTGTTTTAGTTGTTTTCAGTTTGTTGCACGGAGCTTGTATTCAAGAAGTGGGTAGTGGTTTACAAAAGGCACACATATACATTAAGATGTTTGCAGAGTGTTTTGAAGTTGTTAGCAATAGTTGATTATAGAAAATGTGTGTTTTAGGGACAATTAGATGTTTATTTGTAACATCAGGAAATGCTAAGTGCCAGGTGCTAAGAGCCAGCTAACGGCCCGCTATTATGACTGAGCTATTCTCGCTTGTTTCCGACGTGTTTGTTTGTATTTATAGAATATATTATAATTTATATTTTTTCTTTCTGTTTGTATGTTTCAGGACCACACAAGCACACACACAAAATTCAATGTTTTTAATAAAAGTAATGATCTCTCATCGTGCATTCTTACCTATGCGCTCTGGTGGTCACAACAGTTATAAGCCACACAAATACCTTTCCACCAGTGTGAGTATGTGTATATATGTGTATGGGCAGATATCCAGCGATAATCAATAGGCTTTCTAGACATTTTCCACACTCCCACCGCTTAATCTGCACTAAAAGGTTGCTCCGTGTCCACAGGTGTTACAGGTTCACAGGCTTAAAAAGGCACAGAGACAGCAGAGACATGCACCTGCTCTGTCGCTGCCCCCTTGTACACACACACACACAAATGCACACACATACACAAGCACACACACACACACACACACACACACACAGTCTTCCCACGTCAAGGCATCTGAGGACACCACCTCCTTAAAGTAATATTGTTCTTATAGGTACTTACTTGAGATAAGACTGAATAGTATGATTAAAAAGTTAATTTTCTTTAGCTCGCAGAGAGCCATCTCAAAGACACTATCAGTGCTTTGGATATTTCGAGTCAATACTAAACCCAGTTACAGTGTTTACTTCTCTGCATCACTGAATAGAGCTTGTGTCTTATTTCTGTGGGGCGATTCAGGCGTCCTGCTACTGTACAGACATAGTGCAGTAGCAATAGTGAAAGGTATTTATTACACTTAAACTGAATCTTTAACCAGGATCGTCATACCACAATATTTGGTATCAGTACAATAAAAGTATGTTTGCAGGTGACTTTTTTCAATATTGATCCTGTGATGGAAATTTATATTGTGGAAAGATTTCTCACAGTCTGTCTTTGTGTAAATGAATGTGATTTCTACCTGAGACCCAGACCAGTCATTAACGTGCAAAGGCTCAGCAGACACAACTGTCCCCAACCTACAGGAAACTGTGTGTTGTCTTAGCTGTCCTCAAATGTTATGCACCAGCCTGTGAAGAAAAGTCACTCTGCTTTGATATGGATGTACCTTGTATTTCAGAGCTCAGATGGTCTGGGGCAGTGACTCGGGGCAAATGTCGTAGGGACATACTGCTGGGGAGGAGAGGTTGCTGGTCTCTGATCAGGGCAGACCTGGGCCCTGTCCACATCTGCCATATAAACCTTTGTTTGTATTTCAAAAACTCACCGGGCTTTGCAAATGGATTAATTATTTATCATCAAAAGATACATCTTTTTTTTTTTCCCACAACAATCCCAATACTCAATACTTGATATTAGAAACACAGAACACTGAATAAATGTTCCTAACATGTCTAAAATCAATGCCTAACCTTACAATTTGCATGTTAGCATCAGTACATTTGTCACTATTCTCTCTATATATTGACACTTTAATATTAATACTTCTATCGATGAATCCTATTATACAGGCACAAATTTCATCCATAAAAATCAATAGACTAATAAACTGCGCTAGAGGTACCTGCGTGTGCCTCAGACTGAGAAGTCCTGTATTTGCTCAGAAACTGTCTTTTTTTATGAACGTATAGATTAATAGTTACATTATCCAGCAGTTATCATTAATAGAAGGCCACAAAAACAGCAATTTACAGTGCTACAAATATGAAATCTCAGAAGCTCAGTGATCGTGAAAACAGCAGACTGACAGCCAATTGGCCTTTTTCTGTGTGTGTGTGTGTGTGTGTGTGTGTGTGTGTGTGTGTGTGCGTGTGCATTATATGGCTCAGTACTGCACAGAAAGCCTGCAGGTGTGTGACCCTGGTGTTATGGACATTTATGTACCCTGTCAAATCAAGTGTCCTGCAGTGCAAAAATTGTTTGTGTATCCTGTCAAACGCAGTTCAGTCAGGGCTTGTATTCACCTGGTAATGAAGACAGGGCCCACAAAGGGACCTTACATGACACAGTGTGGAGCAGACATAAATAAATAAATAAATAAATAAATGCTTTGAGGGCAGCTGATTGCTTTTCACCATGTTTGTGTGTGACCTGTTCTCTCGCTTTGTTGGGGTCATCTTTTTTTTTTTTTTTTTTTTTTTTTCCTTGACAAAGAAAAACAAAGCTTGGTTATTGCACTTTATGTGTGACTATGTGCTCAAAATCAGACAATGGAGATACAGGATGACAAAAAGCAATCTCAAAACTTTTAACATAGCACAAATACAGTAAATGCACATGTGTCTGCTTTGTGCATAGAAAGTTAGATCAGTTAGAGAAAAAAATTGAAATTGAAATAAATAGATCAGATCAGATCATAGGATGGTTGTTTTGCATGGTTGCTTAAACTTTAAGCAACCAAGTCATCAGCAAAACAACCTTTAAGCCTTAAAGGTTCACTGTGTAACCTTTCTGGTGGAGGGCTCGCCATCTGTAGCTTTGTGGAGATTGTATGGCATTGTCTGCAATGTTCCACAATATGGCATTAAACTTGGGGAGAGGTGACTGTGTTCACAGGAAAACAGCAATAAATAGATCTGAGTAGAGACAGATTGCTATATCAGTTGGTTGATATATCAGACCGATATTTGGACTTTTTAGAGTATAGACTAATAGATACTATTGGCTGTAAATCTCCCGAGCAGGACCATTTTTTGTTTGTTTTGGTTGTCTTCTGCCTAAAAATACAAAGCTTTATACTAACACTTTATATGAATAGATAAGTGCACACAATGTGACAAAAAAGCTCCCTTGTGGGTTTGTGTTTAAAAAAAAAAATGACTGAGGGTGAGTTTGTAGTACATTTAAATGGCATACTTGGACAGAAATAATCAAAATCGGCCTTTTGAATGGGTCCAAAAATATTGCCAGAGCAACCTTATCTGCCATTGGTTGCTCTGGAAACTAAACAATAGCAATAAAAATACAATAAAAATAGCAATCTATAGTTTTCAAGATATTTCTGAGCAGTAAAAAATTGTTGGAGAAGTGAACAATTCCAATCGTCTTGGCAGCACTAGCTTGATTCATCAGCCGGATTCATTTTGTGTAACCGGATTTGCTCGCTCGACAGTAGGCGGGCACTTTTTTATTTAACAATCTCTGCTATTTGGTTGTGACGTATGTAATGCGTTGCCAACACAGAATGTATGGCTCTTCTCTGATTGGCTGGTGCCCGGACTCGCACTTCCAGGGTTCTTGCAAACCATCTAGTGTATTCTTTTGTATTCTGATTCCTCTCTGGAGAGAAATTTAATTGAGCGGAGGCACTAGATGGCATTAGTCTGGCTATGGTAGCACACCCTCCAGAAAAGTTACATAGCGTACATGATGTTGAGCATGCACCACCTGTCTCTGATATTATAACGCAAACCAGCAAACTTAAAACTGCATTTGTTTCATTTCCAAAATAGTTTCTCTGGAGTTTGGGGGGATGTTGCCAGTTGTCGGAAATTTGCATAATGGATATTGACAACTAATTTTGTAAGATTGTTTTACACAACAGATGTGTTTGCCAGACGTTGTATTTTTTGATTCCTATTGGTTTGAGTTTTGTATTGCAGGCAGGTAACTCCACTAACCACTTCAGATGTTTGAATCAATGTAGGACTTTTTACTTTGTCTTCCCAAATCAAACACGTCTGATACCTTGGTACACAACCTGATCAAGATTCTACTCCCCCTTTACTTCACGTATCTTTCATTCTTCTAGTTACACACAGACAGAGGGCAAACCAGTGTTGTGCCTAGGGATCTTTCTCCACATTCGCAACAAAAATTTTAATAAAGGAAGGTTATTTCTCTCTTTTTTTTTTTTTTTTTGTACACCTACGCCTTATCTCAACCTCCTCAGCGCTCCATAACATGTACCAGAATATAGTTGTACCAGTGTATATTTTTCTAATTATAAATGCGTTTCCTTTTACACTTATAATAACATATTTTAATTATTCTTGTGTGAACATGATCATACAGGGAAAAATATACTAAATGACTATGTAAAATATACTACAAAAACACTATGTTCAAAATACTATTCAATGCCATCTTTTAAGGATGTAACGATATCCAAACCTCATGGTATGATATTATCACAATATGCATGTCACAGTACGATATTTATTGCGATATTTTTGAGAGGTTAATATAATTGTAGATAGTGGACTTTTTTTGCTTTTAAAATACCTTGACAAGATTTAGGTGTGAATTATTTCCATCATAATCCCAAGAATTCCAGTAAAAAAATATATTTCTTATTTCTTAATTATGTTGTCTGCTCTGAAATGAATCATGGGATATGTAGTTTCCAATGTTCATAAGCTGTTGCTACTATAAAACCATGCATTTAAGCAAAGAAACATGTGATTTGATATATTGTGACAGTCCACAATATTATTGAGAGACTTTTGACGATACGAAATCACGATATTCCAGTTATTGTTACATCCCTACCATCTTTCTATAAATTCTTTAAAATCTGAAATCATTCCAAGTACCCCCTGATAAGTGAAAATTATTTTATCAGATATATGTAGAATGAATCTTAAAGAACCCATATTACGCTATTTTCTATTATCTCTACTGCGCTAAACGTAAAAGGTAGACGTTAACTTGAAAACTATCACTTCATGGCATCAGCAATTTGAGCTTTGGAGATGTTGGTAGATAATATATAAAAAGCGTTATGCAAACATGTGTGAATGAAACAAAATACAACTCCAGGTATGTTTTTGATGAGGTAACAACATGCAAATATGACTTAAAGCTCACAAGAGTCAATTTTGGTCAATCTAGGACCTTTAAACTCAAATTACTACATATACTGAAACTGTCAGTAGTGACTCTCAGTAGAAGTCTCATATTGTACGACTGAAATGTAAGAAGAATATTGTGTGAAAGCAAAAGTAAAATGTGCCATCAGTCGGGTATGTGCTTCTGATGTATAGCTGTTGTCACTCCTTCACAAAGTGCACAGTTCTCCTCCCACTGGACCGATGCATCTCCAATATAAGCTCTCCTCACCGTCCTATGAGACCAACAAAGAACTGCATTCAAGTTTTACTCAGCGCGCAGAGAGCTAAAAGAAACTGTCTGTCTGATATTCCACATTGGGGTTTAAAATTGTCATGTTTTTACCCCCATATGACAACTCTACCAATGTCACTATGGCTACTTGTATGACTACTACTTACCAGATGGGGTAAGTGACAGTTTCTTTGGATTAAACATATGTTAGATGAAATGGTAACTCTAAATTGTATCACTAAATAATGGGGTAATTATACGAATCATTATCCTCGAGGGGACCTTATTAGTTCCCACAGGTAAATGAGTTTGCAGAAGAGATCACAGCAATACAACAATAAAATCAAGACAAAAATGGCACAAGGATAATTCACAAATAATCAGGAGAACAGCTATCAGCGTGTCTCCGTGGAGGTAGATCATTTTAATGCCATACTGTGGAACATTCACAGAAAGAGACAAGCAGGGTGCATACGCTCCCCAGAAATGTTACACCTTTAAATTGCCTATGACATGTTGAACTACTGATTTAACCAAAACACAGTTAATAAAATCTCAAATATAATGGTCTTAATAACAACAACAACAACAAGTTTTGTCAAGTTTGTGCCAAGGGTGAAACAATAATCATGTATACTTTATATACATTGTGAACAAAAAAAGAAAAGCACATTTCTCGAAAAGGAGTGAGAAGAAGAAAAACGTATATTAACCCACCCCTGTTCATTACATAGTTTCAAAAATTATGTGGGTGCTTATGTACATAGATCATGGAACTTTACAAATAGCAAAATAAATTACATACTATGCATACTATGGGTTAGGGTTAGAAGATTATTTCTTGGGTTATAAGATTTTTTCTTGTTAAAATGATGTTTAAAGTGAAAAATGTGTAAATTGCGTCAAAGCGTTTGGATAGAATTTTCTTGTGTGTCATCAGTGTTTTCAAACTCATGCTTTCTGTAATTTTCAACATATTACTCTACATTTCTTTTACACATTGCTTCTTGTTTCATTTACATTTACAACAAGTATTATTCCACCAAATTCAATCAAAATGAATCCTGTCAAAAGCTGTTTAAGAGTGAGTCGTAATTTACACCTACCACTTATGGCCCAAAGTTACTGATAGGCTACGATCTTAAACATCTGACCTAAATATATTGTTAAAATACTTCCTTAACATGATCCTGTCTCTTCATTTCGTACAGAGAGGGACATGGTTAAAGCCAGAGAGAATTCATAGTTTGGTGCAAAAAGCTCCAGTGATCGAGTATGGGTGTGGCTCTAAAACATCTTGCTCATCGTCTCTCTGTGTTTTCTCTGGTGTTTCTCTGGTGTGTTTTCTGAAGCGTAGCCCTGCTCCCTGTAGAGCTGCTGTCAGACTGAATGTTCCCCTAGACCAGGACAGGGGGCGCCGTGGAGCACTTAACACTTGTAGCATGGGCAGTGAAGGGTGGATGTGCAGCGTGCTCTCTCACTCATGCATATTTTCTGATGCTGGCGTAGACACAGATTGAACATTTTCCATTGCGGCCCTGACATTTATCAAAGAGCGGTGGTGCGTTCAGGGCTGTGGGGATTTCAAGCTTCAAAAAATGTCTAGTGATTATAATAGAGGTTTTGAATGAATACAAATATGCAGTATTGTAGTGGAAGATATCTTTGTTAGTGATGTAGTGCAGATACAGTATGTTCTGGGATTTGTTCATAAATGAAATCAATTACAAAGTACAAAAAAATTTAATAAAATAAAATAAAATAAAAAATTGCAGCATGGCACCATAACATACTTAGATAATTATTTTACAATTTGTTAATTGTAAACTGGAATCTTGGTCTAAAACAGCTTTGTAATATAGTCGACTTCCTGCTCAAAACTACAGTCCTGACAGGCCCTCTTGTTTGTCTAGCACCATAACAAGCTTTAAGACCCAGAAACAGATTTTTTTTAAGATGCCATAGGTAAATACAGAGCAGTGGGCAACTGCATAACAAAAGACGATCAAACAATCAATTAAAGCACCTATAGTACACAAAATGTACTCTTGTGAACTTTAAAGGGTCAGTCCGGAATTTTGGACATAGGACCTCATTTTCTAGTTACCCAGGGTGTTGGAGACGTGTGGAGACTCTTACCCACTCCACAAAGCACCCGAAGCAAATCTGTTATTACACCAGACTGTCGATGTGAATGTCTGTGTTGATAGAATAATGTTTGAAATAAAACTAACATTGCATCGCAGGAATCGTCACATGTTGAGGGACTATTTTCTCAGCAGCAGGGAAATTTTACTTTGCTGGTAAGATAGGTGCTCGGTGATATCAGTCCCCCGCTGCCGAGCTTTCAGTCAGGAAGTACAACTCGCTGCTGCTGCTCAGACATAAATCCTTCCAGTGCAAGGTTGGTTTTACTTCTAAAATTATTCTATCAACACAGACATTCACATCGACAGTCTGGAGTAATAACAGATTTCCTTTGGGTCCTTTGTGGAGTGGGTAAGACTGTTTTTAGTGGCAGGACTAACTATGGCCATTGACATGCACTAGCCTAGCACCAGCGACCTCTGCAAATACAAGGATTGGATGGAATATTTTTTAAAGTGTCTCCACACGTCTTCAACACTCTGGCTCACTAGGAAATGAGGTCCTCTGTCCAAAGTTCTGGACTGTCCCTTTAAGCCATGTTATAATATTGTTATCTCATCAAAAACATATCTACATATGTGTTTTGTTTTACTCGCCCGTGTATAGTAACCCTCTTTTAGAGTATTACCACATGACATCACAAAGAGTATGGAGCGCATGAGAGAAGAACTCAGTCTGAACATGCAAGGTTTGTGTGTTAAACATGTGGGAATGAGGAAACAAGATTGAACATAGATCAGAAAATAGTGTAATATGGGCCATTTAACTCTACATGTATGTCCACTATTCCATACACATTCACTAGGATCATTTGAAAACTACTGCTTCATGCCATCACAAGTTAGAGCAGAGCATTTTAAGATTTGGAGATACGTGGATGAAACAAAACACAACTCCAGGTATGTTTTTGATGGGCTAACAACGTTATAACATGGCTTAAAGCTCACAAATTTGTGTAATACAGGACCTCTGAAAATCGATTTCACCCAATATATCCCTTTTAAATCCAGTGTGAGGCGTTTCTTGACCCTGACCAAGATTGCAATACTCCCATTTCAATAAAGCGATATTGTCAAAGGGCCAGAGATTTACTGCACCCAATGTCCATGCAGTCCCCTCTTGCTACAAGGCGTTAAAAGTAAATGAAGTAAATGAAAATACAAAACACAGCAACCCATAAGATGTTCAATTGAAGTAGGATTACTAAGTCTTTCTTTCTGGGTGTTAGGAAAGATTTAAATCGCACCACTTTCAAATTGACAATGTCGTCCTTGAATTAAGTTAAAGCCATTCATTTCCTACATTCCTGTCAAGTTTTGATATAAACTCAATACGACATAAATCACATATAATTACATTTGCGTCGGCTGGGGTCCCTGGTGACGCCCCTATATTTACAGCGTCTAATATGTTCCAGCGTGTCCAAATGTAAATCAGACGAGAACGGTAGAGCTGTAAATCACTCAGACAAAGCTAATCTCACACCGTCAACAATGGCTGTCTCTGGTGACCGGAGATAGAACATATGATTACACTGTACTCCAGTGAAGGCCACGCAGCGCACTACTGCCAGCTGTTTAATTGAACCCAGTGTGATTTAGGTGCTTCATATGGCGATGATTGTATGACAGAATCAGGGCCTGAATATAAGTATAAAACTGTCATATGTCATTGTTTTTGCTCAGTGGCTCAGTGGTTACAACAAATCGAAGATCACTTAATTTGGTGGTGGTCAAATTGGCAGTATAGCTTCTGTAAGTGTACCTCAGGGCTGCTATGGCTGAGTGTGAGTGAATGAAATGAATGACTACAGAGATGAGACTTGAGAATAAACTTGTAAATAGAACACAGAACATTTATAAAGTATGCAACTGATTCTGTCTTTGTGATCTTGCTTCAGAAAAATGAAAACCAACATGGACCAACTGTTGAGGACTTTGTAAAATAGTGTGAAGAGCCATATCTACACCTAAATGTATCACTCACTGATTCAAAATTGAGCTTTGACAATAATTGTACTGTTGTATGTAAGAGGCCACTGGCGCCTTCATTGTCTGAGGAAGTTGTCCTTTTATCATATAGACAGAACCATGATCACACTGTTCTATAAGACATTTATGGAATCAGTTTTTACTTTTTCATTGATTTCATGGTTTGTGAGCGTCTTTGCTAAAAACTAGAACTCCCTGAATCAGTTGGTTAAACGGGAGAGTGTGGTGATTGGCCATCCTCAGAGCAGCCTGGACTCCCTGTACTCAAGACAGTCACAGAGGATGTCCTAGGGGATTTTAAAAGACATGCAACATCCACTAAACTCAGAGTTTCAGCTGCTTCCTTCTGATCAGAGACCTTTAGTCCCAAGATCTAAAACAAATCGTTTTAAAGGAGCTTCGTTCCAGCTGCTATCATACTTGTGAATAAATTGTAATTTATTTATCTATCAATTTTAGTATGTTTGTCTTGGGAAAATCATGTGTTTTTATCATGTTTTATAATGTGCAGTATGGTGGCTGAGTAGCTAGCACTCCTCGGGTTGCCCGGGCCTTTCTGTGTGGAGTTTGCATGTTTCTCCCCGTGTCTGGATGTGTTTCGTCCAGATGGTCCAGTTTCCCCCATCAACCCAAAACATGCTACATACAGTAGGTCTACAGTAAGAATAACTGATAGCTAAGGTCAGTTAAATACAATCAATCAATTAACCTGCCCACGGACTACAGGTGGAAATTAGCACTGGCACTATAAACTGGTACAATGCATCTCTCCTGTTAAGGTTAATGTATATTGTGCACTGTCCCTGTCTCATTAAATAAACAAACTAACCACAATTATATATTTAATATGTATTGTGATTTTAGCCAAGTGTGACAGATGAATTTAACTAATTGTTTATGGAACAAACCATTACGCACTGAAGCACTGTAACACTTTATTTTGTAATTGTGTTTTTGTTCGTGTTTATTGTACATAATGTGGATGAATGAAATGCGAAATGTGGAACCTGCCTCTCAAACCTGCAAAACAAAGTTACCTACAGGTACAAATAAAGCAACCTAACCTAAATCTGCAAAGCCTGTAAATCATCTATTATCTCTTTAGTTATTATTATTAGTTAATAGTTCTGTAGTGACTCACATCTGCGACTGAGAAGAGGGCCCTAAATAAAATCCGTGTGTCATTCGTTCATTCGTTTTATTGGACCTGCTGTCTCTGGTTTCGATCCGAGTTTGCGTTCACACCAGAGGAACCAATCCAAAATTAGTTTTTTGGTGTGGATTCAAGCAAACCGAGACCACCTCTTTTTTGATGTCTTGGTCCGTTTGATTTGGTGCTGGTCCGAGTCCAATTCACGCTTTCACACCAACGAAAACGAACCGAACTAAGAGCTTTTGGTTCAAATGGACCAGGTCCGGGACCAGACCGGGACCAGACAGACAAGACCAGGACCAGGCTGGGACCAGACCGGGATTGAGACCGGAACTGAGACCGAGACCAGACCAGAACCAGACCAGAGGCTCAGAGCCCACTGCAGGGCCGGAGCTCGAAGCTGAGGCTCGGACCCCGCGGAGGCTCGGAGTCAAAGCTCTGGTCTGGTTCAGTCCGTACATGGTGCAAAAGTCCGACATCGCAGTCACGGAAGTCACGTAAACGGAAAACAGCCGTTATCCATTTTTTCTATTCTTCATTTAAATACAAAATTGAAAACTGAAAAAAACTAACCGTTATCCATTTTAAAATTTTGGTTTTGGAGACAATAACGAAGAAACTGTGTTGTTGTTTTTTTTCATTTTCTTATTTTTGGTTTTATATTGAAAAATTAATGAACAAATGATACACGGATTAAAGAAGCTCCTGTCCATCCTGGACAAACCCCAACACCCCCAGTACCTCTGCACAACACCATCACCGGACAGGAGAGCACCTCTGTGGACAGGCTGTTCCAATGCATCCCTATAGCTGATGAATGCAAGAGGATACTATATTGCTATAATTGTTTCCTATGTTGCTGCTGCCAAACTTTGAATTTCCTTTGGGATCAATAAAGTGTCTATCCACTACAACAATAAGGTGACACACGGACTTGGGTATAGACTTCTGTAACCATTCGGTAGTTGAAATTCTGCTCTCCCCAATCTCTACTGTAGTGTCTTTTGGTAAACACTACATTTCCTGCATTCTAATGTCTGAGAATAATTGCATAATGGTGACGAAAATGTCTTGGAAACTATAAAAGCTTGTATTACTCTTATTACCGCCAAAGCAGTGTACAATATGCTTGTGAATTGCTTACACATTTTACATCTGCAGGCATAACAGTATAACAATTATTCACACATTATTTTGAAGCACAAACTTAATTTAATTTCAGTGTAACTGCAAGTCTAACTGGTGGTGCTCTTTGAAAATGCCGAGGCTAACTTTCTTCTTGTAGTATATTGGACATGAGGGAGGATTTGCCCTTCATTGGTATTCTCCTAAAAAAGGGGAACATCACATTCTTAGTCCATTTATAGTCCGACTAGCACCTGCATTTCACCGAGGGGGCCATAGTCTGTCTGCAGTCGGGGAGAAACCTGGAGTGAATCTTCAGTGAGACAGAGAAAGGCCTGATGGGTACTCATATCCCTCATCACTGCGTCTATCTCCACCATACCTATTTCACCTTGTTCTCAGCTCAGTCTGCCTCTCAGCTGCTCAGTTCAGAGTTTAGTAAGACAAAATTGAGTAGTCTGTGGGAACAGGCTGGAACCCAGGTGGAAGAAATCGAACAACCAGAATTCACAGTGTCTGCTCCATTGGGTTGTCAAAAGAAAAGGTAAAAGGTTCTGTGATGATAATTGGGCCAAGCATGAAAGCTATGAAGATTTTGCATTCAGTATGTTGATTCGACTCATATTTCTAGGTCTGCTCTCTGCTAAGATTCAGAATCATTTTTCCTTTTAAATTGTAAATTCATTTAATTTCATCTGTGGTGTGTAAAGTGAAGTCTTGATAGCCCTATTTGGCTTTCAGTGTAAAATTTTTTATGGGTCAAAATTAAATGCTTGCAGAGGGACATTGGGGACATGTCACAACCAATATTTGGGGAAGACAAAATAGTCCCTACCAATATTTGTCATTTTATTTTAATAAACAATATATGTTTTTCCCTATATTTTTCCAAACTCTGTAGTATTAATTGAACACATTTTAGTTCACATTTTGTTTATTAGATGTTCTGAGATGTCTTCAGTGATATGACGACAGGGTTATCCATGCCTCTATTTCACTGGCTGCAACAGAGTGATGTCATTAGTGGAGCCAGGAGCCTAAACTGGGGAAGCGGCAGAACAGTGCCAACACCCGAAGGTGGCGGCTTGAGCAGGCATGAGTGAAGACACTGCACACCAAACTTTGAAAAACTTTTCAAAAGGAACTTACTTAGCTTCATCTTCAATGAAACTTGCCTTATAATGAGTTGCCACGGAAAAAGAGCAACTATCACCACAAGTGCATCTTCCAAACAGAGCCGTACTTGTGCACTGTTAGCAGCCGGACTCTATTGACAATATTCTATGGAAAAATGTCTGGACATTACCTCACAAACATCTCATCACGAACAAGCAAAGGAAATCTGCTACAAACTTTTACATCTCTGTTATCCGGTAAAGAATAATCTTAGAAGGGCAATGGTCAAACTGAAAAATGAAACCACCTCTCACTTATTTTGGACCTGCCCAGACTCTGTGCATTTTTGGAAAGAATTCATAAAACATATACGAGCAAGAATGAGAGCAAGAATTTAATAGGCTAATGTTATTTGTTATCTGCAAGAACCCAAAATGTTAGAAAAAGTATAGTGTTGAAGTATTCAGCATAGTGTGGCTGTGTGTTCACGTAGTAACCTATGCCCGTGATTACACTATTTTCTGATCTATGATGTAATGTTGTCACACACATACCTGGAGTTATGTTTTTGTTTCATGCACACACATTATTGCATATTATATATATATTACAGGCACATTATGGGCTGAGTTCTTCTCTCACTGACAACACTATGTTCCACCTTGTGATGTCATGTGGTAGTACAGGAAAGGGTCCACTGTCCACTGTGCTTTTAAACTCCATATGCCTTCACTGGAAACTTTCAATGATTATTTTAGCCCTTGAGCTGCCAGTTTCTAATGAACAAAAGGTAAAGCTGCTAACTTGAAAACTACCATTCGACGACATCACAAGTAGAAAAAGCAAGGTAAGATTTGCAGTAACTTCTTACATATAATCCTGCTAACAGTGTATTACTGAAATGTGTACTCTAACCATTTTTCATTATTTTGCCTTCTGCTAGCCACTACTCCAAATAATCTATCAGAGTATGATTTGTATGCCAGGCTGCACTCTTTTGATTAACTGAGCTGAGGGTCCTATGCATTTTAGATTCTAGCCTGGTCCTATTTATGTTAAAACTTTGAGCTTCCAACCAAATCTGTATAAAGATAAATAAATAATCATACACCCGAACAAGACCCAGTGATATGGAATCCCCCATTACCTCTCTTCTTTTGGGAAGCTATTAATTATGATTCGAATAATCTCCATTGTTCAGCCTTTAATGAAGCAGAGTAAGATTTTGAATGTATAATGTAGTCCGTGTGAATGAAATCAAAATGCTAACAGTAGCTGGTGAGTCGTGTGGGATAATGATGCAAGGCTTTACATCCCTATGGCACACAGTTAGAGTCATTATCTGGTATTGCCTGGCAGTCGGACAGACAGCTGCAGAGCCAATTAAAGCCGCTCCAAATCAGGCTTTTTAATTAGCTGAAGGATAGTTGTTGAAGGAAACTGCCATTGCGGAATAACAATGATTATGTACAGTAATCTTATAATGATAATTGCTCTATATTTCTCTGATGACATAAATGGTAAAACGTTAAGGGTTGGTTAATGTAAGATATATAGCTGTAAGATCTTGTTTTATGGTGTATTCATTGCAAACAGAGGTCACCTGGGTTCGTTTTGAATTTCATTAGGATAGAAAAATGAGAGTTTAAGTCATTGTACAACGTAAGCTTGTATTTCAGTAAAAAAGCATTTTAAGAGATGGAGGGAGTAAAGAGTGACCTATTTGAAATCGTCTGCTTTGGATTTGTCTTTTATATTACAGCTTTATATCTTACGTATTGGTTTTGTGGGCAAATTGCAACGAAATATGTTTGCAATAGAAAGAAACCACGTTTAGTTGATCATCAGTAACCATTAAACTGCTTTAAAGGAGTATGTAACTTTACTGGTGGAAACTTCGGCGCCGCTTGTGTCCGTGGAGATGTTATTCTTTGCATGGAATTTTTCACAGTATGGAATTAAAGGGACAGCTTGGAATTTTGGACACAGGACCTAACTTCCTAGTTAACCAGAGTGTTGGAGACGTGTGGAGACACTTTTTAAAATATTCCATCCAGTCCTTGTATTTGTAGATGTCGCTGGTGCTAGACTAGTGCATGTCAATGGCCATAGTTAGCTTGACACTAAAAACAGTCTTACCCACTCCACAAAGAACCCGAGGCAAATCTATTATTACGCCAGACTATTGAAGTGAATGTCTGTGTCGATAGAATAATTTTAGAAGTAAAACCAACTTTGCATTTGAAAGATTTATGTCTGAGCAGCAGCAGCAAGTTGTACATAGAAAGCTTGGCAGTGGCGGAATGATATGTGAGAAAATATTCCCTCAACAGGTGACGATTCATGAGATGCATATGATATAGATGCATAGATTTGCTTAGGGCGCTTTGTGGAGTGGGTAAGACTGTTTTTAGTGTCAAGCTAACTACGGCCACTGACATGCACTAGCCTAGCACCAGCGACCTCTGAAAATACAAGGACTGGATGGAATATTTTTAGAAAGTGTCTCCACACGTCTCCAACACTCTGGCTAACTAGAAAATGAGGTCCTATATCCAAAATTCCGGACTGTCCCTTTAAGCAAGTGAATTCACCAAGCCAAGTTACAGGTCAGATCCATGAAGACGTGACCTTGCACATAGTCAATATGCCAGACAGTTTTCAAGGTATTTTTTAGCAATGTTGCACATCGTAAGACTTACTTTCACACTGTGTAACATTTCAGACAAAGTAATATCATCTCCATGGAAACAAGGAGTCAGACCATCCACCACAAAGGTTGCATAGTGCACCTTACCTCGCATGGCAAAGTACCAGAAAATTGCAAGCAAATGTTTTCTGAAGGGTAAAACTGGATGTAATGGTGTACAGAAGAGCGGGGGCAGGCCCATTTGATGTGCACGATAAGCTCATAGCCACCATTTCCCCTGGTTTACTACAGCGCTCCAACACAGAACTGGCAGCATCTCGTTTTTCTGCTCCAGCGAACACACAGGAAGTCTCACTAGAACAAGAACACAGTATCTGCCACCAGTGTAACCCCATGAAGACATATGGCCACCTCCGCTCTAGCAGGAGGAGTAGGGCTATAAAACCGGAGAGCCTGGCACCACCTGCATGCTATCCCTGTCTCTGTACATGTGCTCGATCCAAAATCACTCAGCCCTGCGGTCCATGAGGAGACCATTTTGTCTTTCCGCATCAGTGAAGCGGCCACTGCAAAAGCGCTCAAACAGACAGTGGGTCTTCCCCGCGCCGAGAGGTAAGTGTGCAGTAAAAACGCAGGGAGGATAACATGGGGAAGAGTGCACTGAAAACAACTGAGAGAGAGAGAGAGAGAAGAGAAAAGAATATAGAATAGAATAGAATAGAATAGAATATAGAATAGAATGCAGTGCTGCGTTGATGTCAATGGTCGCCATGACAATGGAATGTTCCGATTGCATAAGAGCTGCCACGACCTTCACTTTTCTCATTTCTGACCAGAATCTCGAACTGGAAAGACGCACTTCACAAGTTCTGAGCAACTTCACGCAAAACCTTCACAGTCTACCACTGTATAATCACTCTGAAGGAAATGTGCCGGAAACTGGACCTTAAACCCAATGGGCACCTGTTCGAAGTGGCCCAGGCGAACGGGTGGGGGTTTCCGAGGTACATGCTGTCGGACTCCAAGAGAGTCCCCTGGGGCTGGCTCTTCACCATGAAGGTGTCAGTCCACGGTGTGGAGGCGGTCGCGACAGACCCCACTTTGAAAACTGCCAAAAACAACGCAGCAGCCAAAATGTTGGAGGTACTGGGATTTGAGTGCCCCAGCTACAACCCCCTGCTTGATAAAAAGGACAACGTCTCAACAACTCCACAGGTACAAAGACACAGGTGTACTTTTATGACACAAACATTATATCTGTAAAGCTTAAATATCTATGAATACAATGAATGTGCTTATCCCACATTTGAACACCATTAATAATATGTTAATTTCACTTATATTTCAGGCAAACCTGGTTAATAAGGAGCAGGTGGAGGAAGAGGACCTGATGAAGAACACGACTTTCTTAAATTCTGAATCGTGTTTGAATCAGGCTCATCAGGATCTCTGCAGCTCTCCCAATATCATTATAGAGGAGTTTGTAGAATACCTCGATGACGCCTCGGTCCCATGTGAGACAGAACCTGTTGTGGACTCCATAAGTCTGTGTGACATTCTCCTCGAGATCCAGACTGGATCAGAGGAGCAGGGTCTGTGTGAGACCCGAGACAAAGACACAGATCCAGACACAGATCCAGAGACAGAGACTAATCTGACACCTGAGATTGTTGGACTTGAGATGTGCAGGTAAAATGTCTTTCAAATATTAACAAAAACATCTATTCTTATAGAAACACAGTGCTATCTAAACTTATTACTTACTGTTGCTGTTAGAATTGCACTTAATCATGATTCTCTTACAGTGAACCAGAGGATGAAATGGAGGATGTTCCACCAGAGGAAGAGACTGAGGTGTTAGAAAACATGACAACCCCAGGATCTGACCAAAATCACACATCTGAACAGGACCTGGGCATGAGTGAAGCCAATATCTCCAGGTAAAAAAAAATAAATCTTTTTTTCATTCTGATTTGTATGTGACGTTCATCACCAGTACTATTTGACTATAAATGGTATTGCAATAATAATAAAGGATTTTTATGCCTTACAGTCAAAAAGAGTCCACCAGTTCTCAGATTCTGGAAGGACCTCCTGTGGCCTGCTTTATCATCAGAGCCCTAGTCCGAAAACTGGTCCAAAAATCCATCTACAAACCAGAAGACCAAGCAGAAGGGGTCAGGCTGTTGCTTCAAAAGACCAAAGACAAAATTCTCAATCAGGACGTCCCAATCTCTGTCACAAACATGAGGGCTGTGGGCAAAGCTGCAGCCAAAGACCTCCTAAAAGAAATTAAACTGCAGGGGGGGCAGATCAGCACAGAAGATGAGGCCTTCCAGGAAGCCATGGTGAAACACATCAACAATCACCTGAGAAACTTCCTGTTTGGTCCCAAGAAGACGGGACTGTCTCGGCTGTGTGCAGCTGTGGGCAGATTCTTCTGTGCCCAATGAACTTATTCACTGCAATTCAAATAAATCATATGAAAAAGCATTATATTTTTGTTTTCTGTATGTCTTTTATGGGTAGTAGTAATAGTAGTAGTAGCAGTAGACTGATTAAGACCATTGCCTTAACCACTCGGCCATCCTGGTACAGACAGGTTCATGAGGTTCATTCACATTATTTGAGAGAGAGAGAGAGAGGAAGAAAGGGAGGAGAGGAAGAGGCAAAAGGGGGAGAAGGCGGGGAGAGAGAAAGAGACAGCAAGGAGGATAACATGGGGAAGAGTGTAGTGGGACCAACTGAGAGAGGGAACGGAGAGGAAAGAGAGAAAAAGAGGGGGAGAGAGGGAGGGATAGACAGAGGGGAAAGAGAGAAAAAGAGGAGGAGGGAAAGGAGGAGAGAGAAAGAGACAGCAAGGAGGCAAACATGGGGGAAGAGTGTGGAGGGACCAACTGAGAGAGGGGAGAGAGAGAGAGAGACAGAGAGAGGAAAGAGGGAAAAAGAAGGGGGGAGAGAGAGACCAAGGAGGATAACATGGGGAAGAGGGTACTAAGACCAACTGAGAGAGGAGAGTGAGAGGAGAGAGGGAAAGGGAGGGATAGACAGATGGGAAAGAGGGGAGGGGGGGGAGGAGAGAGAAAGAGACAGCAAGGAGGCAAACATGGGGGAAGAGTGTCACGAGACCAACATAGAGAAAGGGAGGAGGAGAAAGAGAAAGGGAGCAAGAGACAGAGGGAAGGAGAGAAAGGGAGGAAGGTCTCTTGGGGAAGAGAGCAAAAGAAAGAGAGAGAAAGTGAGAGAGGAGGCACATACTGATACTTTTCGGTGACATCACACTGGGGGTGTTCTACATTTATCTGTATTGGCACAATGTTCAGCAGTTGCCATGGTGACACAAGGCACACATTAGCAAATACAGATATTTTTTTACAGTCTTTTAAGAAAAAATACAAAGTGGATTAAAACATGGCAACACATTTTCAGAAGCTGTGATCAATCTGAGTGTTAATGGTACTATTTAGGGGTTTGATTTTCAACAAAAAGTGACAACTGAAAAACTGTTTTATGTGTGACAGACTTGTGGAAGCACACTAATCATCTCCTCTGTTGTAGTCTAACTTTAGTAAGAGAAATTCTAACAGACTAGTGCTTTTAGTATTTATTTATTTATACAATTACATTCATATTATTAATAACAGTATAGCTGAAGGGATTTGCTCAGGGATATTATTTTTCTTACACTAAAATAGATTCGGCTTTTGAAAACACCGCTACACAATGAATAGACTGCTTATGACTTTTTTTTTTTTTTTTTTTTCAAATTGCACTTATCTGTTTATGCAAAGTAACTATTCACGTAAGCGCCACAAGCACAGTCACACTATAGCGATGCATTTTGGATTCAACTGGATATACAAAACACATTGACCACCAAAAGAGATAGAAATGAATACTGAAGGTACAAAGAAGATCATTCCCGTGGAGAGTAGACCCAGGTGTGACTTGGCGCAGTTGGAAGTGACAGAGGAGATGGGGAACAATGCTTCACAGTGGTATAGCAGTGAGTGTGTGTCTGTGTGTTAGACCCAGGTGGAGGGGGACACTGATTTGCCTAAGCTGCAGGATTTGTTTCAGAACCATTCAAGAGGAACTTTAATGCTTATAGTATCACATTGGAAGCATTTATTACTACACAATCACACATGCAGCACAACGTTATCTGTACAGAGCCTAAAACCACTGACACTGTTGTACTCTGTGGTTCTTACAATAACAAAGAGTAGAGCAGTGTGAGTATAACATTACCTGTACAGCAGTGTTCATTTTAATTCAGTTTTATTCTTTTGATTAAAATGATTTTTGGTGTTAGTCCAGTTTTGGTCTACGAAAATGTCATGCTAATTTATTGGACTAAATCCATAATAGTTTTATTCAAACAGAAGTTGATAATTTATTTTAATAGATTCTTTTTTTCAGACCAAGGTTTTGCTTTGTTTTCATGCTTGACAATTTCAACTGTTCTACTAGGATTAAAGAGGCAATCTGAAATAGGGAAACAGGCCCATGGGACTTCAAACCAGGATGAAGGGGTGTTTTTACTCTCGCACACCTGAGATTCTGGCCTGAAGAAGAAAAAACTGCAGATGGCGCTGTTGTCTTGCCTCCACTTGTAGAATAACACAATAACACCAAAATGTGTTTAAATCAGACGGCCGGATACATCACAGCAGCATCCTGTGACCACTCTGAGGAAGGAAGTAGTTGAAACTGTCAGGTATGAAAACAAACTAAGTCTTGGTCTGGAAAAATAATCAGTTAAAATAAATTATCAGAAGATCAAATTAACCACATTGCACCAGATCTAACCTCCACTCATCTGTTTTGTTTAGTTGTTTTACTCAACTCAAATGTGTGCATTTAGTTAGTTATAGTCAGTGAGAAAGTATGTAATTTTAGTCAGTTTTTGTTGATATGGTTACTTGGTTATGATTATTTTGTTTTAGTCAGCAAAACTATGACACAGACAAAAACTGCAATGAAAATATATAGCCAAGTTGACTTCAGGACAAAAACTCCTCAACACTTGAAGTTTGTTAAGTCAGTCTTACACATGAAAAGTTAAAGAAGAAATTATATAGTAATATTTTTCTGCCCATCTGTTTCCATCTGCTTTTCAAAGACTCAGAGATCTGCCAAATGTCTTGATTATTTTTTTCCTGCTTAAAGCTACAGCTATCTCAAGAGCTTGACTTAAAGACATCTGAACAGCTGCACAAGATTAAATAAAGGTATACCTCGCAGAAATAAAGTTTGTATTGGATGAGCTGTTCCAAATCTGAACCACAATAAGTTTACTGTCATTGTCAGTGCACAACATTTACAAACTAGGAACTTGCTTCAGCGCTGAGGCGCAACATAAAATAATAAAGAATAATGGGAAAAGTAATTTGTTAACTATAAAATAAAAGATAGTTCAGTATGTGTAATTGTCCTGATTGAGTGATGCATTTGTATTAACGTGCATAGGCTTGTATGCAGGATGCCCTTACAGACTCTGTGCAGCTGTCCAGTCATGCTCATTAAGAATTTGGTTAGAAAAATATACAGTCTGTGGAGATATGACCCTGCTCACCACAAGACTGTACTGCAATGAAAATGTGAAATTTGAAAAATACAAGATGCGTTTAATGCCTTACTTCAGAACATTTCAGAATATAATAATATCATCTCTATGGAGACAAACAGGCAGCATACTTTCTATTAGAAAATGTATGTACGTGCACCTTTACCAAGAAGCATAAAAACACATATTTAATTTTATTTAGTCATCTGATTTGCAGTCTCACCTGACATTACCACCATGGGGAGAGCGACTCTGACATCTGAAGTGACAGAGCCATGGGGCAGTGTAGACTTTGAGCAGATTATTTGGGTCTAAATATAAACAGGTCTAATCAGGACATCAGAATACACCGCAGGAGGTGCATATCTGCCCCTTTCATGTCCCAGCTCTCAACCTCAGACTGATCGGGATGGGTACAAATGTGCATAAGCAAAGAGAAGATGAATATTTCATTATAAACAAACAAAAATACCTACTAAAAATAAATCCAAACTGCTGTCTTACATACCTGTGGTTTCACTGATGCAATTTTCCATATTATAAAACATCAGCTTTTCAGATCATTTTATGACATTTCTGGTTGTGGGTATGCTTCCTACTTGTCTCCAAAGAGACTTCATTGCCTAGAATTAGAAGTGCTCTGGTCGATCGCCCACGATCATTAATGGGTCGATCAAGACAAAATAACGTGATCATGATTGGCAAAATGGGCCGATCAGACAATTACTCATATAGTTAACAAATGGGCTGCCAGAGGCACATTACTGGCTTAAATTGCCTACAAAACACCATTAATACTTGTTAGCTAGTTTGAACTTAATCTCATCAGTAGCCTATAGTATTTGCATCACTATATCTAAGTGATTGGGGCCCCTCTACCAAGAATGATCCATAGTATGGGTTTACACACTGATCAATCAATTAAGCAGGTAACACCACCAGGTCAAGTTACAGGTCCTTGTTATTATATAGATGACATTTGCGATAGAACTTAAATGCCATACTGTGAAACCAATAAAGAAAAACCAATAAACAAGAAAAGCAGGTGGTGCCCTCTCCCAGAAAAAGTTACATGGTGTATCTTTATTGATTTTCCACTGAGGGAGCCTCTAGTGGTCGTCTCTTGAAGTGCACTTAGGAGTCAGCCTAATGACTTGCCTCCAGCTGTGACAGTGGTCTTTGATACTCAACAAGAGAGCGTAATATGACCTGCTTAAATGAGATCTCTGCATAGCTCATAATAGAGTGGTAAGGCATAATTAGATAAAGCATACGCATCTGTGCCCCAGAGGAGCAGCGGAGAAAGGGACAGGAGGACGGAGCACAGCCTGCAGAGGAAGAGGAAGTGTGCAGCCACAGAAAGTAGGGCTGCCCTCAGACATGGCCATATATTTTTCTCTTTCATTAAAAGCTTCCTGTATTGTGCAGAGCTGGAAGAAGCGCCGCAGGCTAGCACACTGTGAGGCTACCATCGACTGCTACAAACACACACAAACATGCACACAGCAGCACAGGGCACCACAATGCCCAGTGAGCTGCGTTTCCCTGTCTTTGAAACAGCACATTTCAAATAGCAGTGCACCATTTTCAGAGGATTTGGGACTATTTAAAATGACCATAATATCTCCATGGAGACAAGAAAGTGGCAGATCCCCCACAAGGAAAGATACGCAGTGCACCTTTATTATTTATTTAACTTCATAAAGCAACACAAAAACATAACAGCAGTGTCAACAAAAGGAGAGCAGTGGGACAGTGGTTAGAACAGTTTTCTCAAAGATCGATGGCAGTGACTGAGTGTCTGCTTATGCTTCACAGCTAGAAGTTTGCGAGTTCGACTCCCATACCCCGATCTGGGGATGAGTCCTTGAGCACTTTAAGGCAGTAGCTCACTGCTCCTGACAGGTTGCCCCAGCCGCACTGTTTGAAGGATGGGTCAAATACAGACAATGAATCTCACTCACGATGAATTAATAAAGCATACCTTAACCTTGATCCTCACTCCCAAGTGTTCATTCAGCCATGCATGGGCGCACAATGAATAGATTTAAACGTCAATATTTCTGTAATAAAAGCTCACGTATAATCACCTGCATCAATCAATCAAAAAACTTTACTTATACCTTAGAGGCGATTTAAAATGTAAAACGTTCCCCCGTGTTTCAAATGTTTATCCGAGCAAACTGTAAAATATGACTCGACCATTCTCACAGTTGGGGCTGACTTCTCACAGTAAAGTTTCACCATATGCACCAGTCCAACAACACTTTCCAGTATCGCATCCCAAACCCTCCCCGGTCCTGTCTGACTCCAGTGCAGCCTCTCCTCGTCTCCATGGCAACGCAACAGCTAAATCCTTTAACAGTAATGAATTCTGCAAAAGCACGGAAAATAAATTATTTGTGAGAAATGGATTCAAAAATCAATGGACGTGTAACACCCTGCTCTCTCAGTTTAAGCAGATTTTACTGAATGTGCTGCTGAATGTTTAGTGCCTGTTACCCAATACACAAAGTTGTTAGGCTTTTATGTAACAAGTAACACATCCTTACACATTTGTACAGTGGTAAAAAATTACATCGGGATTTACAGTTGCTTGTTTATAAGATAGCTCCTTAGCAAGAAAATATCAAATGTTATGCTCTGGATTAAAGGTTTTATTTTACTCCAAATTGACTCTTGAGTTTTAAGCCATGTTATAATGTTGTTACCTCCTTAAAACATATCTGGAGTTGTGTTTTGTTTCATTCACACATGTTTGAATGAACCTTTATTATTACTCTGTCTCCACAGCTCTGAATGCTCTGTTTCACCTTGTGATGTCATGATGCATATTTCATGTTAACCGCTACCTTTTACCTTTAGTTACAGAGATTGGCAATTCCAGTAGGTGTATGAGTTTAAAAACATAGTGAAGCACTTCCTGTATTACCACATGATATGACAAGGTGGAATAGAGTGTTTTCTGTTTGAGAGAAAAACTCAAAAAACTAAATATGCAGGATATATGTGTTAAACATGTGTGAATGAAACAAAACAACTCCAGTTTATAATGAAGAAACATAACAGAGCTCAGAAAAATAGTGTAATATGGGCCCTTTTCCAACATTTGGAACGATTTTGTCCCATTGTGGCATTTAAAGTGAATAGCTCAACACTAATCAATCAAGTTAGCCTATAGATTGTCATTGTCGAGCTTTGATTACTAGTTTATCAACAAATAGCATTATAAGATTGTGCAGTTATAAATAGCTTTAAAATAACTGGATATTGATTTGTTTATTTTTTTTAATAATGTCCTTTTTTGCTTTACATTTCAGAATACGTACATGGAATATTACAGGAAAATTTCCATATTTAAGTATATTTTGATCCATGTCCATAGACTGATTAAACTGTATTTCCAACATCTTTACTAAGTGCCTTTTTGGCTTCGTAGCTGCCTAATTTCTTCCTGTCAGAATCGCTATGGCAACAGGTTGGCACATGCTTGGTGACACTGGCAGACTCCCGCACAGTTGACTGTTATTAATCACATGGCGGGACCACATTCATGCCACTGAGAGCTCGTCGAGGGGCATCAATCAACAGTTTTGTGTTCTGAATATGAGTCGTCACAGCTCGGATCCAAAATGAAGCCAAAAACACTCAACTTTCAAGTAGGATTTCAAAAGATTTTCACTTAGGTTTCATCCTGCTGGACTGGAAAGTGTGTTATTCTCATTTTGCCTTAAGGTCTGGCTTTTATATCCACCAAGTCCCACCTGCTCTCCACATTCCTGCAGCCTCAGAAATCTCACACACCTTTTAATTGGGACTTAAAGGATCCAAAAATATCTATAAAAATATATTTTTATAGTCTCTCCAACAGTAGGATTTCCCAAATAACACGGTTCTATAAATCACTGTGGCACGGTATTTGTAAGATTTATGAGGCCATGTTGTATTGAGCTATGTAACAAGAATTGAAGCCTTACTCATTATTTTTTGTGGTTAATGTTGTACTATAACACATTTTTGAGTTGCAATGCTCTTCTGAGTCCACAATAAAAACATATTTTTAATCTCAAAGCCTTACTCAGTACTTTGTGTACTTGGTTTTATCATCTTTTGTCCTCTTATAAACATCATAAAAACATGATTTAATCTTGAAATATTGGCAAAAATAATTCAAGTATGTGGTTGAACTCAGCTGTTGAGTCCCCTACTCAAACATACTTTTAAATAAATGGCCCATTTCAACTTCAACTGTTTTAGTCTTTTTTGTGCTTTTCTGCATTTATTCTGCAGCCAAAGAGACTGTTATTCTGTATTTCCTATAAAGGACACTTTGTAGTGGTCATGCCACTTTGTAATGCCCAAATGTCCAGCAGGTGAAAAAGTAGTGCACACAAATTTCCCCACAATGCATCTGGAAAAGTAGTGCACAGTTATGGGTCACTAAAGCGGTCAGTGCAGACTACAATGCATTATGGGAGTCTGAAAAACAGCAGTGAGCAGCAGCAGGTCTTTAAATTGACACAACATGAATAAATACAACATTTTTAAATAAACCTTTGCTTACATGCACAGACTTTAGAGGATACATGATTGACAGCCTCTATGTGTAAGTCAGTGCACTGCATTTTGATAGTAATATAATATTTGAGGTTACATGGAAGGGCATCTGGCATACACTGAAACAATGTCAAATCACTGGACTTATATTATGTAATCACTGCACTAAATGTTTTTAATGAGCTCACCACAGAACTATCTTCTAATAATATTTTCACTTCAAACCTTTGGACATTAAAATATCTATAATTCCCTTTATCAGGAAGGACACAGGGACATACAGAGCTTATAAAAGATGACTCCCAGAACAGAGCATATGATTGATGAGACAGTATTCTCTTAAAGTGTGCTCTGGTCTTTGGTTTTGGACGAGTGACAAACTGTGGCGTCCTAATAATAGGCCTGTCACATGAATCGCTGATGTGTCTCTACAAAACACACTCTCAATGCATTCGTTTATAGTGCTGCTTTAAAGGGACAGTTAAAGGAAACTCGCTCTTTCACTGTCATCTGAAAACACTACACTGGTATTTTCAGCTGTGAGCACATCCCTTAAAATGCTCAAATTAAAAATGTAATATTGTGTTTGGAGTCAAGATGGAGAAAAACAGATCCAGAACGTATCAAAGTTTTATGACAGTTATTGAACTAATTTTCCTTAAACATTTTAACATATATCCATACAGAAAAGAAAATCACACGGATGGAATAAAATTGCCCCTTACCTTAGTTTAGTAATGTTCTTGATCTCAGAACTTGTGTAAAATTTCACAGTGATATTAAACCTACCATTTGCAGACAGGCTGACCCAGTCATGTTGAATTCTCACATATTACCACTAGATGCTGTCTACATTACTCCAGTTTAATATTGTGTTGGCATTGGTTTGACAGAAGAAGAGCACAGGTGAGCCGAAACAAGGCCAGGTGAGGAAAGAACAAGTCTCACATCTGCCTTCTACTGATGAAAATGTTGCTTTAAACTAATATTATCTTTGATTGAAAATAACAGTTCAGTGTCTAAACCTGAAACACTAAACACTAACACAAAAAGGAATATGTACACTTTAAATTACTGCTTAAAGGTGCACTGCATAACATTTCAATTGCTCACTGGAGGTCTTCCTCAGAATGGTCACATGATGTTGCTGTGATATGTCTGGTCAGCTGATTTAAACAGGTTTTGGTGCTGTCTTCCCACCAGTATCCCAGGTGTGTGAGAGTAAAAAAGCCCCCTCGTTCTGGTTTATAGGTAGGTAGGAAGACCACTCTGAGGGAAGACCGCAGGTGAGCGGTCAAAACTGTCAGGTATGAAACAAAATCTTGGTCTGAAAAAAGAACCTAATAACACAAAGGCAAGTCGAGTCTCGAGTCACTGGTCCAGAAGTCCAAGTCAAGTCCAAGTTGTCTGTGTTGAGCTTCAACTCATTTCACGTCTTTAAACCAAAGTACCAAATATAGCCTTTGATTTTTGCAATTTATATGACTTTTAAGCTAAATTGTGCTTAATAACTCATGGTATATAGTATTTATATAAGATAAACATATAACATAACATAAAATATCGGAAGACCAAATGAACCTCATTGGACTATTGCCTGACTTTCACTTAGACTTGACTCAGACTTGAGGTCAAAGACATGAGACTTACTTGAGACTTGCAAAACATCGACTTGGTCCCACCTCTGCATATCAAGCAGATTACAGCACTACACTACATTACAAGTCAGATCTGTGGAGAGTTGCCCCTATTCACAGACAGAATTATGGTATTTTTGAACAATAAAAATACCTGTCATTAATAAATGCTGCATTAAAGATGGATGTCTTTAATGTTATGCCTTGGAACATTCCAGGAAAAGCAATAACATCTCCATAAAGATAAGCAGGTGGCGGACCCTCCACCAGAAAAGTTGCACAGTGCACCTTTAAAATGTCCCAAAGAAATTTTCAGATTAATTCTTAGACGCATAGATTGTGTAGCTCTAGTTTGTCACAAAAAAATACACTTGCCAAAAATTCAAACTTGTTGTACATCTGTTACGTTTACCCTTATATCAAAACTTCTGTGTATTTCTGCTCCTACAAAGGTCAGACAATAAATCCAATCACAAAAAGCTATACTCTTTTTAAATGCAACTGAGTGGAAAATAGGTTGAGGCAGCACACATTTATCAAGAGTTACTAAAACCAAACTTTGCCCTAAAATAACAACACTGACGTTTTCTAAATGAGCCGGAAGTTATTGTCCGTCACCTAAATTAAAAATCAATAGAAGGTGAATTATACCATCAGCAAAGCACCTGGAGCATCAACAAAGATAAACACAAACAAGCGAAGGAAGGATCAAGTCTTTAGAAGGAAACAAGCTCCTCCCAAAGACATGTATTTACAGAGGAATATAGAGGAGACTGTGAGAACCAACACACAGAAGATTTAGAGCCATGCCTAAGCCTGCATAAATTCCCATTCCTCTTTTGAATAATAACAGTTCGGATTGGGAGAGAAAAATGAGGTAAGCTGTAAAACCTTTAAATCCATGGTTCCATGCTATCGTAGGGGGGATAAACTGCTTCTTTGCTTCAGTTCAGAATTTTTAAAAAGTTGCATGAAGTTAAAGAAAATCATCTGTCAGAAAATACTAGCAGTTGTTAATTAGTTCAGCATATCAGCAAGTGACATCCACAACAGCAAGTTTTGATGGAAATAAGTAGTGTCAGAACTTAAACTTGCATTTGAAAGGTGTTGTCATACTAGGATTACAAAGCATAAAGAAGACGTACTGTGTCATGACTTTAATGAGCATTACATCTTGTTTTCCTCATCATTAGCAAAATAAAAGTTGCATTTTTGTACTTTGAGTAATCCTGTATTATCCTCTGTTCAAGGCTTAAAAGCTCAGAAAATCCCTGTTTTCACCTATAGCCCTAATTCCCTACCCATAGAAAATGTTATGTACTGTAATACATATGGTCTTCTAAATCTACACATAGAAACTTTTCAGAAATAAGTAAAAAAAATAAAATAAAGACAAACCGACATGTATCATGAACTTCCACTTGGCAGGGTCCATAGTTCTGCAGTTTTGAACAGGAAGTCTGTGAATCTCTTCTAATACTAAAGGGACAATCTGGAAATTTGGACATAGAACCAGAGTGTTGGAGACACTTTTTAAAATATTCCATTCAGTCCTTGTATTTGCAGAGGTCGCTGGTGCTAGGCTAGTGCATGTCAGTGGCCATAGTTATCCTGCCACTAAAAACAGTCTTACCCACTCCACAAAACTCCACAAGAAAATCTATAATTACTCCAGACTGTCGATGTAAATGTCTGTGTCGCTAGAATTAATTTAGAAGTAAAACCAACCTTGCATTTGAAAGATTTATGTCTGAGCAGTAGTGAGTTGTACTTCGTGATAGAAAGCTTGGCAGGGGTGGAGTGATATCACCTAGCACCTATCTTACTGGCAAAGTATTCCGCTGCTGCTGAGAAAATAGTCCCTCAACATGCGACGATTCATGAGATGCAAGGTTATTTTTATTTCAAACATTATTCTATCAACACAAACATTTACATCAACAGTCTGGTGTAATAATAGATTTGCTTCGGGTGTTTTGTGGAGTGAGTAAGACTGTTTTTAGTGGCAGGCTAACTGTGGCCATTGACATGCACTAGCCTAGCACCAGCGACCTCTGCAAATACAAGGACTGGATGGAATATTTTAAGAAGTGTCTCCACATGTCTTCAACACTCTGGCTAACTGGGAAATTAAATCCTATGTCCAAAATGACTGTCCCTTTAAGCTGTTTTAGATCAATATTGTGCTTTACAGTGAACGAGTGAAAAAAATGCACCTTCAAGAACCTGAAACAAGTATTAAGAGGGGGTATTATGCAAAATACATCATCAGAAACATGCCTGAAGAGGTTTTATAGTTGTCATCTATGCATGTTTGAGTGTTTCAGCTATCTCCTCCAGGTCCTTAAGGTTAGCTGTTATCTAAATATGTTATGTGTTAGTAGTTAATACTCCATAGAAGTAAAAATATGCCCTAATTTACATATCTACTGGAGATGACATGGCACAGAGACCCGTGGATTACATTGTAGAAAGCCGAAGATTGCTTGTGAAAATTGTCTGAAATGTGAATCGAAACTTGTCACCATTTGCTGTCAGTACAACTTTTACTTTTATTTTATTATATGTGATGTGGATAAAGCTGGAATACTGTTGTCAGCGGTGTCCAAGATACTTCAAATAATGCCTACACAAACGCCAGAGAAAACGAGTAAAAAATAAAGTTACATGTGGTTGCCTCATCTTCCTATGCACAGTTGTATAAAGACTTACATGGACAGAATCGCAGCATGTTTTGTCATAATGTCTGGAGTTTGCAAAACTTGTATTTTCTAATGTTGATCATTTGAGCTGCATCTGTGTTTGCTCGGTGCATGTTTCTCTAGCAGTCAGTACTGGGCAGATTTCAGTTCAGTCAAAGGCAAAGTTGTTATCTGGAGCTAAAACAACTTCAGCAACATGTTAGGTTTGTCAAAAAACAATATACAGATACTAATTGATGCTAAAACTGGTATTAAACCTAGGTACTCAATTGAACAATTACAATATAAATAGGACAACATTTGACCTTTCCTGATTACTTTCTATTACAGATAATAAGACATGGTAATACTACAGAAAATACAATAATTTGTTTGTTGGAAATCACATTCCTCTACGCTAAGATTGACATTGTTACACCTAAAAATGTATCTAGCTTTCTTTATTTTTAGTACTAAAGCACATATAAAACAGCCAAAGCTTACCAAAGTGCAGAACAACAATAATTCAAAAACAGAACAGGTATTAAAAATTAAAGAAACAACACAGTGAGAATACAGCATAATACAAAACCAAGATGTCACTCTTTCTAACTCATATTAGATGCCAATGAGAAAAGATATGTTTTTAGTAAAGATTTAAAGTGCTGCAATGATTGTTCTGTTCGGATGTGCAAAGGTAAGTTATTTAACAGCTGTGGTCCGACCACAGAAAAGGCCCCATCTCCTCTGGTCATCAGCCTGGTCCTGGGGACAGCTAAGGGCACTTTGACACTTGTTAGTCTGGTCCACTGGTTCAATTGGGGACTTAATCTCAATCATTGTTGCAGTTTTCATTTGGTGCGGATCACGTTCTTACCACACTCCAGCTCTAACGAAATGAACCAAGAGAAAATAAAATATACCTCACACCTGAGGTGGCACTGCATCGCAAATAGTGCAGAACGGACAACACATTTCTTAGTGTACTGTAGTTTTCCTGAAAGATCAAGAATTTTTAGCCCCTATTGTATTTCAGATAGCAGATTTAAGGGGTCATATTGTCTTAGATCCACCCTGCCTAAGACCTCAGTCAAATACAAGCTCTAATGAAAAAACACATTGTATTCCATGAGCAAATGAAAACTATGAACTGAGTAAATCTGAATATCTTTGTCTCATGTTTAAAATGGGAGAATAAAGCATGGCAGAACCATGCTGCGATGCCTTTGTAGAAGAGTGAACCAGTTTATAATGAGGAAAAACGAAAGATTTAACTCCAACTAAAGACTAAACAGAATACACAATTACAGGACAGAAGCCCTGTGAGCTGAGGGCATTTAGGCAGTGAAGTATGGCGAAACAACAAAGTGAAGGTTAACACACTCCACAATCAGAGAATCTCAAAATGGCTGAAGAGAAATTAGCAGACAAAGAGACAGATGGAGAGCATCGATTAGCCTGGCGGGGCTGGCATTGGTGCCACCCAGTCGTTGTCGGAGCAACAAAGCACCAGGGCGGAGGCTGACAGTAGTTATTCTGCCCCATTCAGACCCAGCTAATCCTGTGTGTGCCAGTGCCCATCTATCAGCACCTGTATACTGCTACCTCTACTATACTCAAGGACTATAATGTTGATCGGGACACTACAGCTAAAACTTACGTAACGCATTTTAAAGGTGTACTATGTAACTTTTCTGGTCGGGTTCAGTATGCCTGCTTGAGATGTTATAGCAGGGCATTTTATTTGTTACAACAGAGAGTTACAGTATCTATGCCCCAAACTGTATGACTGCTGTACACACATGTAATTTTTAAAAATGTTTTTAGTGAAGTAAGTTTCTATCTGAAGTACATCTTTCATTTTGATTTCATTACAAACACAGTAATCATGGCAATTACACTAATTATGCCAATCACTCTTTCTACAGCCACTTATCAGGAAGTGGAGAGATTTGTCACAAAAGACTGACTCATAAAACACACATTAGCAGTACTTTGAGTTGAGTTCCTGTTTACATCATGCAGACACACACAGTGAAACCATGTGGTCAGCTTTTGCAATAAAGATGAAGGCAATTAGTCTTAAACTTAAAGAGGACAAATCACAGCTATAATGACTTTTTTGAAGGATATCAATTATAATCTTGTTACGGCTCCAGGCCTTTAGCTTCTTCCCCTTTTGTTGATCATTCTAGCCGTGTCCCAGTTCGAGGGTTGCAGCCTTCGTTGGTCACATTGTTGGCCGCATACGTCACGACCAGCACAACAAGGCCTGTCCTATTTCATGCAGAAAAGTCCACTCAAACTTTCATATTTGGACAGAATTTTATTTTATTTTTTTTCAGTTTGAGGAAAAGAAGCCCACAGAGTGATGAATAATGAAGCTATGAGGAGGAAATGCCATGTTTTCACGGACACTGAACTAAACCCATAAACACTTGGCCAGTGTAGCTTGGAGGTAAAATAATAACACACATTATTTCATATATTAAACTTAAAAGACACAGTTAAAAGACATAGTTTTGAAGCTTATATTTACTTGTAAATCATGTAATTTAAGCCTCCAACGTACGCATTTTATTCTAAGCAGTATTATTACATCTACATCGAGGGCTGCAGCCTTTGCAGCCAATGAAGGACCCAGCCTTTGAAGGCTGCAGCCCTTGAAACACCTGACCTTGAACTCTGTTACTCTTTTGATGAAAACCTTGAAAAATGCCATTTCTGTAAATATTTAAAATCTCTTTTGTTTAATTTACCTTTTACATTCCTGTTAATTAAAATTTAAATTACATAAAATTTATCACTTTCCACCTTGTTTTTTGTTACCTCCCTGACACTAACAGAGCTGGGTGTGGAAACCTGCCAATCCACTTTAATTAAGTTTCATTTAGAATAAACAAGTACTTTTTCTAACAACTTAGTATTTCTATATGTATTGTTTTTCATTGTTTATGGGTTTTCTGGTGGAGGATCTGTCACCTGCTTGCTTTTTTGAATATGTCATTGCTCTGCCTGGAATGTTCCACAGTATGACATTAAACAGCTCTACCTTATATTTATGCAATTACAATTTTTGGTTTTATAGCTCGAAAATACCTAGAAAAACAGGCATTCTGACTGTGTGTGAGGTCGCCTCTCCACAGATCTGACCTTTAACTTTGTCTGATTTGGTCTCCATGAAGCTAGAAAGGTTTAATACCATACTGTCAAACATTCCAAACAAACATCTTAAAGCATTTCACAAACCCTCCACCCGAAAAGTTACACAATCCACCGTTAAGAGTTTGCAGTGGTCCAGTGGTATCACATTTCGTTCAGGTTAAGGAGCCTCTTCATTATTTTAATGTATTCATGTAAAGATAAATATTCCTTACATCATGCATTGAATGGTAAAAAGCTTCAAAAAACAATATAACACTGTAAAGTATTATCTATTCATTTTCTCACATAACTAACAACAGATGTTCCAGACAGGGTCAGCCTTAATTGTCCAATCAGGCACAATGTTCACTATGAATCATGGGAAACCAACTGCCTGACATTATCACAGTCAGTTTGATTCTCTGGTATGATGTATTTTCACTGTCGGCAACAAAGCAATAATAGGCAGAGATATGAAAACCACAAAAGAAACAACTGTATGACACCATCCCAGACAGTTGCTTCTGCGTCACAGTGCAGAAAAACAAAGTGGGAGGGGCTAAAGGTTCAGACTAAAACATAATCCTGAGTCATGTTTTGAAATCAGGTAAAGGCCGTTTAACAATGTCTCACAGTCTGTCGATCAAAACTATCAGTGGCTATATTGTTCAGTAAACTCAAGTAAGTGAAATGGAAGACAAATACACATGTGTAAAAAAATATATATGTATCAGTGTAATAATTGTTGTAATATGGAATTCATACACAAATAATGAAATAATGGAGGTATTGCTGACACTTAAATGTTTTTCAAGGCAGATAAACTGTACTTTCCTGTAGTCTTTCTTTGTATGAAGTTGGAATCTCCCGTGCACAGTTGGGAGTCAAAAACAGTTATTTCTTGCAGTGAAGCCGGCACTTTTTGCCATTTATTTTAGGCGTGACTACAGTGTTCTGAGCTGGAGATGAAAAAGCTACTGGAAGAAAAGACAAAAATCACAAGTTACTGGAGCAGAACAGAAGAAGAAGCCTGAAAGTGCTTTTAAACTGAAGAAGATCCTCCCAGAAAACTACAGGGACTCAGCAACAGTACAGTGACACAACATAATTATATGCTCTTCTACATTGTAAATACAATGAATAGAACTCAGAATGTCAAAAACAAGTCATATTCACTAAATCTGACATGTTTACAGTGGCTTACGTGGGTACAAAATGTCCACAGAGATGCATTTTACAAAACAATTTATATCAAAATAAGAACAGTGTCAGAAAACTTTTGAATAAACACTAAATTTCATATTTAGCATCTTAAACTTTTCATTGCTTTAAAGGCACTCTACCTGATTTTTACTGTCTAAATGTGAAAAAATTGGTCCAAAGTTATTCCTCACTTAACATGTATTCCGAACATCTTAATGATTCACAGTGATGGGTTTTCAAGAGCTTTTCACAACTGTCTGAAACCAGTGTGAGACTTTGCCATGATGGTAAAAATAACCACACTAACAGAACTGCTGACATGCATTTCCTGAATATTGGACAATATATAATTAGATGTAGACAGCACAGTGGACTTACTTTGACCTCAAGAGCTGCTTATGCAATATCTGTACTGGGGCAAGAGATATTTTTACTCAAATGCAGGGGGAAATGCAATATAGGACCTTTAACACTGACAAAATTCTGTGAGTTTTCATGAGCTTGGTTCTTCACAGTTTTAGAGTGACTGCTGCATCTTTTATTACAATTACTTTTTTAAAAGAAGAAATAAACGAATACATCTAAAATTACCAGTACATGAAACTGGAGAGTTTAAGTTAAAATATTTCAAATGCTTGAGGCTAAATGTGTACCCTTTCACTGTCATTTTGAAAACCTTCTTGAGCTGCATTTCATCCATACTGATGTGGGCTGTCTGAGGACATTGGCTGAGTTAAATTCAGGCTATAGGGTAGCTCTGTTCTGAGCAAATACAAATCAATACTTCTGATAAACAAGTCTATTGAACTTCATATAAATCAGATCTTTCTTCTTTATTTATTTTAAACTATGGTGTTTCAAGAGTATGGGCTCAATGAGGGCTTACTGTTCAAGACCAAACAACAAACATAACATCAAATGCAATGATGATATTTCAGCGTTAGCAGTGCAGTGCTAACATAAGTTGAACTGACTGGTTTTATTATGATCTGACACAAATTGTTTTTATTGTTTTGAATCTGCGGAGGAGCATCGGCTCTACTCTATGCCTCCTGAACACCTGCCTGCGTGGGGAGGACTTCATGTCTCACCAGGAGGAGGCCCCGGGGAGGACCCTGGATACCCTGGAGGGAATATGTCTATAGAGGTTTAAAGAAAAAAAAGTGGAATCCTAACTCTAATCTCTAGTCTGAAACACCAATTCAGGTCCACTACTACTACATGACAGCGCGAGATAGTAGAGGTCTGCCACGGGCACCACCATTTTATCTAACAACTTTACTACAGGGACTGCAGTCAAGTTACTGCACCTCCTCAGTACATTACACTACTATATATGCACACATAATCATGCAATATTCAACACAATAGGAAGGTAGTCCCGAGCTACACCAAGTGACACATGCACTTGAAATCTGTGTGTACCAACTGGTGCGGTGATATTGCTGAAATTACTTTTGGGGCTTAGCAGGAACCAATGGAGTTTGTTCTGTTGTGTGAGAGAGGAGGCAGATATGATTGTGGAAATAGAGAGGGCACGTACACACTGAGATGTCCCATTTCCCCTGTGTATCATTCTGTGTGGGTCTGCTGCACTCAGGGATCGGCTCACCTCTCTGAAATATCACCAACCTGAAATGGGCTCTATACATCTAACTGATAGGCCCAACAGTGGAGGGGTCAAGCACAAACACAACTGAAGAAGCTTATTCACTGTATAAAATGGGAAATGTCAACCTGCTCTAAAATGGTCCCTGACCCAAACTAAATTCATTCATCAAGTTCTGCACAAACTTTACTTTTAAAAAATTACCTTCGCTGGCCATACAGAAGAGATATTAAACTATGGATAGTTTGTATAATGATGAAAAAATCTAATTAAAAATCAAATTTGCTGCACACACTGTATATATTCTAGTAACAAGCCACCACCTACCAAATAGGCAGCGGTTCCTTCAAGCTGTGGGCTGCTGTCAGGCTGGTTATTTTGGTTTTAAAATGTTGGTTTAACCCTACATGCTCCTGGGATTTTTATTCCTAAATTAAGATATGAACATTAATAAGCGTCAAATCTGATGCCTGCTTTCCCCGAGGTTTGTTGCTAAGCCGTGTGAGAGGGAGGGGCAGTTACCTTCAACAGCCTAGCTCCTGATCGGCTCTTTCTTTTTGTGCTCGGATTTCCAAATATGATCCCTGGTTGCAGATTAGCCGCTACAAGTGCTAGCCTCAATGAGCTTCATTTGCTTGCAGCCAAACGCTATGGGTGACATCACACTTAGTCCACTTGTGTATATAGTCTTTGGTTGCACTTCAGTTATTCAGATCCATGCTCAAACACTGACCCCCACTCACTTTTTCCATTAGTTAAAGGGACTGTTCGGAATTTTGGACATAGGACCACATTTCCAAGTTAGCCAGAGTGTTGGAGACATTCAGTCCTTGTATTTGCAGAGGTCGCTGGGGCTAGGCTAGCGCATGTTAATGGCCATAGTTAGCCTGCCACTAAAAACAGTCTTACCCACTTCACAATGCACCAGAAGCAAATCTATTATTACGCCAGATTGTTGATGTAAACATCTCTGTCCATAGAATAGTTTTAAAAGTAAAAGCAACCTTGCATTTGAAGCAGCAAGTTGCATAGCAGCGAGTTGTACTTCCTGATACAAAGCTTGGCAGTGGCGGACTGATATATGAGAAAATAGTCCCTCAACATGCGACAATTCATGAGATGCAAGGTTAGTTTTTAGACATTCACATCGACATTCTGGTGTAATAATAGATTTGCTTCGGGTGCTTTGTGGAGTGGGTAAGACTGTTTTTAATGGCAGGTTAACTAAGGCCATTGACATGCTCTAGTCTAGCAGCAGCGACATCTACAAATACAAGTACTGGATGGAATATTTTAAAAAGTGTCTCTACACGTCTCCAACATTCTGGCTCACTAGGAAATGACGCCCTATGTTCACAATTCCAAACTGTCTCTTTATCTCTGAATCAGTGACTGTCTCATTTAACCAATTATTACTTACAGTGAATTGTAAGCTCTCAAACGGACTAACTAACTTTTGAAATCATGATTTAGAATACTACTCATTCAAACAATATTTTAATCATTCATCTTCTCTTCATAAATGAAAACTGCAGGTTCACCCACTACAGAAACCATACTTTAATTCAATATAAGAGTCTGGTTTGGTTGACTCACACATCACAGTGCTCTACTAAAGCCTTCTTCACATGGGAACAGTGCTTCATTTGTTGCTTTATTGTTGTATGTTTTATTGTTCTATTTATTATGCTGTAATGAATGTGCTTCTTTTATGATTGGATGTGTTATGTCTCTGTTTGCACAGGCGTTCAGTCTGCAAATGAAGCTCGGTACAGATAAATAAAGAGATTTTTACTTTCAAATTGTCTGCCAACAACTCAAGCAAATATACAGCACATGTAAAAGTAACCATTATGCTTCTAGTGTTTATGTTGTCTTGAAATATATTTTGAAATATCTTAAATACCCTTTAGTTCACTTGCCTTCTTCAGATACAACACTTTTGTATTTGTTTGGTTATCTGATAATGGAGCTGTTTGAATTAACCTCAGCAAGCACTAAGGAGACTACATAATGATGAGATACCGTATTTTCTATTCACAAGAGTTCATTTAAGTTCACCTCAACACAACTTCAAATCTCTTGCATATTCACAGTCCTCCCCCAGAACTGTGTGGATCAAACGTGGCAGACCCTGCATAAAATTGCATAACTTTCTAACCTCAAGTAAATCTAGTTACTCCTTCCATTCTCACTACTTATGATGAAGCGGAAAATACAGCCAAGACTAGTCCCAAAGTGTGAAGGCAATTTCTCTTGGATTTTAAAATTGGAACATTGAGGAGAAATTGGTAAAAATGGGCCAATTCTGCTGAATGGAGGGAATTCTGCAGCACTGCTCGGGTAATAATTGCTGTCTATGTCCTGTGGCAGTGCCTGTTATTCATATAGGGCTGTTAACTCCTAATACTCGCTGTCTATTTCACCCAGGTGAGATCTGCTATACAAAAATACACAGGGGGCGCTAATGGTCGGAGATTACTCAACCGTGATCAGGCATGGCAGCTGGGCCACCTGGTAAATGTGCAGGCCTCCAAAGAAAAACTAAAATAAAACATGCACAATAGGCTAATCTTCAAACTATTCTAATCCAGACCATGAATCAAAATGAATAAAATGGCAAAAAGTATGGCTCAACTGCTAAAGAAACACAAGTAAATTCAAATATTCACATAAATGTGTGTAGTTTACAACAACAAAAAAAAACTGTATTTATCAACTTTAGATCATACTTTTCCTGTATTTGCTCTGTCTAAAACGTAGTTAAATGGTGACATTGGACAATTCTACTCCCTACACCTCAGACTTTGTTATCTTAGACTACGTCATCAAAGGTATAATACTCCCTACAACAGAAACATAGCCAGGTTGGACTGTACTAGACTAGAATGATCAACTCTTTCATGATGTGTTTAGGTTCATGTTAAAGCTCTGCACCCTCGGGACCCGACGCAAAACAGTGCGGCACGGGACACATTTTGAAAGCTCATTGCGGGCGTGGGCAGGAGCAGGACTACACAATGCGGGGACGGGCAGGTGGGATGATAAACTGCAGTCCTGCAAACTAAATATGAGTGTAAAGTAAAATATACAAATGATTAATGTATGCCTATCATGAATAATTTGTGCTGGATATTTTATTTGGCATTAATAAAAAACATTTTAATTTCCATTTTTTAACATTCCTTTCCGCTTGTCCATGTTTGATAGAGTTCAAGAAAGCGAACGCCTCCAATCTGAGGGATTTGCGGGTGGGAGTGGGATAAAATATCACAAATATGAGCTGGAGCGGAAATGAAAATTGTGTCCCGTTCATGTCTCCAGATGCTGGGTTCCGTACTCCTGCCACTATTACTACTACATCTACTACTACTTCTACTACTGCTACCGAGACTACTACTACTGCTACAATTGATTCTACAACATTAGTGTACCCTGGCATGTTTCTATGAGAACAAACTACTTACCTTTACTTTATAGTTACTGTGGATAGCCTGCATTTATAACTCTTTACACTACTACTGATGCTGATTCATTCATCTGCTTGTCAATCACAGCCAGCTCAGACATATATGACAACATCCCATGCACTATGTAACTTTTTGTTTAGGGGTCCTTCAGCTTCTTGTTTCCATGGATATGTCATTAGTCTGCCTGGAATGCTCAACAGTATGACGTTTAACAGCTCGACCTTACATTTATTATTAAATTACAGCTGGTTTTACAGGGCCAGACTCTGACTGTGGGCGGGCTTGCCTCTCCACCTGTAACTTCTGTGAATGAATGAATGAATGAACGAATGAATGTTTATTCGGATAGTAATACATAGAACATAAATTAAAAAAAACATAAATACATAGATATAACACAAAAAGTAAATATTTCTGTTCTATAATATCAGGCAAAATAAATGTTACGCCGAATTTTCCTTGTGTCTGAAAAAGAAGTGGGAGGAAGTAAATACTTATTTAACATCACCCCTTTTTTCTACCGTCCCAAATTAACATAGAACACATATAGACTTCTCATTTCCTGTACAATATATATGTATATTATGTACACAGATATAGTACACATCATATACACAGATATAATATATACATACCTACATACACATTATATACATATATACATACCCATGCATGTCTGGTCCATGATGATAGAAAGATTTAATACCATACTGTGAGTGATAAAGCGATAGCATCCCCCATGGAGAAAACCATTTGATGGACCCTCCACCAGAAAAGTTACACAATGCACTTTACCTGCTATGGCAACGGTCCTAATTTTTCATCCTTTCTTAAACCCATGAATGGAAGAAGAAAAGTCTACATGCAGTCTTAGCTTGGAGTAAAAACTCACAATTGTAGCAGTTCTGGCAGAAAGCATTCAGAAAGTATTTCGAATTTGATCCTTATAAAACTTCTTTATGCTTGTCTTTTTTTTTTTTTTCTGTTTTTTTAACCATTAACGTCCATTTTTTTACTCCATGCTCAATTCATCCTCCCACTCAATACAGCAAGAAAAGAGTCCAAGAACAAAGTAATAGCCTACAAAACAAATGTCTGTACTTTTCAAGGCTCGCTCAGGCGCTAAGGGGGAACAGAGGCCCCACATGTGAGAAAAAGAGAGAGAGAGAAAGAGAGAGAGAGAGAGAGGAGGCGTCTTGAAGACAAAAGAGACGACTTCACCTTGAGACGCACAAACCAAGGATGGTGTAATTAGTTACAAATGGCTGGGTTGATGCTGAGTCTTCCCCTGTGTGTCTGTGCTGGTGCTGATGAATAGTAGCAGTCTTAAGTTGTGAGGGGAGAGTAATCAAGGACAGAGACACAGAGCTAAATCCACCCCAGGGACACGGCTGTCAGCTGAACACTCACACAGGCTGCCTATGCAACGCCTTCAACCGCAGTCAAGTCTGGAAGGGACTTGTGGAATGAACAGAGGTGTATACTTGCAACAAGCAAATGTGCCTATAAGTGAAAGCAACACAGTAACTTTCTGGAGATGGCACCGTACTTTGGAATATTCTCTGTGGATAAAGAAGGTGATTATGCTGTACCATGAAAGACTAGCCAAAGGAATATTTCCACAAAGACAAGCAGGAGGAGGCCCTATAAGAGTCAGGTTTGTGGAGATGCTTTTATTTTATTTTATTTTTTAGAGTTTTCTAAAAGCTGTGAACTTGTGTCCTTTTTTGTTACTCGTATCAGCCCTGTAACTTATGAGCCAATTTTCAGGGTGTACCACATCAAAGGCCCTTAAGATAGAGCAGTCTAACATGAATGAATCTTAACATCAGCCAGTCATTGTTGAGTACACATTTTATATATGACACTTAAGATAATATATTGTATTACATAAGCAGAAGTTGTGCAGAAAGAGTGTTTTTAAATTTTGATTAGTGCACCATGTGTCTACTATCAAAATGTCCTTGTAAAGACATTGATTCTATGGCTTCAAAGTTTGTTTGTGAGAGCTCAGAACTCTGTGAATCCTCAAAGCATTTTGATGATTTGGTGAGCTGCCTTCTGTGGGATCAATAAAGATTGCATCTTATCTTAAAGTTGGATTCTAAAGCAGTCCCCAAACATCTTAACCTGTCAAAAAGGCACATATACAGATAAAACTATTTTAATATATCTAAAATAAAAAAATAAAAATCTCTAGTGCTGGGAAAATACATTATATGCTGAAAGGGATGCATTCAGACGACTTGGTAACAAAGAAGGACATCACAGTATTATAAAACACAATGTTCAGGCAGCACAACAGTGGAGTGAATGAAGTCAGTGAATCCTAAGCTGAAATCTATTTCATTGGATTTGTACTTCTGTTGCTGCTCCTGACAGGTTACCCCAGCTGCAGTGGTTGATGGGTCAAATGTGATGCGAATTAATTTCCCTCAGGAATTAATTAGGCCTTAATTAAGTACCTTAACTTGTATCAGCAACTTTGTATCTGTGAACAAGCTACGCAGCTATTTTAACTTTTGATTAAATAATAACTTTTGATTATATCCCACTGCACTTCTAACAATCATGTCATCCAATAAAAGACATTCCATATGGATAACATGGCCTACAATGCTTTTCAACAGCAGTATTCTTCAGAAAGAATAAAGCAGCCTAATCCTGTGATAATGTCCGGGTGTGCTTTCATTGTGTAGGGCAGGAGTGGACTGAGAGGACTAAAGAGGCAGAGCCAAGCAAAAAGCAGCAGATTAGTTTAGAGCCAAGGAACTAATTAAATGAATCTGGAGATAAACCTTTAATTATTTTCACCCCAACTCATTTATAGCCCTAGTTTCAGTACTGCCTCCAATAGCCCCAGTGTTAGAGGGAGGTTACAGCTCTATGCCAGCCAATTCATATGCACATCCCATTCACAGGGCGGACACGCACATAAGCATGCCATTTGAGTTCCATGTAGATGTGTTGGATTTGAATGCCATATGGATCTATAGGGAGAAGGAAGGAGAATACAATATGGAGATTCAGAAGGTATTATACTGGGGATTTGAAGCTGTGGTCTCAGAACTGCACGTGATAAGGCGTGCATTTTCTGGTGGTCTTAAAATGATGACTTGGTAAGTTGTAGAGTGACATTTTAGCTGCATATCTGTAGTTTTGTCATGGAGGCCATTTGAGTCATTTCATGCTTT
Source organism: Boleophthalmus pectinirostris (assembly GCF_026225935.1). Lineage (NCBI taxonomy): Eukaryota > Metazoa > Chordata > Actinopteri > Gobiiformes > Gobiidae > Boleophthalmus > Boleophthalmus pectinirostris. The sequence goes on along the minus strand of NW_026571133.1, from coordinate 13,629,551 downwards.
TTCTTGAGTACTTTCTTAGTTTCTTCTCAAGTTAAATCCAAAGATTGCTGCAAAAGTTTCAGTTTACATGTGGTTCTTACATCAAAATATTGTAATGTATAGCTTCTTTCAAAAGTACTAATTAGAAGTTATAAGTAACAAGGTCCTATATGGAGTGTGTGAATGACACAAAACACAACTCTATGTACATTTTTGATGAGAAATCATTATAAAATAGATCAGAAAATATCATACAGTTAATTATGATTAATCTCAACAGGTCATCAATTTGTTTGGTTGTTTTTGTTGACCTTTTTATACAAGTCAACCTCCCCCACACACACACACACGCGCACACACACACACATGCATGCCATTTCACTGTGTCTGAATGTAGATGCAGGTTTTAATCCCACATGGATCTATAAGAAAGAGGAAGAGGAGGAGAGGAAGGATACGCGAAGGAGAAAGGGTCGTGACTAGATTGAAAGATCAGTAAGAGCAGAGATGCCTGTCAGTTTTGCTCATCTGCCACTGTGCTGCTATAGTAGGATATAGGCACTATGAAGAGCCTGCATATGTCTTTGTAAGACTTCAAACTTCGGTGATCTATAGACTACAAGAAACTATCAAAATAACTTTGCAAACATATTGTCCTCTTCAAAAAGCCAAGTCACCAAATTGTGATGGACTAAATATAGACACAAATCACTTCTAATACTTTGTTCAAACTGCAACATCACTTCTACAGGAGGCTGTATCTTCAGTTTGGACATTTGAAAAGAAATAGACTGTGTCTATAGTTAGCCACAGCAAAGTTTATAAGACTTTATATTTAGAAAATTCAATTTGTTTTTTGTCTTTTTTTATAGAAACACTGTGTTTTCTTCTAATAAGACAAACTGCAAAAAGCTAAATAGCTTATTTATGTGACATGTTTCAGTGGTAACAAAAATTTTCTTTTTAAGACATTTAGCATTTTTAGCATTTGAACTTTCATTTAATTTGGAAATGGTAAAAATCTGTTTGTGTGGGATGCAGAATACACACTTCTTCACTTCTTTACGAAGATGTGAGCCTGGCCACCGGAGAATCTCCTCGAGTTTAGATGGGCGTGATTGACAGGTGGATTAACCAATCGGGGACACACATGGTGCATCAAAATCAAAATAATCAGGTCTGGTTCTGGTTTAAGACACAATGGTGGTCACCAGCCTTTATACATAGTTAATAAAATATCATTCTGGACTTGCCAAGCCAAATCTATATGAACTATTCACATAATCAGGATCAATATTCATCATGAGTACAGATGTGACGATATGAAATCACCAAACTGTGAAAGTATATTTAAAAGGCCCATGTTGCATTATTTTATGATCTATGTTGTAAAGTTGTTGCCTCATCTCATACAAGCTGAGAATTTTGTTTTGTTTCATTCACACAGTTACCACACAAACCCTGCATACTTAGACTGAGTTCTTCTGTCAAACAGAAAACACTCTGGTCCACCTTGTGAAGTCACGTGGTGATACTGAAAGTGCTCCACTGTGTTTTTAAACTCCATACACCTTCACTAAAATCATTCGGATTCAGCTATGGAATTGCCCATTTTTACTGAACAAAAGGTAAAAGGTAGCTGCTACCTTGAAAAGTCCCACTGCATGACATCACAAGGTGGAACAGAACATTTTGTGCTCTGGAGATGTAGACAGACTAATAATGCTGGATTACTCAAATTTGTGTGAATGCTTATCCATAAATAGAATAATCCCGACACTATTACCGAAATCAGAAATTGCCTGACCAGTAAGAAAGTTTACCACTAATTAGGAAAGCCCAGGCTAACATGCCCTTATGCACATTTCCCTGTTGAAACTAGCAAAGCCTCACTCTCTTGGGCTCTATCCACCCTGTTACATTTCTTACTGTGACCTTAACATTATTTGTTCATTAACCTTTGGTCGGTCAGCTACAACGCTTTATTGTGTACCAAAGCACAAACAGCGGGTTAGGTGGCCACGCGGTGCTGGGTTAGTAATGATGAGTAAACAGGTTTGGCTGGATGCACTCGGCTGTGTCTGGTTGTAGTTCTGCATGAGTGGGACCATAGCTGGAGGTGTCAGGGACTCCCGGCTCCCACTGGGAGACACAGCAGTATGTTTGTGCTGATGTGGTCTGCATGAAGTGTTAGGTAATTACTATTTTAACAACAGACATTCAGCATATGCTTTACTTCTATTATCCAAATTCTATTAATATGAACTTGTGACAGCACAATAGGTAAATTCCTTCTTCCAAGGTCAGATTTTTCCGATCTATGTTATGTTATTTCCTCAAAAAATCATACCTGGAGTTGTAAAGCAAAGAAAAATAACATGCCCTGATGAAGGCCCAGTCAGGCAAAAAGGCGCTCGTGTTTTAAAAAAAAATCTTTTGCCAAGAAATAATAAAGGCTTTTAACATTTTTGTAAATCCCTAGAGTACCTCAGCCCCTTTTTTTGCTTTACAGTGACTTTGATTCCAAGTCTGAAGTGCACCAGAATGAAACATATTTGAAAACACTCATTGAGCATTCCATTAGTTTTTATCTTTTTGTGAATACCTGGAGTTGTGTTTTGGTTCATTCACACATATTTAACGTGCAAACTCATATTTCGGCTGAGTTCTTCTCTCAAACAGAAAACACTCTGTTCGACCTTGTGGTGTCATATTGTAACACAGGAAGTGTGTTTTTAAACTTCATACACCTTCACGAGAAACATTTGGATGATTTCAACCCTGGAATTGCCAATTGCTGCTGAACAAAAGGTAAAATGAGGTGTTAACTTGAAAACAGAAAATCAGTTCATGACACAACAAGGTAGAACAGAGCATTTTGAGCTTTGGAAACAACTCCAGGTATGTTTTTGAGGAGGTAACAACATTCTAACCTGGTTTAAAGCTCACGTGAAGCTATTTTGTGTAATACAGGACATTAAACTAATTTGTTTCCCTCACAACCTGCATTAATGCCACTGAAGAATGTGAAAGAAAATTAATTGTTTTAAGTTCTATGAGGGTCTATTGTCATTTAAAAACACATATGGTCACTGCATCAATGGAACACCCAGCCTCCAATAACATATCCAAATTAACTGGAGCTCATTGTTGTATGATTTATCATTTACATAAAAAGTAAAAAAAAATAAAATAAAAATAAAAAAATAAAAAAAACTTGAATGGGGATTTAAAACATCCTTCATTTTGTTGATGACAGGCACATACCTCAAAAGGAAAATTGAACATTTGAAAAACAATTATGTTTTAATTAAATGTGTTGTACTTGTTCCTTAAACTGTCTACCAAGGAACTGGCCTGGAAAATGAAGAATGGTTTTACAACAATTACAGCTTGCAACGAAATACAAAACACAGAACAGACAGAGTGCAGACTGAGACTGAGTACTATTGAAATATGTGAATCTGGGCAGTTTCACCAATGCACATTTCCTTTATAATATACAAACTATATTATAAAACAGTCATAACACAACCTGTGCAGACTGTCCTTGTGCCTACAGCCTCTTTGACCACAACTAGTCACACACTTTTTAGTTAAAGGCTTTGAACCTCAAACCAAGTAGTTAGTGGGTGTTACTCTCCAAATACTAAATGCTGTGGGCAGAGGACTAAACATAGACATTGGTGTCAATTCAGCATGTCATATATTTTGATATGTTTTGGTAGATTTATTACAAAAGATCTATTATGTAAAATTAACTTTTCAGAGCCTTTAACCATGTCTTATTTACGCTGTCAGAGTTCTATTTGGAGTGATTTGTGCATGTTTGAGCAATCTTAATCATGTACTTTCAAAATGCCGATTCGATTTTTCACCAAAGGGAAATGCCCATTGCTCTGTACTTACATCGTTCTTCAGTTTTACTTTCTTAAAGCGGCGATACATTGATGATAGATTCGGCAGCATCTCGTAGTAATTTTGGTACAGATCTTTAGCTGAGCTGAAAGGCAAAGCTCTCGATTTACCAGTCAGTCTTTGTTCCTACTCTCACCTATGGTCATAAGCTTTGGGTAATGACCGAAAGGACAAAATTGCAGATACAAGCAGTCGAAATGAGTTTCCTCTGCAAGGTGGCTGGGTGTTCCCTTAGAAATAGGGTGTGGAGCTCGGTCACATGGGAGGAACTCAGAGTAGAGCTGCTGCTCCTCCACGTCAAGAGGAGCCAGCTGAGGTGGTTCGGGCATCTGTTCTGGATGCCTCCCGAGCTTCTGGGCATGTCCCACTGGAAGGAGGCCCCGGGGAAAACTGAAGACATGCTAGAGGGACTATGTCTGGCGTGGGAACTCCTTGAGGTCCCCCGGAGGAGCTGGAGGAAGTGTCTGGAGTGAGGGAAGTCTGCGAGTCCCTGCTTAGACTGCTGCCCCCACGACCCAGCTCCAGATAGGCAGAAGAAAACGGATGGATCTTTAACATTTTTTGTAATCTCCAGCTATCCATTGTAGCTGCCGACTTGTTGTGATGATATTTACTGTGATGTTTGCTACCATCAGGCCCCACAGTTTTGTAGCAGACTTGTTTCTTTTATTATGCAGTTTTAGATTTAAAATGTGTAACTTATAACATACTGATCCACAGGGCATGCAGATTATAAGTACATAGCAAGCTCAAGCACAATATGTCTTCTTAAAATATTAACTGTGATATTAGCAGTATTTAATAATCCTGAAACTTAATAGTAGCAAAACTCTGTGCCATTTTCAAAGGTTGATTCAAGTTCACCACATAACGAGTGATTGCTGCAGTTCATAATCCAATCTGCAAACATTTCCACTGCGTAACCTTTAGAACAAACTTATTCCCAGAAACAGGAGATTTCGCTGACTAGTGTGTGGGCTACAGTATAGAGCTGAAAAATTAGTTGTGCTGAATTTTCCTCCTGGGAGCGGGGCAAAGCAGCAGCTGTGGAACGCAAACAAAACTAGGACAGATCTCTTTTCAAAGACTGCACTGGAGGAGTCAATATTGGACCTGCCCAGAGTGTTACACAGGCAGGAAGTCAGGCCAAAAACCACACACTCAGTTGTTACCTACATTCTACAGAGTATGAAAAGGGAGCAGCTAGAGATACTAAGTGATGCATATGTATTAATTTGATTAACTTTTCTAACCATTCACCATCATTGTTGAAAATCTTGACTTTTCACAGTCTGGTCTGGGAATGTGTAATTTAGTAAACTTAATGAACTGGACAAAACAGGAACCAGACCAGAATCAGATCAGACCCTGAGACTAGACTCTGCACAATCTAGAGTTTGTATATTTGATATTATATGGAAGCATGTGCATTATATGTTAAACATTTAGGTTAGTCTGTGATATCCAAATAATACAAAGTCTTACCAAATAAAAACAAGATGACAGAAGCACCACAGCCTCTGTCCCCCAGCCTCCACTCCCCCGAACCGCCACCACATGCACAAACCCACAGCGGAGCGCGCACTGCAACATCGGTCCCGCCGCTCAATAGACACTTCATGCAGCTGTTCCCACCCTCTCCGCCAAAAGTTCCACTGCGCAACATGCACACAAACAGCGCTGAGTAACAACGTGAACACGGGCCACAGAACCACAGGCAACAGCGCCTGAGCACCGCACGGCCCAAAAGTCCCAGCGTAAGTGCTCCTCTAGTACAGCAGGCGCTGGGACAGACAGTCGCACTAACTGGACGTCCCTGAGCAAATCCCAGTTAAAAAAACAAAACTGTTGTGTGTCCTGCGTGCACTACACGTATATTATTTATCCCATACCTGATCAGAACATAATGTCTGAGTCCAGATCAAGTCCACAGTTATGTGATCATATGATCAGATCAACCCTAGTTCATTCTTAATCTTAAATCACACACCTTTACCACACCAGCATTCTGGTACACAGAGTACAGAGGACACAGGACTGTCACACAGACACAGGACTGTTCGTGTGACCTGGTCCAGACCGGGACCAGACCGAAGGCTCAGAACTCACGGCAGGGCTGGAGCTCGAAGCTGAGGCTCGGACCCCGCGAAGGCTTGGAGTCAAAGCTCGGAGTCCGCCCTGGTCCCGCTCTGGTCCCACCCTGGTCCTTCTCTAAATAACTGTTAATATGTTACGTTAACATATTAACGCCTATTCAGTCTGTTGTTCTCTGTTGTTATTACTATAACTTGCCTTTCAAGATGAAATGTCGGTTCCTGGTCTCTGATTTTATAAAATACATTTCCCCAAAAGTTTTTTTTTTTTCTTCTTCATTGTGCATTTTTTGGCTCGTGCGATTTATACTCCTTAGCGACTTATAGTCTGAAAAATACAGTATTTAATTTTAATGTTTGTTTTAATGCTCCACCCCAGCTTGAACTACGGTGGAGCCAAGATAATGATAGCCAAGGTATACTTCATTACATGACATCATCTCTTTATTCTAAAAGGATTGTCATATTTTTTTCTCAACTTAAAAAAAAAAAAAAGCTTAAAAAAATATATATATATATATATATATATATATATATATATATATATATATATATACATAGAGAGAGAGAGAGAATAGATTGGCATATAGAATAGAATAGAATGCAGTGCTGCTGTGATGTCAATGGTCGCTATGACAATGGAATGTTCCGATTGCATAAGAGCTGCCACGACCTTCACTTTTCTCATTTCTGACCAGAATCTCAAACTGGAAAGACGCACTTCACGAGCTCTGAGAAACTTTACGCAAAACCTTCACAGTCTACCACTGTATAATCACTCTGAAGGAAATGTGCCGGAAACTGGACCTTAAACCCAATGGGCACCTCTTCGAAGTGGCCCAGGCGAACGGGTGGGGGTTTCCGAGGTACATGCTGTCGGACTCCAAGAGAGTCCCCTGGGGCTGGCTCTTCACCATGAAGGTGTCAGTCCACGGTGTGGAGGCGGTCGCGACAGGCCCCACCTCAAAAGCTGCCAAACACAACGCAGCAGCCAAAATGTTGGAGGTAGTGGGATTTGAGTGCCCCAGCTACAACCCCCTGCTTGATAAAAAGGACAACGTCTCAACAACTCCACAGGTACAAAGACACAGGTGTACTTTTATGACACAAACATTATATCTGTAAAGCTTAAATATCTATGAATACAAACTGCTTATCCCACATTTGAACACCATTAATAATATGTTAATTTCACTTATATTTCAGGCAAACCTGGTTAATAAGGAGCAGGTGGAGGAAGAGGACCTGATGAAGAACACGACTTTCTTAAATTCTGAATCGTGTTTGAATCAGGCTCATCAGGATCTCTGCAGCTCTCCCAATATCATTATAGAGGAGTTTGTAGAATACCTCGATGACGCCTCGGTCCCATGTGAGACAGAACCTGTTGTGGACTCCATAAGTCTGTGTGACATTCTCCTCGAGATCCAGACTGGATCAGAGGAGCAGGGTCTGTGTGAGACCCGAGACAAAGACACAGATCCAGACACAGATCCAGAGACAGAGACTAATCTGACACCTGAGATTGTTGGACTTGAGATGTGCAGGTAAAATGTCTTTCAAATATTAACAAAAACATCTATTCTTATAGAAACACAGTGCTATCTAAACTTATTACTTACTGTTGCTGTTAGAATTGCACTTAATCATGATTCTCTTACAGTGAACCAGAGGATGAAATGGAGGATGTTCCACCAGAGGAAGAGACTGAGGTGTTAGAAAACATGACAACCCCAGGATCTGACCAAAATCACACCTCTGAACAGGACCTGGGCATGAGTGAAGCCAATATCTCCAGGTAAAAAAAAACTATCTTTTTTTTTCATTCATGATTTATATGTGACGTTCATTACCAGTACTATTTGACTATAAATGGTATTGCAGTAATAATAAAGTGATTTTTATGCCTTACAGTCAAAAAGAGCCCACCAGTTCTCAGATTCTGGAAGGACCTCCTGTGGCCTGCTTTATCATCAGAGCCCTAGTCCGAAAACTGGTCCAAAAATCCATCTACAAACCAGAAGACCAAGCAGAAGGGGTCAGGTTGTTACTTGAAAAGACAAAAGACAAAATTCTCAATCAGGACGTCCCAATCTCTGTCACAAACATGAGGGCTGTGGGCAAAGCTGCAGCCAAAGACCTCCTAAAAGAAATTAAACTGCAGGGGGGGAGATCAGCACAGAAGATGAGGCCTTCCAGGAAGCCATGGTGAAACACATCAACAATCACCTGAGAAACTTCCTGTTTGGTCCCAAGAAGACGGGACTGTCTCGGCTGTGTGCAGCTGTGGGCAGATTCTTCTGTGCCCAATGAACTTACTTCACTGCAATTCAAATAAATCATATGAAAAAGCATTATGTTTTTGTTTTCTGTATGTCTTTTATGGGTAGTAGTAATAGTAGTAGTAGCAGTAAACTGAAGTCCATTGCCTTAACCACTCGGCCACCCTGGTACAGACACATGAGGTTCATTCACATTATTTGCCTCAATCAGACAGTTATAATAAAGCCACTGCACTTTACAATACTATCTTCAACCTTCAAAACTTCAAACAGTTCCAGTGTAGCCACAGGATTGAAACTTTTTGTTGATAACCTAGTGGCTGATTTATAGATGGATTTCTGCTTTTAGCAATTATCTAAATCTTGATTTGTCTCCCAGTAGATCACTGATGCTACTGTCCAAGATGAAACTACAGTGTTACTAAAAAAGTTTCAGGCCAGTCAGACCAAGAGTTCAACTTCCACTAAACAGGAGTGGGGTCTGAACCCAAAATGGACAGTTCTTACTAGGGATGTCTCAATGACATATTTTTACCCTTGCGTCCGAGTCATTTGATTTTGAGTATCTTCTGATACCGAGTCCTGATTTGATACTTCTATAAAATATTATAAAATGAACTAAGAGCGAAGAATAAGATCCAGGATGTATATGGGAGGAATGAAATCAACACATCACATGTGTTGATTTCACGTGTTTCACGTGTAGTATTTGGGCTGAGCGTGTGAAAAATTAAAAGTCCAAAACTTTCAAGGGCTCACACTACGCTATTTTCTGATCTATGTTATAATTGTTGTTTCACAAACATACCTGGAGTTGTGTTTTGTTTCATTCACACATGTTTAACACACAAACCCTGCATTTCTTCTCTCAAACAGAAAACACTCCTTTCCACCTTGTGATGTCATGTGGTAATACAGGAAGTGTTTTTAAACTAAATACACCTACACTAGAATCATTTGGATGATTTCAGCCCTGGAATTTACAATTTGTAGTAAACAAAAAAGGTAGCTAACCTTCAGGTAGGTAGGTAGTTATCTTGAAAACTACCACTTCATGATATCACAAGGTGGAACACTGCATTTTGAGCTCTGGAGACATAGATAGACTAACAATAAAGGATCAAATATACAGAATGTGAATGAAACAAAACATAACACCAGGTATGTTTTTGATGCGGTAGTAACATTCTAACAAGGCTTAAAGCTCACAAGAGTCAATAGGCTCTATTCACGCTTATGTCACAACCAGGAAGACGTTTGGAAATATGCGATTACATCTTCCGGTGTAGTTTCCGACACTGGGCTTGCAGACCGACTGTGATAAAACCCATTGAAGTAAAGGTGATCAGCGGTCATCTTGAATTTGGCGCCTTCATCCCTTCTAACTACATGTACACAATGCGCTTGGAGTTGTGTGTCGGTGAGGAAATTATATGCATGGTATGGTCATCGCATGTTTCCAAACGTCTTCCTAGTTTGTGACGAATGCCTGAATAGAGCCTATTTTGCATCATCTAGGACTTTTAAAGCAATGGGTACATATTTACCAGAGAAAACAACTCTACGAGTGTTTTCCCTGTAAAGTAAATAGTCACAATAGTTTATAGTAGAGATGTAAAATATTCAGTATTCTCACAGGATTGACTTTATATTGATGTATTACGTTATTTCAGAGAGGCTCACAGTGCCAGTCGCCTCCAAAATGCTCTGAGGGGTCTATAGTACATCATTATATCCATTTCTAAAGGATTCTCTAGGATTAAGATTAAAACACGTGTAATAGGCATTTCATTGGCTGCAATGAAATAGAATTGTTCCAGGGTTTTGGTATTTCTCTCTGGTTGTTTTGTTGCTACAGCAATGCGCTTGGCTAGGAGCGTACATTTTGATCTGTTGTTTACAGTTTATATTACTATTGAGACTTTTAATATAAAGAAGATATAAACAGTTATATTTGATCTAAAGATGGCATTTTATTTTAATTAGGCCTGTCACAGTAACACATTTTGAAGTGTAATATATTGCTGAAGTAAATACAGATATTGACAGATATTAATATTGAAACCAAAACCATAAAGCCAAAAAGTATGTACGATATTGTTAAAAAGCACTGAGCTCCTATTGTTCAGCAATGTTCAGCAGTTACCATGGAGATATGATGAAGAAAAAAGTGCCTGCCCTAAAATAAATAAATAAATAAATAAATACTAAAACTTATTGCTCCATCTCTCATGTATTGAACACTGTCAGTATAGTATTTATCATGACAGGCCTAATTTTAAAGGTTCACTATGTAACTTTTTGGCTGGGGGTCCATCACCTGCGTGTTTCTATGGATATGTAATTGGTCTGACTAGAATGTTTCACAGTATAACATTAAACACCTCTGCTTTACCTTTATGACATTACAGGTGGTTTTATAACTCAAAAAATACATAGAAAAACAGACATTCTGATTGTAAGTAGGGTCGTCTCACCGCAGATCTGACCAGTAACTTGGTCTGTTTTTTTTAAAGGTTTAATGCCACAAGGTGAAATATTCCAGACAAAGCAAAAGCATCTCCACGGAGAAAAAGCATTAGACAGACCCTCCACAAGAAAAGTCACACAATGCACCTTTAAGTACTAAAAGTAGAGATGTCAATAGAAGTACTAGTAGTCAGAGGTGGGGACTTGCAAGTCGTGACTTGGACTCAAGACTTGACTTCATAAAATGGACTAAGACTTGGGACTCCACTTGGACTTGATGGTCAGTGACTTGGGACTTGACTCTGACCCTTTTAAAAAAAAGCTCCTTAAAGCTCTTTTAAATCTGAAATTGTTTTATTCTTACTGTAATGATTTACTCTAAGATCTTGTCAAGACATAAAAAAAAATGCATTTCTACAACTGTAATATACTCTATAAATACTCATATATAAATATACTATGACTTTATAAGTACAGTTTATCTTAAAAGTCATGTAAATTGCAAAAATTAAAGCTATATTTGGTTTAAAGACTTGAAATAAAGCTCAAAGCAGACAACTTGGACTTGACTTAGAATTATAAGCCAATGACTCAAGATTCAACTTGGACTTGCCTGTATTTGATTTGGGCCTTGACTCGGACTTGAGGTCAAAGACTTGAGACTTACTTGAGACTAGTCCCACCTCTGCTAGTAGTAGTTCTGTTTTTTTGTTTTGTTTTTTTAACTTCATTATTTTCATTCTGTGCAATAAAAATGAGCTCAAATAAAACGAGATGTAACAAACATACTTAACTGCACATTTTGGTGATACGCTTCGCTGCGCTCTTCTAGCAATTGCTGTTGCTCTATTTTTCATAATCAAGGGGATTAGCCCCATAGACCCATGATACACACGCCACTTTCTCTTGCACATAGTCATAAAGGCAAACCCAGTGATCACAAGACAATTACTGCAAACGCTGTGGATGAGTATGCAGAGAGCCTTGTAAGCAGTAATCATTACACACCAATCACAAAATAATTATTGAGATCGTCCCAGAGGCCATTAGTTTGAATGTGTCCACTCATTTCACTGCACGCATCTCTTTTGTGTAGTTAACGTTGTGTCTATGGCAGTCCACTTGTTTCTATATATCTGCATGGCCCTTATATAAAGCCCTGCAATGCCAAAGTATCGTAAGAAAACAATATTATTATTCTGCTGCTGCTGCTTCTGCTTCTGCTAGTCTTTCCTCATCCATCTGGTGAAGTCGTGACTATTTCTCTCACTTGAGCTCTGTGTTTTATATTTGACCTTTGGTGGTGTCATTTTATCCAAATAGTGATTTTTGTTTAGACTGACTTTTGGTATGACAGAGTAATAGGCCTGGGACAAAATAATAAAAGCAAAAGGAAAAGCATAGGAGCAAGCACATGTATTAAAGGGCATATATTACAGTATTTTCTGATCTATGTTATAATGTTGTTGTTGTTTCCTCATCACAAACATAACTTGAGTCATGCCGTGTTTCAATCACACATGTTTAACGCACACACGCAGCATATTTATGATAAGTTCTGCTCTCAAACAGAAAACACTTGATTCCACCTTGTCATGTGGTAATACAAGAAGAGCTCCACTGTGTTTTTAAACTCCAGACACTTTCACTCTTGTTGTTTGAATGATTTCAGCAGTTGAATTTCCAATCTCTACTGAACTAAAGGCAAAAGGTGACTGTGAAAGGGACAGTCAGAAATTTTGGATATAGGACCTCATTTTCTAGTTAGCCAGAGTGTTGGAGACATTTGGAGACACTTTTTTAAATATTCCATCCAGTCATTGTATTTGAAGAGGTCGCTGGTGCTAGGCTAGTGAATGTCAATGGCAATAGTTAGAATGCCACTAAAAACAGTCTTACCCACTCCACAAAGAACCTGAGGCAATACTATTATTACGCCAGACTGTTGATGTTAATGTCTGTGTTGATAGAACAATTTTAGAGGTAAAAACAACTTTACATTTGAAGGATTTATGCCTGAGCAGCAGCAGCGAGTTGTACTTCCTGATAGAAACCTTGGCAGAGGCGGACTGATATCACCTAGCACCTATCTTAAATTCCGTTACTGCTAAGAAAATAGTCCCTCAACATGTGATGATTCATGCGATGCAAAGTTAGTTTTATTTCAAAGATTATTCTATCAGTGCAGACATTTACGTCGACAGTCTGGTGTAATAATAGATTTGCTTTGGGTGTTTTGTGGAGTGGGTAAGACTGTTTTAGTGTCAGGCTAACTATGGCCATTGACATGCACTAGCCTAGCACCAGCGACCTCTGCAAATACAAGGACTGGATGGAATATTTTAAAAAGTGTCTCCACACTCTTGCTCACTAGGAAATGAGGTCCTATGTCTAAAAATCCAGACTGCCCCTTTAACCTGAAAACCACAGCTTCATGACATCACAAGGTGGAAAAGAGTATACTGAGCTTTGTACACAGGTTAATAATAAAGGATTACTCAAACATGAGTGAATGCCTCAAGTGGAGGAGTTCAAGTATCTCGGGGTCTTGTTCACGAGTGAGGGGAGGACGGAACGTGAGATTGACAGGCGGATCGGTGCAGCGTCTGCAGTGATGCGGTCGCTGTATCGGACCGTTGTGGTGAAGAGGGAGCTGAGTCGAAAGGCGAAGCTCTCGATTTACCGGTCAGTCTTCGTTCCTACTCTCACCTATGGTCATGAGCTCTGGGTAATGACCGAAAGGATGAGATCGCGGATACAAGCGCTTGAAATGAGTTTCCTCCGCAGGGTGGCTGGGCGCTCCCTTAGAGATAGGGTGAGGAGCTCAGTCACACGGGAGGAGCTCGGAGTAGAGCCGCTGCTCCTCCACGTCGAGAGGAGCCAGTTGAGGTGGCTCGGGCATCTGTTCCGGATGCCTCCTGGACGTCTCCCTCAGGAGGTGTTCCGGGCATGTCCCGCCGGGAGGAGGCCCCGGGGAAGACCCAGGACACGCTGGAGGGACTATGTCTCTCGGCTGGCCTGGGAACGCCTCGGGGTCCCCCTGGAGGAGCTGGAGGACGTGTCTTGGGTGAAGGAAGTCTGGGAGTCCCTGCTTAGGCTGCTGCCCCCGCGACCCGGCCCCGGATAAGCGGACGAAAATGGATGGATGGATGGATGAGTGAATGAAACAAAACACAACTCCAGGTATGTTTTTGAGGAGGTAACAATGTTCTAACACGGCTAATAGTTCACAAGAGTCAATTTTGTGTACTAGTGGTTTCTTTTTTTCTTGAGGTGTGTTTTGTCTAATCATTGGGAACTTCTACTATTTATTTTACACTGATACACAGACTGTAATGACAAACTTTAATGACAATCTCAGGCAACCCCTCTACCGGGTCCATGTTGGAAACCACTGCTATACTGTACCATTCCTTTCATCATTTCTGTACAGTGATACTAATTTAAATTAAGTAATACAGTATTGTCAAAGGTCTGTGTAAAAATGTGTACGTACATAAAACAGGAAATGCCAGAGCACTTAAATGTCTTGTAGCTATAGTTATCGACAAGTTGATTTGTCTTAGTTACAACAAATGAACAATCAGGAGTGGGAGTGCGTTTCTGCCTATAGTGTGTGTGTGTGTTCTGCTTTTACACAGTTTAGTTAATATATTTTCAGCGATTTACTTCTGAAGTTTAGTCCTCTCAAATTCAGCCACTGAAAAAGGTTATAGTACATTATTTTCTGATCTGTGTTATAATGTTGTTTCCTCATCAAAAATATACCTGGAGTTGTGTTTTGTTTCATTCACACATGTTCAGCACACAAATCTTGAAAATTCAGGCTGTGTCAGGCTCTTGACTTGTGATGTCATGCAGTAATACTTGAAGTGTTCCACTGCATTCTCATATAGCGTCTCATATATAGCTCCCACGTTAGCTCTCTCGTGTCGCGGCGGTCATCAGTCTGAGCATGTAAACAATGCCAAACAACTGAAAAAAGTGTTGGATTTGTGAAAGGCTGTCAGCTGTCAGCAGCACGCAGTGATACGAACAAAGAGAAAATAGTGCCAAGCAATTATGAGGTCTGACTTTTTCGTGAACAAGAGGTTTGTGATGCAAATGTATCACGCTTCTGAACATATATTGTTTTAAGAAGAAAAACACTTTATTTTGGTGACCCCAGCCAACTTGCCGGACTACTTTCTTCAGCACCAAAACCGGGCAGAAACTCGACTCACCGGACGCTGTTGGGGGGTTAGTCAGTGTTGATGACACTGATGGAGATGCCATTTATGTCAAAAGACCCGAACTATCCCTTTACACTCCACACACCTTCACTAGAATCATCTGGCTAATTTCAACCCTGGAACTACCAATCTCTGTTGAAATAAAGGCAAAGGGTAGCTGTTCACTTGAAAACTACCCCTTCATGACATCACAAAGTGAAACAGCATTTTGAGTTTTGGAGATGTAGACAGCCCACTAATAAAGAGTTACTCAAACATGTGTGAATGAAACAAAACATGAATCCTGGTATATTTTTTGATGAGGTAACACCATTTTAACATAATTAAAAGCTCACAAGAGTCAATTTTGCTTTGAAACATTGCAGTGATCTGTATTCTGTGGACTAGTTTGAGCTTGACAGATGCACTGCAGACACTCCCTATACTCCACACGTACTCATGGTCACTATTTTGACCCGAACCTTCCCTGGCCTGTATCCTGCTGTATTTGAACACATCATTTCATCATCTTAATGCAGAGGGGCAGAGTAAACAACAGGCTGAGGACTGTCACTCACACTGGGTCATAGTGTGGCTGCAGACTTCATGATGAAAACACTTTCTCTTCAGTATTCACTAGGCCACACACATTCACACGCACAGAAACATGCACACACGCACATACAAACACACAACCACACATGCCAAGTTCCATGATCTGTGGGGATATTACATAGATTTACATTCATATTCTGGAGACGGATCCCAACCTTCAAGGCACAATACCTGATTTTTACGCTCTTATAAATATGAAACACAGAACTGGTTCATTTTCAATGGTCCAAGGTTATCCCTCACTTTCTTAACAAAGTCCTAGCTCCCTAATTATTCACCGCAATCAGTTTACGGACATTTCCCAAATTTCAGAGGCCAAACTGCAGTTTTGCCATCACAGTAAAGATAACAGCGCAGCAGCCTTATAAAATAAATGCTGTATAATTAGATGCAGACCACATAGCTGTCTGCTTTAACAATATATCTGGGCAAGACAAACTTGGTGGTAGTGCAGTAGTAGCAGTAGTAGTAGTAGTAGTAGTAGTAGTAGTAGTAGTAGTAGTAGTAGTAGTAGTAGTAGTAGTAGTAGTAGTAGTAGTAGTAGTAGCAATACACAACTTCGATGAGTGAACTTGTTGCTTAGTAGAAAATGAATTAGATTGTGTGTCTAAAAGCAACATTATAGTATTTGATCACTACAATAGCCTTAGTGGTTGTAGCTTCACTTGCAGTAATAGTTGTAAGAGTACCAGCATTATTTAAATCTGAGTAGTAGTAGTAGTAGTAGTAGTAGTAGTGATACAAGTAGAACAAGTAGTATTAATAGTTGCAATATCAGACGTTCAATCAGAATTGAAAGAACTTGAGCATCTTTGGGAGTGTCAGTCTGTAAATATGTGTCTAGATGCTGTGATGTCTTTTTCACTAAACTTTGACATCAAATCCACACCATTTTGATGTGTCAGCAGCACTTAGACCCTTTCACAAACTGATCTAGGGCTCAGGACCACAGGGACCGTGTGCCTTTGAGCAACACATCAAAACTGACAACTGATCCGTCTTCATCTGCACTGTTTGGTTTCCTCTGGTATTAGTGTTTACTCCAAAGATCCTTTATGTTCTGCCATTAAACAAGCAAACAAAATCAAACCAACAACAACAACAAGTGGTAAGTGTAACAAGTGGAGCATAAAAGTGTGGAGTATGTGACGTTTTAATTGGGCTTCAAGTGTCATAAAAATAACTTTTACTCTGCGAACCTAAAATCACCAATATTCACTGAAATTAATGTTACACCTCACATATTTTTTTTATTATTGCAACCAGATTGAGTATCAAACATTTCCAGAAAATTCTAATGTAAGTTGCATTAATAAACAGGTTGAAGTGAGACATTTTCTGTTATATTTTATAAGTCTGTTTGCATTAAAGTAAATAACTGTTATATAAAAGTAATAAATTATAGTGCCTACTTGAATGCTTCAGAGATTTCTTTTCAACATAATTATGGCCATACTGATTTGTTAAAACCTGATCTTGTCAAATCTCAGAAGCTAAGCAAGAATAGCCCTGGTTAGTACTTGGATGGGACACTGCTGCAGTATAAGGTGCCAGTGGCATAAACTGTTGTTGTGTCCTTAAACAAAACACTTCACCCATATTGCCAAGTAAGAAAGTGGAGTGTGTGTGAGTGCTGGTGGTGGTCAGAGGGGCTGATGGCGCAGATTGGCAGCCTCGCTTCTGTATCTTTCCAACACAGAGTGTGGAGTGAATAAATAATGAACTGTAAAGTTATATGGATGTTTTGAAAGGCACTATATAAATGCAATGATTAATAAATTAATTAATCATTACATTTATTTATTTATTTATTTATTTTTAAACATGGCATAGATCGCAATGGTCACTTGGATCATGAGCCCTATTGGTCAAAACATGCATATTTGCATATTCTCTGACTTATCTTGGCACCTGTTTCAACATATTTATTGAAAGCTGAAGAATCGACACACCTAAGGATTTTAATAAAGGTGCTTGAAATTATTTAAATTGTCCATTAATTAATTAATTGTTTAATAACCATTTACCAAATTTAATAACTTCTCTCATTACAAACCACAAAATATAATTTCATAAGCTAAGGGGCAGAGTATCCATTTGCATAATGAAGGTGAATGTGAGCTGGTAAGAAGCCAGTCCCCATTTTATTAATGAATTTTGTGTCACCCAAAATATTAACCTAAGATTAAACAAACCATCAGTCACTTTCAAATTTAATGGCACTACATAAGCAGCCATTAGTGAGCAATTTGAGCACAACGCATCAATAAAAACATTTAAATCATAAAAAATCTGTACCAAAACTAAGACTGAAACATATTCTCAGGGTTAAATGCTCAAAAAATAATAAAGCTACAAAGGCGTATAGGCCAAAACATTTCACTAAATACATTTTCACTCATCACTTTCAAACATCTTAATAATTCACTTTCAAAGAAGATCTCTTTCTCTCTCCCTCTAATAATGGCTTCTTTCAAGATAACAGATTAGATGGGAAAACAAAAAAATGAAAAATGACGAAATGATGAATGCAAGTGTTTATTTACCAAAGCCCTTTAGATTAACCTCATTTTGGCCTCCTCTGTGAAAATTTGCAGTAATGTATCTGTGTAATACAGAGCCAGCCCCAACTGTACAAGTTATGATTTATAGTTCCAAGAGCCACAAAATTAACCCACGATTAAACCATTCATAAATCACTTAGAAATGCCTTTACACAAGAAGCTATTAACCACAAGCTGCGACCACTAAACAATGGGGTTTTGGAGTAATATAATACCAGTATACAAACATACTAACATCCAATACTGATTCTTACTGTAGGCCTGTTATGATCATAGACTGTGTATATAAATGGGCATAGCTAATGCGATAGTCACCGTGTTCCAAACAGGAAATTCACATGTGGCTCTTCTGACTCCAAATGACCCTGGCTCCAATTGATTTACAGTGGGATCTTGTCGCTCCCTCTCTGTGTAATCGCTGCTGTGAGCCTCGTTATTTTGGTCTTAAAATGTTCGTATTAGCCCGCAACAACATGATCCTGGTGTATTTTTGTTTGTTTTTTCATTTTGTACATCAAAAAAATCATATTCATTATACTGAGTCTGGCTCCAAATTCGCTCCTGTAACTGTAACATCGCAAGCCTCATTTGAGTGGTGCTGAACACTATGGGTGACGTCACAATTACTTAGTCCACTTTTTTATAAAGTCTATGGTCATGATCATACATTTTGATGATATATTGCTAGAGAAAAATGTAACAATAATGTGGAAACAACTTTAGGACACAATAATCCAAAAATAGGACAATCCCGGTAAACAATTTAAACCCAAAATATGCAATATGTTAGAAGTTAGTTATTGATACTTTGCAGGGACATTGTGCTGGGGGTGTTGTACATGTATGTGAAATGGTGGAATATTCCCCAGTTACCATGGAGTTACAATGCACGTATTAGCAAACACTGCCAGTATACATTTTAAGATAGCCTGAAAACTCAATAAAAATACTAAATGGATTTACGATACGAGCGTTCATGGTCCTGTTTAGATCTTTGATTTTCAACTAAAAGCTGAGAGAGACTAACTGAAAAACTATGGACTAATGCTAAGTCATTTCTTTCTGGTCAGATTGTGTTAAAATAAAGCTCAGATTAAAGTCTGACTCGAGTAGCAGATCTTCAGACAGAGCAGTACCTTCGGTTATCATCACACCACAGGGAATATTGATGATATCAGCTGCAAGTATCAACAGCTCAGTCTTTTTGTACTGCTAAAACAACATCAAAGCATCCTCACAAATGCAAGATAAATGTTGAGCTTCAAAACTTATGTTAATATATTAAATGAGAAGTCGATATATTTGGATTAATTATGGAGACATGCCCAGTTTCTACCATTATCAGACTATCAGACTATGAAAAGATAACACGTGTCCATCAGTGTCTGGCTGCGATGAGCTCGTGTTCAGCCCCCTGTCTGCTCTGTAATCTTCAGTCCGTCATTTACCTCAGCTGTACTTTTCTGAGATGGAAACAACAGGTTTCCTCCACTCTCACTCAGTATCTCACTCAGATCAGTCTCCTTTCAAAAGACAGCCCATCATTGTAAATGCAAAAGAGACGACATAAAAGCAGCATATCGGCCTTCTAAAAATACTTCAGTAAATGAGCAATGATGCAAAATGATAATAAATGGTAATGTTTGTGTTGTACTTTGAAGGACAATTGCAAAAGTCTTAAAGAGGGAGTATTACTCTTCTGTAGGAAACTGCTAGTGTAACATATTTAGATCACTATGTTACCTTTTACTGTTTTGAAAATGCTATATTCATTGAAAACTTTTGCTCTCTGTGCAAGTCACTCCCCCTTCAGAGCACTAGTGGGCTGAGCTTGGGATAGGATCATACTGCTAAACATCAGGAGGATTCAAATAGACTTGAGAGAGATCGCTAAATTACTCAAACATGCATGGATGACATCTCCTCAGACATGTTTTTGATGAGAAATCATTACAACATGATAGAAAGCTCCAAAAAAAAAGTTGAGTTTGAAACTTCTGTGAAAAGCAAAAGTATTTGGGAACATTTTGATCTGTAAACAACCTTTTCACAAGAAACAAAGGTCAGCAACTGTAGAAGTGTCTGTGTAATCCCTCAGTTGTCCAGATATGATCCACAAAAAAGGAAAAATTCAATTCTATCAACTGGACAAAGGTTTAAAGTTTTAAAAGTTTAAAACCATTGTCCAGTTGAAAGAATTGATTTTCTAAAAGTAGCTATATTAGCAGCTTAACCTGATAAGATTTGTCTGAAGAATCTTAAGGGCACAACAAGAAAAGAATAAAAAAGATTCCTAGTCTAGTCATTAGCTGCAGAAGCTGATCACAGATTCTGAGACAGTGGTAGATCTAGCTGACTATTGTTACAGTACCATCTCTCTCTATCAGTGCAGTGTATTTGACTCTTTCACATCTCACATCAAAGCTCGGCTCATTTGAATTATTCCTGGAAGCCCTTTTAACTATTCCCACAGTGTCCGGCCCCTCTCGCTTTAGTCCCTCTCTTCAAATGAGTCTGCAAATCCAGCCATCATCCAACAGCTCCACACCACTTATTATAACGTTTGTCTGCATTGTGTAACACGAATACCTATATGAGTCTTGAACGACTTCAGTTCAGAATATTAATTCTATTTGGAGTATATTTACGTACTTGTTTACTGTAGCTACTTGGAGCTTAAAGGGCCCATATCACGGTATATTTATTACAGTTATAATGTTGTTTCCTCATCAAAAACACACCTGGAGCTGTGTTTTGTTTCATTCACACATGTTTAACACACTAACACATTTAGGCTGAGTTCTTCTCTCAGACAGAAAACACTCTGTTCCACCTTGTGATGTCATGTGGCATTAAAGGAAGTGCTCCACTGTGTTTTTAAACTCCTTAAACCATTTTGATCATTTCAGTCCTGGATTTATCTCTATTGAACTCTATGGAAAAAGGTTAAATGTAGCTGTGACCTACAAGACTACTGCTTCATGACATCACAAGGAGGAACAGAGCATTTTAAGATGGAGATGTAAACAGATTAATAATAAAGGGTTACTTAAACATGTGCGAATGAACTTCATGATGAGGTAACAACATTCTAACATGGCTTAAAGTGCACAGGGGTCAATTTAGCATAATATAGGACCTTTAAACATAACTGTTTCTTATTTCATTTCAGTGTTTTATTGGTCAAACAATTCATGCACACTTGCTCTGAGCCTGCTTTTCCACAGATCTGATCTATAACTTGAACCAGAGGTGCCTCATGTCTCTTGTCAGTCACCGAAATGTTACTTGAACTTCTGGTAATACTGATTTTCAAGACAGACTTGCAATAAGGAAATAAATCATCCTAAGTACAATTGTCCTTTTTGAGTCAAATAAAGTAAGTCCAAATACTTGTCAAATCTTGTCAAAACTACTCAAATTATACCCTGAACTGAAGTCATTTTAATTCATGCAAATAATATTTCCTACCTGTTTCCCTGGAGATCTGGATGAAGGCTTCCACACCGCTCTCTCCGTAATTGCCCTCAGACGCCAAGGTGGAAACGTAGTTCCACTCCATCGCCGTGACGATGTCCATCATGGCCTGGGCCTGGTACGAGTCCGGAGGCACCACACGAGAGAAGAAGTCATAGCGCGTGTTGTCGCTGAGCTCCGGGGCGGTGGAGGCGTAGCTGATCTGAGGAATCTGAGGAATACAGAAGAGGAAGGGTCAGGCCAGAGCAGAGGGTGATGGAGTGCTGTGGTTGGATAAGTTATGAACATGGATGAGGGTAAAGATCCATGATGAAACAGAAGCCTGCATTTTTAGCCCACCAACAATACAATAGATTAACAAGACAGAGAGCAACAACACATTTCTAAAAATTGTGTATCATTTTGTTTCACATGCACGACAACCAAATCACATTCACACAACTTTGTAATCTTAATTATAACATTATTTCCTCATCAAAAACATATCTGGAGTTGTGTTTTGTTTCATCCACAATTAATATACAAACCTTGAATATTTAGGCTAAGTTCTTCTGTGAACCTGAAAACACTCTGTTCCGCCTTGTGATGTCATGTGTCATGTGGTAACACAGGAAGTGCTCCACTGTGTTTCTAAACTCCATACATCTCCACTAAAATCATTTGGATTATTTTAAGATGCAGATACAAGCGGTCGAAATGAGTTTCCTCCACAGGGTGACTGGGTGTTCCCTTAGAGATAGGGTGAGGAGCTCAGTCACACAGGAGGAGCTCAGAGTAGAGCTGCTGCTCCTCCACGCCGAGGAGCAAGCTGAAGTGGCTCTGGCATCTGTTCTGGATGCCTCCTGGGTGTCTCCCTTGGGAGGTGTTCAGAGCATGTCTCACCGATAGGAGGCCCCTGCAAAGACCCAGGACACACAGCAGGGACTAGGGCTCTCGGCTGGCCTGGGAACACCTCAGGGTCCTCCAGGAGGAGCTGAGGGAAGTGTTTGGGGTGAAGGACATCTGGGAGTCCCTCCTTGGACTGCTGCCCTCGTAACCCGGCCCAGGATAAATGGATATTTTAAGCTCTGGAATAGTCAGTCTTTACTGAACTAAAGGTAAAATGTAGCTGTTAACTTGAAAACTATCACTGCATGACATCACAAAGTGGAACAGAGCATTTTGAACTTTGGAGATGTAGACAAACTAATAAACTAATAATCGTGCATGTGTGAATGAAACAAAACACAACTGCAGGTATATTTTTACAACATGGCTTAAAGCTCACAAGAGTCCATTTTGTCTAATATAAAACCTTTAAATCATAAATACATTTATACTGCACCATTCTCACCTCTCTCTTTCCAAAATGTCTTTCTTTGCATTAAAATGTGTGAAAACCAGCTGCTTAATTTCCTATTCAACCTCATAAATTATTAGCAAGGCAAAAAGGTCTAAATAAAAAGTGGAGTCACGCTGCAGTGATTCATTTCATGTATGCACACTCAAATGTATGCACGTTTTACTTAGGCAGCCTCACGCACAAACAGATATAAATGCCTCTTACAGCCCAGGGGAATGCAACGATTAATAATTCTCTGGGATGTAAGGTGAGCTGTCAACGCGCCGCACAACTTCACACACACAAGTATAAAGTTATAGTTGGGGCCAAGATCTGAGGCAAACAAAACAGCTCAGATACGCCTGGTACAGAAGAGGAAATAAAAATGCAAAATGAGCAAAGGTGAAGGCGATATTTTAGGTCTGTGGACAAGGCAACGCAGCGTGAAACTGAGACCAATGTCAGATTATGGCACAGGGACTTTTTCTGTGTAAAATGAATTCCTGTACCTTGAGACAAAATAAATAAATAAAACCTTTGAAAAGAGCGATCTCAGGATGTCAGCCACAATGAGAAAGGCATTATTAATGATTCTCTTTGTAACTTTTCCAGCACCTGCCTGAGTCCATGAGAATCTTCAACACTATGGCATCAAATTTATCTAGTATCACATCCGTGTATCATTTGTTCTTTTGTTTTTCAAAATAAAACCAAAAATAAGAACATTAAAATAAACTACATAAACTAAAATAAACTTCATTATTTGTCTCCAAAACCGAAATGAAAAAAATGGATAATGATTCATTTTTTCAGTTTTTGTTTTTTTAAACTGCGATGCCGGACTGAATCAGGACTGAACCAGTACTGAGTGTTGGGATGGGCGCGGAGGTGCACTCACATGCACTGTTGGGTGATCGGGACTGAGACTGGGACCAGACCGGGACTGAGACCAGGACTGAGATAAGGACTAAAACCTGGACCAGCCTGGGACCACACCGGGACTGAGACCAGGATTGAAAACGGGACCAGAACAGGACTGAGTCCAGGACCAGACCGAGCCCACACTGGGACTGACACCAGGACTGAGACTGGTTTAGTGCTGGTTTAGTGCTGGTTCAGTCCTGGTTCAGTCCTGGCTCAGTCTGGCATTACAGTTTAAATCACGGAAACTGGAAACGGCCATTATCAGTTTTTTTTTTTTT
Source organism: Boleophthalmus pectinirostris (assembly GCF_026225935.1). Taxonomy (NCBI): domain Eukaryota; kingdom Metazoa; phylum Chordata; class Actinopteri; order Gobiiformes; family Gobiidae; genus Boleophthalmus; species Boleophthalmus pectinirostris. The sequence continues at coordinate 13,605,420 of NW_026571133.1, read as the reverse complement.
TTTTTTCCATTCTTCAGTTAAACACAAAATGAAAAACTGAAAAAATTAATCATTGTCCGTTTTTTTCATTTTGGTTTTGGAGACATTTGGTTTTATTTTGAAAAACAAATGAACGATACACGGATTGTGTCACTATGGAAACAAACTGGTGATGCCATGAGGTCCAGTTAAAAGTCAGAGCTGTGGAGAGGCAACCCCATTCACAATAAATTAAAAAAAAGTACGCTTTTTAAGGTCTTAGCAAAACGTGACTCTTACTTATAATGTATGTAAATGGGCAAGATAAAAACCTGAGACATACCGACTGATTGTATTAAAACTCCTTCATTGCAGAAGGTGAGTCACACTTGAAGTTCACTCTCAAAGAGCACCTGTACTGCAATTTTATATACATTTGTACAATCTTCTTAATCTGATGTTTTTCAAGGTATCTGAAAGAGCCCAAGTTACATTATATATAGTTGTGTTCATTCACACATTTAACACACAAACCCTGCATATTTAGGATGAGTTCTTCTCTCAAACAGAAACACTCCACCTGTTCCACAGCAAGTGCCCCACTGTGTTTTTAAACTCCACACACTGTCACTAGAACCATTTGGATTATTTAGATAGATAGACAGCTGGACAGATAAATAATACTTTACTATCCAGAGGGAAATTATTTTTTTCAGGCATAACATACATAATTTCAGTCCTAAAATGTCTTAACTCTACCGATTAAAAATAAAAAGTAGGTGTTGAGCTTTGGAGATGTAGACAGACTAATAATAAAGTGTTACTGAAATGTGTAAAAGTGTAAATGAAAGAAAACACAACTCCAGGTATGTTTTTTGAGAGGTACCATTATTTATATAAAAAAAAAAAAAAGAGTCTATTTTGCATAATGCAGGATCTTTAAGCAATAAAAACATCCATAATCAATGCCATAATGTGTAATACTCCACACAAAAAAGCAAAAATATGTCCCTGAAGACAAGCAGGTGGCAGACTCTCAGCCAGAAAAGTTACATGATGCACGTTTAACACTACATCACACCGCGTGGACAGGGGTAAAGCCAGACGGACACAGTAGAGATAGTAGCCTGTTTAGACAATGCTTTACGATTGACAGAGGACACCCAGGCGCAGGTACCACTGACGTTAGCGTAGCGTAACAGGGCCCCAGTGTCAGACAGATTGATTTTTCCGCCGAGAGAAGGGGACAGCGAGGGAAGACCATGCACTTGCCAACACACACACACACAGACAGATACTCACACACATGCATACGCAAGAGCATCGGACAGCTGCTCATTGGCATTCACCGAGAATAACTGGCGATCCAAACCAAAACATACCCATGGCTGTCACCTGCCATTCACACAAACACGCTCGCTCACTCAGTACCGCGCCGAAATGCTGAATGAAGCAAACTGAACCTCTTCGGAGACTTTAAGATGGACAGTGTTGCCTCCACATCGCTCCATATTGTGACGTGAATATTTGTTGCTCCCATTGCTCACTGTCTTTACCCCCTCACAGTGTCAGCTCAAGTCCCCGGCATCCAACGTCTAACACTTGTCGCTGCCATTTTGAAAAGGTCAGGCGTCCTTCTCGGGGGTTTTGCGAGATTTCAACGCACTCCTGGAGCAATGGGGGGAGCAGGTGAGGGCGGGTGCTGAATTTTAAGTTTTGTTTTGGCTGGAGGAGATGGAGCGCTGAGGTAATTGATTGAATGTCCAGTTAATCTATTGTTACCTGAGGACTGGGCAGCGAGGAATGAGTGACCAATGAGCTCATTTGTTGCCATTTCGTGACAGCGTCCAAAAGAACACTAATTAGATGAGAACTTGATTTGAATCTGAATGACTCGAGTTTCACTGGTAATTTTGTCGTATCAAATTAGTGAGTTAATTATACTGAATGTGGGAAAATGTGGAGACAAACAAGCAAGGCCATACAATTTTGAGTCATCTAATTGCAAATATTGATAAGTTCAGTTAGATTTTACTTTTTTATTTTCGTTTTTTAAAATGGGCTCAAACATTCACAGTTTTAAACACAGGTAAGAGCGGTAGCATTTGAGAGAAGATCGAAATATGAATTGCTAAACTAATTTAAGAAACCCAAGCATTTCAGAATATTTTTAGAGTTTTAATTAAATTTTTTTCATTACACGCTGTTCATTACACACTATATTGTTGATGGCAGATGACATTCCATTGCTGAAATAATTGCAACTTTTATTTCAATTCAAATTAGATTAGATGGAAATATTATGAAGGCCTATGAACAAAAAAAAAAAAAAACCAAGACAAAAAGAAGACATACATTTAAGTAGCCCATGCATTTCAAAACAAGTTTATAGAAGTTAAAACTAAATGTTCTCATTATATATATTTAATTTATTGTATTATTATTATTATTATTATTATTATTATTATTATTATTATTATTATTATTATTATTTTATTTTATTTTATTTTATTTAATTTTAAAAAAAATTTCCCCCAGAAAATGACACTTTTTTTTTTTTTTTTTCTTGGCATACGATATGTTATTGCTTAAATAACTGCAATCTTTATGTCAGTTCAACTTGTAATTTATTTAGATAGCAATATATTGTGAAGGCTTACAAAGAGTTTATACATATTAAGAGGAAAAAAAAAAAATTTAAACAAGGCAAAAAAGTGAGAAATAACACAATGGTCTAATAGTTCATATTCTCGCCTCACGACAAGAAGGTCTTCCAAAAAAAACATGAGGTTAGGTGTTTATCCAAATAACGCACTTTCTCCCATCAAACTAAAACATGCAGTCTAAGCACACCCCCACTGCTCCTGACAAGCTGCCCAAACAATGTCAAAGGCTGCATTTAAAGCTAAAAACCCAATACCGAACATTATTTTTACAAGCACAGAAAATAAGAATGTAGCTCCTAGTATTTTCATGCAGAACCCACTTACAAACTCGAGTGCTGAGAATTCAAAAAAGTTCATGTTTACTACTCCCATGTAAAGCATCTGATCCGCCACAGGAAAATACTTTTGCCTTTTAAAACCTCTGAATGTATTATTCATATGGGGCCAAAATACGCAAGAGGTAAAACAATACATGTGAATACCTAAGCTGCTTGATTTTGTGTATATGTAAATGTGTAATCTTATCTTTTGCTGTCTGGTTCTTTTGCTGCCTATGTGCATTTAAATAGACCGATATACATTTCAAAGAGGGACTGGGAAAAAAACGTAAACAGCAACAATGGGGAAGCAAGCCTGACCTGGACCAGTTCAGCACTTTGATCTCTTGTTATTCTCCTGCAAGCTAAGGCTGAATTTAACTCCAAATGAGATGCTATCATACACTAGAGCACATTATGTATATTCCTGCAGTCATTACAGAACATTGAACAGTAGATATAAAATGTATATATATATATATATATGTGATGAGTGTGTTCAACCACAGAAATCCAGAAATAGCTGGATATAATTAAAAACAGAGTGGAATTTGTACCTGTGACGCAACAATCCAGGCAAAAAAAAGTGAAGAGAGCATTTTTTTTATGCTTAGAGGAGAGGACTTTGGGTCAATGAGTCAATGAAAAAAGTGAATGAAGCAAAATACAGTTATGTTTTTGAAGAGGGGACAAAAACATAACATAATAAAAAGCTCAGAAAAGACAATTTTGCATGATATGAATCCTGCACACTCAGTCCTTGCAAAAAGTTAATTCATTGCGTGCAACATTTCTGTCACGCGGCCCGCTTCAGGCTACTGGGGAAATGAAAGTAGGAAGCCATCTTAAATAGGGTGTGCTCAAGGGTGCACACTTTTGCAAGGATTGACAGTGTGTGGGATTCTTGTCTCTTTTGAATTTTGTCGGTTGCTCCCATTCATCCAACGCACCAGCCTGAACATTGATGTGCAAGGTCCTTTTTCCATGATATGTGTCCTTAAAGTCTTTCATATGGCCAAGTCTTTCTTAAAAGGACTATTTCAGTGGTATAGCTTCTAAATGCATGAGAGGCAGACTGTGCTGGGCGAATGGCATGTGGCATTTGAGAGCGGGAGTCTGTGTTGTGAATCATTCATGCGCCCTGAGCGATGAGTGACTACAGATACTTTCAGCTGAGACGAGGAAAGTAGGTTAATACTGGAGTGGGTACTATTAGGTCTACTATTAGCTGCAGAGGTGGTGGTACTAGAAGTCGGGACTATTAGCAGTTGAGGCAGTGGTCAAAGACATGTAGTAGTAGTAGTAGCAGTAGTAGTAGTAGTGTAGTTGCATAGTGATAGTAGTAGCAGTAGTGGCAGCAATAGTAGCAGTAGTGATATTAGGAGTAATAGTAGTAGCAATAGCAGTCCACATTGTATGCCCAGAGCACTAAACATTTTCAAGCTGAAACTGGACCAAGACTTAAGTGGGTTTGTTTGTTTGTAAAAGCCTATCAAGGGGCAACTGGCTTTGGCCATAAATGTTGTAGTATGATACATGTTTAATGTACATAAATACTTGTACTGATATATGAGTAGTCATCGGAGTAGCAGCAGTAGCAGCAATAGTAAGAAGTAGTAGTAGTAGTAGTAGTAGTAGTAGTAGTAGTAGTAGTAGTAGCAGTAGTAGTAGTAGTAGTAGTAGTAGTAGTAGTAGTAGTAGTAGTAGTAGTAGTAGTAGTAGTAGTAGCAGTATTCTGGATGGGTTTCCTCTGGGCACTCCGGTTTCCCCCATCAACCCAAAACATGCTACACAGGTCTCCAGGAAAAACATTTGCTAGCTAAGGTCAATTAAATGCCATCAATCGATGAACCTGCTCAGGGACGACAGGTGGAAATTATCATTGGTGCTACAACCTGGTACAAACATCTCTCCTGTTAAGGTTAATGTATACTGTGCACTGTGCCTGTCTCATTAAATAAATAAATAAAATAAATAGTAGCAGCAGCAGCAGCAGCAGCAGCAGTAGTAGTAGTAGTAGTAGTAGAAGAAACAATTTAATATTTACATATTTACATATTACATAATTGCACATGGAATTGAATTATAGTAGACATCATGCAGGTCAACCTTTTCTTGAATGGATACAAATTCTAGTTTGACAAGGGCCAAAGTGCTAGCCAGGCTGGCGCCACCTAGTACCTCCCCTCAGTTTCATTTCTCACCAGCGCCTAGGTCAGGAATCAGAATACACTAGACGGTTTGCAAGAACCCTGGAAATTGTAGACCACTTAACGGCCAATCAGCAAAGAGCTGTGAAGTCATGATGTCAAACTCAAGGTCCTGTCTGGGTCCTTTTGTGGTACAGCACAAAAGTAAACAAAGCGGTCGAGATGGATGTAGACGAAGCCATACATTCTGTGTTGGCAATGATTCCTGAGATCGAAGATTTAAAGCCTGAATAAAGAGAATGTTTGGTGAATTTTATCAAGGGGAAAGACATTATTGCCCTTCTTCCTATGGGATTAGGCGCATTACATACATCATGACCAAATAGCTGCGATTGGTTAAATTAAAAAAGTACCGGCCTACCGTTGAGCGAACGAATGCTGCGAGGACAGACAATTTCCACAAAGTGAAACTGGCTGATGAATCAGGCTACCAAAGTGCAAAGACTAAACAACAAAATCAGATAATAAAACTTCTTAATGTGCTCTCCTCTTGCTCAAGTGAAGATACAGTTTTGAGTAGAACTAATCATTTATTGTAAAGAGGCTGTATTAGACAAACACAACATTTCCAAAATTAAGATTACACATGTGATCATAATATTCCGCCTGATAGTCCTAGAATGTCTTTTTAAGTGATCAAAGTTGTCCCCTCTACTTGTCCTGAACGCATTAGAGCCACTGAAGCGTGCTCGGGTAATAGCATGTGGCATTTAGGAGCAGAAGTTGTGTTGTAAATCATTCATGCATTTCCAGTTGCTAGTGACTCCATCTTCTTCCACAGAGCCTGAGTTTGTAGTTTGAGGCGGGAAATTAGCGTCTCTGCTCGCTCACATTGCAACGGAGGCAGATTATGCGTCCAATCCCCTTAATTCCATTTGCTCTAATGAATATGTGTGTGCGTGTGTGTGTTGAAAGAGGGGATAAGAAGGGAGGAATATGTATGCGTGTGTGTGTGTGTGTGTGTGTGTGTGGTGCGTGTGTGTGTGTGTGTGTGTGTGTGTGGTGCGTGTGTGTCTTGAAAGAGAGGATAAGAAGGCAGGAATATATATCTATGTGTGTGTATGTGTGTTTAAAGAGGGGATAAGAAGATATATATGTGTGTGTGTGTTGTACAATGTGAAGTTTTCAATTAGCACTTAAAAACACTTTTCTCATGCTCACACAGCCATCAGTTGGTAATGTGTTTGTAGCTAGAACTGCCGAAAACTGGGCCTGGAATACTGGCAAACGTGATCTGCTATTTTGGTAGTTAGAAAGGCTTATTTTTCACCATTATGGATTAAACGAAATTCCACAGTGAATAAGCCAATGTTATTTTCTGTGTGGATGCTCTATATTTGTGGGAACGTCAAAGCTGGATCCCTGGCTAAATGTGGTACAAAGGTTATTCCAGGTTAAAACGATGCAGTGTTTTCTTAATCAAGAATCATTTAGAGACCGGGCTAGGTGGAGTGAGCAGACATGTTTAATTTTGAAATATTGCTGATCCTACAAAAAACGTGATGTCCTTCAAAATGCTGCGAGTGCTGTGTGAAATTTCAGCACCATGGACAGTTCCCTTTGGAGCTGAAGGCAACTTCTGCATGTTTAAAACGTGGCATAAAGATTATTTCAACAGGATTCTCTTATTGTATTGAAAAGTGCCTTTGTTAAAATTGATTTGTATGGAGCCACATTATGCAAAAATACAATAATTAATGAGTCTGAAAGGCTACAATACATCATACAGCCTACACCAGTTACATAAGTCTGGTCATTTTAGCATGTAGCCCTTATATATTTACAAAGATCAGTTTTCTAGAGCAGTTTGTTCTTTTTAAAGAAGTGTTATGTAACATTTTTAGTGGAGGGAAAGCTACCTGACCTTTTCCATAGAGAAGCTATCGTTTTGTCATTTCAGTATGGCATTAAACCTACCTATCACCATGGATACTATGTTTTGTTTTGTTGTGGTTTTTTTTTTTTGTTAGTTTTTTTTTTCTTACTGAAAAAAAAAAAAAAAAAAAAAAAAAAAAAACACCTCTAACTGAATAAATGCAAGATAGATCAATGCCATACTGTGGAACATTCCAGGTAAAGCAATAATCTCTCCGTGGAAACAATCAGGTGCACCACTATAAGTGCACTTTTAACTAGAAATCAACTATTATTTTTTAAAGATTTTATTCTACGCTCTTCTCTTTTGATGTAAATTATAAGATTATTACTTATTTTTGTAACTTCAGATTCTGTAAAGCACTTTGACTTACTTTGTATAAGAATTGTACTTTGCAGATAAACTTGCCTTGCCTTTGTTAAAACATGGAAAATATGCTGAAACCACATGCAATTTCAAATCAAAAATGTTGCATAGGCAGTTCTGTAAAAGCATATTATCAATAACACAATAGCTAGAGGACAGCCATCTCCCACCCTCAGACAGACACTACATTACTTTTATTACACCATTGATTATAATAACACTGCGTCCATTCCTTGATGTCATAAAAGCAACAGATTAATCCTTAATTGATCTTCATTCTCCTTGAAGCAAAGTGCATATAAAAATGTTTACTCTCCTATAGCAATCAATGCACGCTGGGAGACAAACAGCATTGCATTGTGGGAAAATACTTTAAATAACAATATCTAAATCATATGAGTTCGGGCTTATTTGCGTTAATGGCTTATCTTGGAGCGCGTTCATTCGTCACTATAGATCAGGCTGTGCCCCGTGGAGCAGTGGAGATAACCAAAGTCCCCATTTAAACCTAATGATCCTACAGTCTCTGCAACTGAGGGCCTATCATTGATAAAGACGCACGATACAAGTCTAAATACAGCTAAAATTCTCCGTAAAGAAAGTTAGGAACAGTTTTCAAGTTGTAGGAACCTGGGAGCCACTACATGTGACCTTTTCAAATGCCACTGCGAAGGCCTGAAAGAAACGGAGGGTATTTAGGGCAGAATAAAGGTTTTGTGTTCAGACAGAGAAATGCAGGTAACTCTCTTTAGATCGTGATGTCAAGAATGGAATGCTTAAGACAAATGGTTCAGAATTGCATCAGTTAGCTGATAACTTGTTATTATTTAAGTATGTCTATCAGTGTGTCTGTATATCTCTACGCTCTCTCCATCTATTTATTTATTTATTTCTATTTTTTTAAAGCAGAACTAAGGAACTTTTAGTGATAGAGCGCCTCCTGCAGTTCCCTCATGAGAATACACTACCAAAAAACAGAATCAAAAGGGTTAAACATAAAATAAAAACATGACTAGAAATAGAAAAGATTTTTAAAAAGCAACTTTGAGAATCTGGAAAAGAGCTATAAGACAAATGCATTACCATTATCATTATCATTGCTGAAACATAATGCTGCCAAATATAAAAAAAAAAAAAAAAGAGGTAGGGTTTCCAAAAAATTGTCTTTGGGTCACATCCACCATATTGACAGGCTGGTTTTCCACATGGAGACAGCAAGAGGAGATAAGTGACACAAAAAGAGATATTTAATCATCACAGGAACTTACAAAGATGTTTAATGAGGTAAAAATTTTACTTAATGCAGCCACACATTATAAGAGAATTTGCCCGATTTGGGCTGCGATTTGCTTCTTTCCGAGTTCAGGGAGGCGTGACCCAAGCTGCTGCGCTTCACACTGTCAGTGTGACTCTGAGCTGCTCTGTCAGATCATAACCACCAAATATCAGCAAACAGAAAAAATTTGCATCAGGGACAGACGGTGTGACGGACACAGAGGCGCAAGATACAAACTAAACAGTGAAAATAACATAATAATGAAAATAGTGATTTAAAATAGTTATTTCTCACCTCATGTAAAGTTGTAACTTTAAACTACAGCTTCTCATCCGTATTTTCCATAGAATTTGACCTCCTAAAATAATGACACCCAGTCCACAAAACATCACTATTTGTCCAGTTTGAGGCATTCTTTAAAAGTAAAAAGGCAAGAGTAGTTCCTCACATGTGTCTGGTGAAGCTGCAGATTAGCGACAGTGACTCTACGCCCTGTGTACTTTATCGGCCGCTCTCTGTGCAGTAGTAATCATGTATCAGACGTTTTGCACCACATTTCACACATAATTATATACAGTTTTGACTTACATCTAAACTAGAAATGCAGTGCTTTGATCTTTTGAAACACTTAAGCATTTCAAAGCGAGTTGTTTTACTCTAGACAGGAAAAAGTTGACGCGATCTCACTCACAGTTTTGTAGCATGTGGTCCGCAACCATGTCCTGCTGCAGTCTTTGTGATCAGAGATTTAAAATCTCATAAGATTCTCCTTGTATCTGTGCTGTGCTCTTTTTGTCACACGTTAAAAAATCTTGTAGTGTGTGGCGGCCTTTAGTTCTACTTTCAAGTAAACAATAGTATAGTATAGAGTGGCAACACATGCAGTGGTCATACAAAAGCTTATTATAACATGCATTTAAGTAAGGAATAATTTTCTTTTTCAGTAAAACTTTCTATAGCGACAAATCACCATGAAACCTTCGATGCATCATCTGTGTTTGAACTCAAGTGAACCAGATGCCCTTATTGTGTGACTGTTTGACCACTGGACAGTAGTGGGGCCATAGTGGGGTGTTAGCTGTGATTCAGTCTTTTATGATCAATAGTAAAAGTGTTCGTGTGTGTGCCCATGTGAGTTAAAGTGTATGAATGACGTCCAGTAGGCCCATGTGTGTTTGGTGCTAATGGAGCTGTCGGGCCAGGCCTTTCAACATTAGTCTGATAGATGGCACTGTGCGGAGGCTAATTAACCCCACCACAGTACACACAAAGGCACACACAAACACATAAACGCACACACAAACGCATAAATGCACACACAAACACATAAACGCACACACAAACACATAAATGCACACACAAACACATAAACACGCACTCAAACGCACACACAAACACATAAACGCACACTCAATTGCACACACAAACACATAAATGCACACACAAACACATAAATGCACACACAAACACATAAACGCACACACAAGCACATAAACACATACACAAACACATGAAGTCACACACAAAAAAAAAAACACATGAACTCAGACACAAACACATAAATGCACATACACACACATACACACACAAAGAAGTGCGCGCACACATATGCACACACATGTTGGGTTTCCATGCTTCTTGAGGCCATTACATTGACTTCCATTCATTTCCTGGAGACTGATCCTAACTGTAATCATAGTTATTACTTGCATAAACATAAACCCTAACCTTGAACTATTTCAACCCACATTTGAACTTTAAATCATGTTTTTGATCTGATAATAACAGATGTACTTAATAGTGATCTGATTGTCCTCATAAGGAAGACAGGTCCCTAGAATCTGAGTACGGAGTATGGAGTTTTGGTCCCAATAATGTGATGAAAACCTGTCCACACACAAAACTACCTGCACGCACACATGCACGTGCACAACACACACACACACAAATACACACACACACACACACACACGCTTATAATCACATAAAATGGTAAAATGGAGGTAACACTAAACCAGACCGTGTTTAGTGCTCGTTAGTGCTAGAGGGCCATAGTCAACAACGTACAATCCCCATCCATCAGGCGTGGTTAAGTACGTGTTTACTAATCACTATTTACATGTACATCAATACACTGGGAAAGTGAATGCTTCTGTTCATTGATTAAATAATACTATTTCACAAGCTTGACAAATAAACATAGTTCTCCTATTAATTAGTGATTATTATTAGCATTATTTAGTTATCTATAGTTATTAGGGATGTAACAATAAAGGAAATATCGTGATATTGTTTCATCAAAGTTCTCACAATAATATCATGAACCATCACAATATATCGAATTACAAGTCTCTTTGTAAGAATTACGGTGCAGCAATAGCTTAAAAAAAAAAAAAAACATAGAGGGAACTACATCGACCATGATCCTTTGCTCCATGTCAGTGCAGACTACATGAAGAAATAACATTTCTAAGCACTTTTAAGTTTTAGTTCTCTGGATTAAATCTTGTGAAGACATTTTAAGAGGAAAAAGTCGCATTAACAGTTTTAGCCGTTCAGCCTCCACAAAATATCACAATAAATATCGTAGAGATGTAAATCGTGAAGATATCGTACCAAGAGATTTGGATATTATTACATTCCTAATATTGACCCTTCCCACCATATCGTGAACTGTCCCACGATATCACAATAAATATTGTACCGTAAGGTTCATACCATGACGATATCGTATCGTGAGACATGGATATCATTACACCCCTAATAGTTTTCTTACTATGGTTTCAAATAGTGATGCACCGATACAATACTGGTATTGGATATTGGTGCCAATACTGGATCGGATATCAGCTTCCAAATGTTGGTTCATTTAATATCCTGACTGCACATATACAGTTATGTAATAAGTGGGCCCAGAAACTCTCACAATATTTAAATTACTATTACTATACCCAAAAACAGTTCTTAAGTTACTTGAGAGATAAAGAGCTACATAACAAATTTGTATCCAGTTTGTGTTTTTCCTTTATTTAATTTGTGTTTTAAAGGAAATAAATGCTGTTCTCAGTCTCTGAACTGGTACTGGTTGATATCAGGTATTGAGAGATACTTAAAGCTGTAGTATCGGAATCAGTTTCAGAATTTAAAAAGCTGGATTTAAGTTCAAAAACCACTGCTCTTTTTGAGCAAGTCCCAAGTTAAGAATACTGGGAATGGGAGGGGTTGGTAAGGGCACTGAACAGAACGCACTGACCAAAAATACAGCACTAAAAGGAAGAATATGATATGCTTTTCATCAGGGAAATATAGTCATCAATACAATATATAACACTCGACTAAAGAATAAGGGGATCTTGATGCTAATTCCCCACGTCCATCTGCTAATCCTGATCCAGTGTGACGTTTGTGGGCAGACTCAGACAGTGACAGAGAGAGAGGGGAGTCCAAATTGATGTATCCATCTTGTGCCCTGGTTGGGAGCTGCTGGGGGACTTGTTTACTTGTCCAAACTTTGAGACAGTGCTCCAGCCGTCAGTGTGCTGTGAGTCTAATGAGCAGGAGACTGGCACTGAGGGACCACACTTCATTTAACGGGATGAAGACGCCTGGGTCCACCACAGCTCCTCCTCTGCTGCTGCTCGGGGCCCTGTCTGCTCCATCTGCTGCTGCACTCTGGATCTGAGCGGATCCTCTTTTACAATCCAGGTCTCTGCAGTATATGTATGTATATATCAAACACTAAGTATACTTTGGATATTAAACACAGCCTCAAGAACACTGAGCACAATGTTTTGGTCGTTAGGTTCAAAAATGATGTAGCACTTTATACTTACACTACTTAGACTGTAAATAAAGCATGACAAAAGACTTGAGTCATAATTCATACTGGCTTAGTAAAACATTTTGCAAAATTTACTTTTTTAAAGCTTTTAAATGTGCTAGAATATTGTTCTCTGATTAAAAACATATCGGGAGTTGTTCATTCACAATAGTTTCAGTTTGTTTGTTTGTTTTAATTAGGCATTATTTCAAGTTCTAAATAATGAAAGCAAAGGTATTCAAGGCATGTTTAAAGGCCAATAGCAGTACAACAGATGAATTAATATTGACAACTTAAAGATATAGTGGTTTAGTTAATATCCAACATCAGCCTGTTATTTCCAGCAATGCATGGGGACTCACATCCGTAATCTCTAACAGTAAAAATTATTGACACAAAATCTAAACACATGGATACTATGAACTATGTATATATTCTTCACTATTGTTTCTCCAGCTTGACTCAAATATAAACGCCGTCTGTGCTGTTTAAAAAGTAAACCAGATCATCTATAGGGCCCCTACTATTGTTCAGTCCACAGAGAAAGTCTACTGTTCTGTCTGTGCTAATTTTGTGACCTTTCTCCGATGTTCTAGATACATTCACAGCAGCCTACACATTCATCTTTACATTGTAAGTACTCGTCCCATATGTTAAATTATATCTAGGAATCTGACCTTTGCACTGTGGCATATGACTAATGCACACCCAGTTTGAATTATTAGAAATCAGTAAAGGCCATAATTCCCACTCACAATGACCCAAGAGAATGCAGTATCTGAGCTCCAAAAAGTATAGGTAGAAATCATGTTTTAATATTTCTTCTTTGCTTTAAAGGTCTAATGCATAATTCAGGCTTTCTACAGTACTTCAGTCACCTTAACCTTGGTATTTCCTGTAGAACAATGTAAAATAATATGTCTCTGAATCACCCCAAGCCCTTCGCTGCCATGACATTTGTGTATACCTTAAGCATCTGCTGCACTTTTTGTTTGTACCCAAGCACTAAGTATATGCGTGTGTATGAATGATGCTGAATGAGCTATCATTTTGGACCCAAAGTCACAATCACAGACAACACAATTTTGGGAGCGATTCTGAGGGTGAAGTATAGTTCTGTGTCGACTCAACGCACACTGCCGCCTTGTCGCCGTCATTTTTGATTTATGGGTCTGCGTCGAGGTCTATGTGCCACAAAGGAGGCTCGGATTCGTGTAAAGTTTAACATGAACCATCTTCAATGCAATGGAAGCACAGAAAAGACTCATTAGCAGCACATCCTCTGTCACAGAAAGAACACACATCAGCGGCACAAGCAAGCTGTTTCAGCGCTTATAGTTTATGCAAATTCGTCATGTGGTTTTCAGTTTGGTTTCTGTAAAACTTAAACAAATCTGCGCAAACAGTCCAGTGTCAAATCGCCAGTGCAGGACTCTGGTATGATGTAAATTTCTGTGATGTTTGCAAATGTGCATGTGCACTAAAACTTGATTTGAAAAATATCGTGGATGAAATCAAAAGTGCAATAGCTGCCAGAAAAATCGCAATAAATTTTGTTCTTAAAATCTTTCAGCCCTAGTGTGTATCAAGCTTTACATAGTTGCGACTATAAGAAAGACAGTTTGAACATAGAAATGAACAGTATAAATCTGGTAAAGGTGTATAGATTAAAAAAAAAAAAAAAAAAGATTTTGACTACAAAAGGATAACATGTACTATAGTGGCAAGATTATGCAGTGACAGATTATTGATACTTGTGACTTTAGGCTTCAGGCTGGGGGTGCTCTACACTTATCTCTATGGAACAATGTTCAACAGTTACTGTGGGGAAAGTTTAAGTCTGACATCTCAAGACCAGATACAAGATGGATTAAACACAAACATTTTCAGGAGCCTGAAATCAATATGAATGTTCATACCAGGAAATGTTGATGAAGTATCAGTAGATTCATTCACACTTATACTAGTTTGGTCCTGTTTAATCCCAGTTTAGTCCTGATGTAGTCATGCTTTGGTACCATCCTGGTTTAGTTCTGGTCTAATCTCGGTTATATTTTAGGTTTAGCCCCAGTAAAAGAATAATTATGAAGTAATTATTTATAATTGTTAATAATAGTACATTTTATTGCTACTCACAGGCTGTAGGTTAGGGTCAGATTAAATCATAATTCTTCCTAATCCCAACCCTTTGAACACAGCATGCAAAAGCTATTGTAATAGTAATAGTACATATGGATAACTATTCTACTAATTAACTACACTAATTCAGCACTAACCATCTCCTTGCTAATGTGTAAAGCCAATTAGTCGACTATTAGCTCATGTTTTATTTCATATTTGCGAGGCCTTCCTCAAACATAATAATATTGTATTATAGTCCGCGAGTTTTAAAGAGCTTTGTAAATTGCTTGTTTTTCATAGCTCTGCTCTTTCTTATTTAAAAGGATAGGGATCACTTCCATTCCATTTCAGAAGACCGTATGAAAGAATCCTGCTTTAATTGCCTCTAAACAACATTCATATTCTCTTTATTGTCTGGCTTTTTTCCCCATCCTCTGCACAGAACACATCAGAGCAGGGGAGCGCTGCATAAAATAACACTTGTGTAATTTGTTTGACAAGACACAAAAAAACAAAAAATAAATGCAGAGATGAAAGTAGCAACTGTGAGAAGTAGGTAAGAAAAGTGTTATAGTGAAGTGTGGAGACGAGAATGATCCAAAGAATATGAGAGAGAGAGATGGTGCAGATTAGAAGCTAAAGGGCCCTTATTTCTCTGTTTTCTGATCTACGTTATAATGTTGTTTCCTCATCAAAAACATAACTGGAGCTGTTTTTTGTTTCATTCACACATGTTTAAAGGTGCACTGTGAAATTTTTCGGGTAGAGGGTCTGCTCAGCTGCTTGTCTCCATGAAGATTAAACATTAAACATATCCATCTACCACATAGCCATCTATTCACTCAACAGCCATCCCGTGCACAGATCTGACTGGTATTTTAGTCTGGTGGCATCCTCTGCTTCTTTCCATAGAGATAGTTGAGTTTAATACCATACTGTGACACATTCAAAACAGTTACATCGTCATGGAGACAAAAATATAGGCAGATCCTCCACCAGAAAAGTTACCTATTATACATTTAAACACACAAATCCTGCATATTTAGGCATATTGAGTTCTTCTCTCAAACAGAAACCTCTGTTCCACCTTGTGATGTCATAATTTTGGATGATTTCAGCTCTAGAATTGCCAGTCTTTACTAAACAAAGAGTAAAAGGTAGCAGTTAATTACATGACATCACAAGGAGGAACAGAGCGCTCTGAGCTTTCGGAAATAAGAGTAATAAACCAGGATTATTCAAACATTATATATATATTTAAGGTAAAATGATAATGTAACAGCATTCTAACATGGCTTAAAGCTCAAAAGAGTCAATTTCGTGTAGTATAGAGCCTTTAACAATCACCGAATTGTACCAAAACGGATGAGTTCAGAGGAAAGATGCAAACTTGGATGACAGAAATTACCGAAAAGCGGGTAATTGAGGTAAACACAAAGTGAAGAAGAGAAAATGGAAGAACAAGGGGATCAGAAAAGATGGGAGCCATGACACTAACAGGCAATGAAAACACAAAAGATTATTGTGCTGAATACGAAATGAATTACAACAGTGACAAACAAAGAGATGGGGAAATAACAAGGGAGGAAACAGAAGGCAGTGTTTAAAATATGGGGTATGGTTGTTTAGAAGGCTCAAAGCAGGAATCTGATAAAGCAGACTATATGTGCTTCTATAAGAGGTTCAATGTACTCTCTGAAAGTTAAATATGAAACTCTATTTTAGTGCTCACATGGAGTCAGGAATCCATGCTGGATCCATTGGAAAAACATAACTTTATAATGGATCTTGGATTAAAGGAGCTTTTCTGGTTGGGTGACGCCACCTGCTCATCTGCTCGAGGTACTGTTTGCCTGTGATGTTCTATAGTATTGCATTTAATTTATCTATATATATCAAATGTTGTTGTGCAGGAGCTTTACTGCACTACAATAACTTAAAGGTGCACTGTGCAACTTTTCAGGTGGGGACCTGCTTGTCTCCATGGAGATGTTATTGCTTTGCCTGGAATGTTCCATGGTATGACATTAAACATAATCATTTAGCATAAAATGGGCAATGAAACTCATGCAAAATAAACTTTTCAGAGCTTTCTACCTTCTAATGTGTGGGTCTTGTATATGTCGCCGAAGTGTTTTTTAGGTTGATTCTGCATTTTTTTTTAACAAATTGCAGCGTATTTCCATCCTCCCACATGACAACAAACTAAAGCCTGCTACAATGATGACGCGGCCAGCTACACCTATGACGCATTTGACTTAGCAGAAGGCGCTTCATGCACCTCAAATTCCTTGTCCGATTGCGGGTCTAACACATAAGGCTGAACGTGTTGTATTGCCATGATGAATAAACGTTTATTCGTACCACTATCAGGGTGCACACCTGTCTCCTCCTCCCTGAGGAAGGGCGGCTCACTGAGAGCCTACGTCACGTTTGGAGGGCGGAGCCTGTGCTTTCTCAGGACGGGCGGGGGGATGATCAATAGCCGTCCTTTCATAGTACCTGGTCTGTGATTTCAGGACTATTGTGTAATGGATGTTCCAAAACCCAAATTGTGCAGATACAATGTGAAAAGAGTTATTTTGCATGAGACGGGCCCTTTGCTTTTGATAGTGGAGAAAACACAGCAAAATAACATGAAACAATATAAATAATACATCAAAGTTATTGGAGGGAATCATGAACCAAAAACGAATCACGCAAAATGATTATTGCTGTTATTATTAGCTGTTAACATGTCACCCAGTTTAGAATAATTTTGTTTACCCACCATTTACTGCTTTGTTGTGAGTGTGTCTAGATGAGCCTTTATTCTTTATTCTGAGTGGTACCAAATTTATTGAATTGTTAACCTTAAAATCTCAACACTAAACAACAAAACTGAGGAACAGATGCACTTGGTACACACACGAAATAATGGCTACACATGGACTCAGATTGGGAGTATTATCAGATTCTTTATTCTTTAATGACCCCTTGTGGCCGAAGTAACTTTCATATCTTCCAATTGTGTATTGCATATTCAGGCTTAACATGAAGTAAGGTTATGAATTAGGATATCTCACCTATAATGTTGTTTCCTTGTCACAAACACCCCAACTTGTGTTTTGTTTCATTCACATTCACAGAAAACACATACGGGAAGTCATCCATACACCTTCACCAGAATCATTTTAAGTCTTTGTTCATGCTTTATTAATGCAAATGAAGGTGTAGTTATTGTAAACTGTTAACCTAGAAAGTATTTACCTTTATTTACTTTTATAATGGATGATAACATCAATCACTATAATGGTCAAATATGGTTACAAATAAGCTTCTGGTGCCCACTGTTGGGCAAGTTACTTTGAAACTGTAATGCGTTATTTATTACCTATTACTGTCATTTCAAAGTAATTCGTTACATTACAATATTACTGCATTTAAAATGTAAGGCATTACATTACTATTGCATTACTTTAAGTTACTCTCACCAAAATAACTTTTGCGCTGTAAATGGACTGAACCAGGACTAAACCAGGTCTAAATCAGGACTAAACCAGAACTGAACCAGGACTAAACTAGAACTGAACTAGGACTAAAACAGGACTCACTGTAGGGAAGGGCTCGAAGGTGACCGCAGGGGAACGGAGCGGCTCTGCTCCGCACCTCACGGAGGTAAGAGCGGCTGTCACCCGATCGCTCTTTATGGACACCCTGCTGCTCGGGCTCGCGGCCCTGATTTCAGCAACTATTTGCAGGTACCCGAGCCGGTGCAAGAGTCTGTTACAGCGAGTAACTTCTACCTTCCTTCAGCGTGTCCAGAAGTCCAACTTTTTGTGTGATGGTTTGCATCTTCCTCTGCCTTTTGGGTGCGAGCGCAGGAGCCTTTGTCGGTTTCGTCGACGTTGTGGGTTTCGTCGGGGAGAAAACTTGCAACCATACAGCACTTCAGAAGCACACTGATACAGATTGAACATGTATTTAAATTTGGCAGCTGAACACACTCTGTACTGTACTGTACAGGAGACAGGAGTCCCTTGGCCAGTCAGGATGCAGCGGGAGGAACGCAATACGCATTCATACAATGTAAAAAAAACAGGGCATACAAAATTGCACAAAAAAAAAATAAAAAATCTGCGAGACCGCGAAAAGTGAACTGCGATAGAGGGAGGGACGAGTGTAAACCAGGTCTAAACTAAAACTGACCCAGGTCTAAACCAGGTCTAAACAGCGTGGAGTTCTTTGTCAGTCCTTTCGCCCGCGGTTACCTGAAGGTCTATGAGGGCGCATCTCCCGGCGTTTCACCGCTGCTGATATCGAGGTGATTTTGGTGAAGAAAAACCCACCACTTCAATCCAGGTTAAAAAAAACACTGTAACGCGCGTTACTCACATTTGTACCGAGTAAAATATTACTATTTTTTCCCCTGTAATGCCTTACATTACTGCGTTACAGCAAAAAGTAATGCATTACTGTAATTTGTTACTTTTATAACGCGTTACTCCCAACACTGCTGGTGCCTAACAAGACCACCGCTTTAAGTCACTTCCTGTCTCTGTATTAGCTCAGAGATGGTGGCATAACAGAGCTGGGAGATATACACGTAGAAAATACATGACGAAACTTAAATTGAACCCTTTGGGGCCTTGCCGATATTACATGCTCAGAGTGGCAGTGAATTAACCACACAGCCACCTCTGCAGAAGGCTGGGGCAGTAATACAGTGAATATGTGGGAACGGCCTGAGTCTATTTAAATTTCAAGAGGAACCTTATTAAAGTGTGCGCTTATGTAGAGCAGATTTACTATTGTCGCCATGACTCTGTGTGTTCTGCTGCAGGAGAAGGTCAGAGGGAGACTGGAGGGCAGGGACTGACAGATGAGTAAGTGTTAGGGAAATACCAGTGCAGTGGCGGCAGGTGGTATAATTTTCTGGGAGGCACCTAATATATGCATTATATCTAGGCTACTGTATATAATATTATAACGAATGCCAAAAACAGACATTTGGTTACAGACATTATTTTGGTCACTACTGGCTGAATTATATCTTGAATGAATATATATAATCTGTCTTATATTTCAGCGGTTTCTTATCCTATGCTTGCACTGTTTGGTTATCACAACACACAGCCAAATGCAAAGTTTACACAGGAGCACAGCCTGATCCACCACTCACACCCAGCCCCAACAACATCAGCAAAACTACAATAAGAGTCTACGGTCACAACATGAACACAATGTATCAGCGCCGTTCCTACAAAGCACAGGACAGAACACCGGAGCAGCTACATAGCACCCACGAGCTCATTTACGCACTATTTACTTGTAAGGCTCCAATATGAAGAGATGAAACTGGTCCAAATCCCAGTCCAGTCAATTCTGCGACGCGAGGTCTGGTAACCCAGTGCACCAGCTGGTCATAAAACTAGTCTTAATTCTACCTCCCATTTAAATCTAAAATCACCAGGTAGACTTAAGCCCTCTTTTCGGCCCAGAAACCAGGGGGCAGAGACTGATAGAGCAGTGAGCCACAGCACCAGGTCCCTATGGTGGCAGCAAGTGCCCCAGGTCTCAGCAATGAGTTAGTGACTGTGTGTCTGCTGCTCTAGGTCTCATGAGCAGTGTCTCTCCCTCGCGCTCTCCTATATGGAGGTTTAAGTGAAAGTAGCTAACCACCATAAGGCAGTGTGTGAATCAAAATAAGAGTCAGGAGATATACACCGCAGTCAGATGCACTTAACTCAGCTTAATGCTTCTTGTCTTGCTTGGCAAAAGGGTCCCGCTGAAGATAAGACATATTACTTCCTAAAAATTGTTCTTCAACACACTGTGACTTGAAGCTGAACTCGCCATAACTCCGATAGCACACAGCTCTGTAGTTATCCATTCATTAGCCTATAGTAGTAACATGCCACCAGTGGAGAGTTGAGGCTGAATCACAATAGGTTAGGTGTGTGATAAACACCAAGACGTACTTCAGGGCTGCAGTGTAAAGTAATGGGCAGAAGCAAAGGATTTGACCTCAGATTTTCTCAAAACTTCAGGTTTTCCCATAAGAACTCCATCGAGTCCGCTCTGGCCCAGCGAACTCAAAGGGCAAACGCATGAATCAAATAAAGTGATAAAAGGACATTTAATATGATAAAAAAAAAAAAAATGTCTATGAAGATACATGTAAAATTTTAAACAAATTATGAAACATATAACCTAAAATAAAATATCAACTTACTCAAACATGTATGAATGAAACAAAACACAACTCCAGGTATTTATTTGATAAAGTACCAGCACCTATCGGAAACAGGATGCTAGCGCCATCTGTTGTACAACTCTTTAGGACAGTATCCCAAGTGTGCAGGAGTAAAAAGCCTCCTCATCCCAGTGTAAAGCCCCAGAGGCACATTCCTGTATTTTAATTGCTTCCCTAATCCAGTGAAGATCCAACTCTGTCTACTGTAATATCGTTCTCTCTTTTACAATGATCAAAAATGGCAGATTTGAGTACTCTGAAAAAGACTGCGAGTGAGCAATTGAAACTGTCAGGTATGAAAAAAATGCAACTTGAGTCTGTAAAAAGAATCTTTTTTTAGACTGAATTATCAGCAGACAAAATGAATTGCATTGGACTATTTATAAGAATAGCTCAGCTTTAGTTGCTTGTATAATTTCTGAAAAACAAACTATAAAGAAGTATACTCCAGTATTTTATAACAAATGTTTTGGCATCTGTTCGGAAATACACAACGGAGACTTTTTACACAGTTGCTTTGCCAATAACACAGAAACGAGAAGGGCCAGGTAGACGTATTACACCCTCGTCAATACATTTATACTGTGTTCTCTCTCTCCTCTCTTGTTCTCTCTCTGTCTTTGTCTTTCTGTCTTCTCTCTCCCTCTCTTCTAGTCTTTCTCTTTCTATCCCCGTCTCTCTTCCTCTCTCTCTTCCCCTCTCTCCCTCTATGTCCTGTCTCTCCCCCCTCTTCCTCTTCCTCTCTCTCCCTCTCTCCCACACATCTTATTGTCCCAAGACCCATTCTTTGTACCAGGCCAAACTTTTGTCGCCAACTGAGCAAACAGCCATCTGTCCTGCTGTTCTTTTACACATGTTGAATACAAATGCATCCACAGCCATTAGCTCAAGTCAATGGAAGTAACTCCAGTCGTTAATTATCCGCTGCAATAAACTCAACTTTCCAGAGGGACTTTTGACAAGAAAAGGTGTCCTCCGTCTACCTGGGCATGTTGAAGGACCACAGGTTTACTTCACAATAACAAGGAGCTATATTTAAAGAAATACCACGTAACTTTCTGGAGGTGGAACGGGACCTGCTTGATTGTATGGAAACAGAAAATTTAAATCACACTTTGGAACATTCTCCATGGAGATAAATGCCATACTGTGGAAGATTTTAGAGCAACAACACCAAACAAGCAGGAAAAAGGCCCTTCTCCAGGCCAAATAAGAGAGAGATTAGGGATGAGCATGATTAGTCGACTAATCGATAAATTATTTTTAAGAATTTCCTCAATTACCTTCATTTTTAATCGACAAACTGAATGCAGGTTGCTGTGCGTAGCGTAACGTAAGGAGACGAGGCTGTGTCTGAGAGAGCAAACACTGGACCTCACAGTCCCAAATTTGGGCTCTGGCTCTCCTCCTTGGAGATCACTGTACCGCTCAATGAGTGCGTTTACATACACATCAGTATCCCAGTTATGATCGTGTTTTTTGAGTATCCCAGTTTCATCATGGTGCATGTATACACCATATTCCAGTTATTGCAACATAAAGTTGAGTGCGCATGCGTCCAGAAGACAAACACTTCTCAGTCTTTTCAGTCAGTCAACAGTAGCCAAAATAAATAACGTGACCAACATAATTAAAGTGAGTGAAATGACTGTTAAATAAAGAGCTGTGCTAAGAGCTAAGAGCAGCACTTAAGGTTTATGCAAATGAGCCATGCAGTTTTAAATTTTGTTTCTGTAAGACTTAAACAAAAGCTGCATTAAACACATTATAATCTCAAACGGGCTGATGTGGCTCTATAGTCGTTATGGTTGATATGTTGAAAAGTTGAGTTTATTTATGCAGATTAGTAATACTAATAATAATGATGATAAGTTTAATATAAAAGCGTTAATGATTAATCGAAAATGAGTTGTTAATTCTCATGAAGATCGATTAAGAAAATTTAATGGAATGCCCATCCCTAGTGGAGATGCAAGCCTGTTGACACTACTGACATATGTTTTTCTACTGTATCCATATTAGTCTATTTGTGGGGATAAAAAGTCACATGGTGTGCTTTAAGGTATTTTGCCATATAAATACACAAGAATGTATCCATTTGGGTTAAAGGTGTGAATGAGTCAAGATCCAATATCAAAGTGGAATTTCGTGTTGAACGGCTAAGCCTGCTGTAAAGCATGAATAAGAAAGTTAAAGGTGCACCAAGGAGATGTTATTGCTTTGCCTGTCTCTCTCTCCATCTCTTTCTCTCTCTCGCTCTCTAAGGAGATGTTATTGCTTTGCTTGGAATTTTCCACAAGGCATTTAACATCTTTCATTTATTCAATAACAAGTGTTTGAATAGCTAAAATGAATAACTTGAAAAACATTCATTCTGAGTGGGATGTGGGATAAGCTCTCCACAGATATGACCTGTAACTTGGCCTGGTTGTGATGCCTGCTGGTCTCCATGGAGATAGATAAATTTAATCCTGTGTAACTTTTTGGTTGGGGGTAGATCACCTGCTTGTTTCTATGGATATGTCACTGATCTGCCTAGAATGTTCCACAGTCTGACATTAACAATCTCTGCCTAAGATTTATTCAACTACAGGTGATTTTATGACTCAGAAATACCTAGAAAAACAGGCATTGTGTCTGTGAGCAGTTTTGACCTGGAAGTTGGTCTGGTTTGGTCTCCATGAAGATAGAAAGGTTTAATGCCATACTGTGAAACATTCCTGAAAAAGCAATGACATTTCCATGAAGAAAAGCATTTGACGGACCCTTCACCAGAAAAGCTACACAATGCAGCTTTCATAAAGAAAAAGAGAAAGTAGAAGTATTCACGACAGAAAGATCTTGTTGTCCCATTATCTGATATGTAGTTTCATCCGTTTTTGTTTTTGAGGCATTTTGTCAGATCCAGATTCACTCAGATGTTTGAGCAGAAGCCTGAAAATGGTCCAAGGAGGAGATGATCATAGCTTTATGATTCAGAGCTAGTCCTACTTTTCATCAGCACTGCTAATCTCCTGCCTGCTGCTTTTTACTTTGTGTGGAGTGAGTTATCTTTTGGAGAGTGTTATGATGGACTCCTCAGTGTCTCAATTGTGTTTTGAAATTGGTTCTAATGTGGCTCTATTGTGGAGCATTATAGAACAGTGGGGTATTTTTGCTGAATCTTGTCTTTAAATCAGAGCGGAGAAAAAGTTCAGCTATGCACTCAACATCCAATAAAGCAGATTGGTGTCAACTACTTTTGTTTAAAGGTGCACTGCGCAACTTCTCAGCAGGGTCCGCCAGCTGCTTGTTTCGCCAGCTCCTTGTTTCCATGAAATTGCCTGAAATGTTCCACAGTCATCTCCCTGGAGAAAGCAGGCGGTGACACCAGGCCAATTTACTGGTCAGATATTTGAGAGGAAAACTCACTCACATTAAGAACATAGGGTTTTTTAAGATACTTTTGAGTAAAACAAACTAATGACATATATACAAGATGGATATATTTAATGCCATACTGTGGAGCA
This sequence comes from Boleophthalmus pectinirostris, assembly GCF_026225935.1. Classification (NCBI taxonomy): domain Eukaryota; kingdom Metazoa; phylum Chordata; class Actinopteri; order Gobiiformes; family Gobiidae; genus Boleophthalmus; species Boleophthalmus pectinirostris. Next base: position 13,581,066 of record NW_026571133.1, on the reverse strand, counting down.
TTCCAGGCAAAGCAATAACATCTCCATGGACGTAAGCATGTGGAAAACCGTCTACCAAAAGAGTTTCACAATGCACCTTTAAGCATCAAACATTATAGTTGGAAAAATGCATATATTGAAAATTTAAATGATAAAATAAACCCCTGATATTTAACACTGGAATGAGATGTATGACTCTTCATCTCTCCATTACACAACAACTCCATATAGTCTTTATTTTATTTTATTTTTATTCTTTTTATTAAAACGTAAATAAGCACATAAATTGACTTCAATTACAAGCCCAAAAAGTGATTCCCATGGATCCTTTACTCATATGCTCAGAAATACCAATAACAATAAATAATAAATATTAACAATGAATCAGGTCAACAAATCTGCAATCTGACAGAAGATTCTACCATACATTCGGACTAGTCCTCACCTAACTTTTGAACTATAGAAATTCTGCCATTTCCCTGATATCTTTTTCTTTCCTCTTATTCATGTCACAACATTTGAATTAATTATTTCTCTCTTACATTACCTACAATAACACACCTATTTAATGGTGCGTTCACTGTCCTATACAGTGTATGTACAATGTAAATGCTTATGTTTTGATTGTCCATATTCCGACCATACGCACACAGACGCACGCAGGTGGACTCTCCGATCTGCTTCTGTCACATCTAATTTTTCTCACAGAAAAAAGGTTTCTCGCTCGCCCGCTTGGCACATTATGCTCCTCTCTCTCCCTCTCACCTCTGATATCCAGACTTCATTCTTGTTACTCTAATCATAATGTTTGTGCAATTTAGACAAGTTTTGGCCATGGTTAACATTTTGGTTGCTAGGGAAAAGAACTGGAATTACCTCTAATTCTGGGGTCAGGCTGTGGAATTAAAAGTGGTGCCAAACACCTCTAGTTGGACGCCTTTGCTTTTGAGGGCAGACACTTGAAACTCATTGACAAACTGTGAATTTCACCACAAGTTCAAATTTTTTGCGTGAAGGCTTGAAACACACCAAGCCTCTGGTCAAATCTGCTGCCCATGTCTAACCAGGAAGAAAATTGAACTAGTTTGATTATTTGCTCCACACCAGGCAATAAAACTGTCATTATGTAGCATATAGACTCCAGTGTGGTCCGATTTCACACCTGCAAACCAACCAAAACTGGTCTGATTTGATGTTTCGTCAATGTTTATCTTCCAGTAGAAATATGCACCAATTTTGACTCACTATGGAGAGACACGTTCACACATTGATACTTGCTCTGATCTTCATGTATTACATTCTCTATATTGGCCATTGTTGGCAAAATATCCAATTCGAAAATGAGTCGCATCTGCCTCTGGAGAATAATCTATTATTGCACTGGAGTCGCCAAAGGCGTGTAGCGCATCATTTCAGGCAGAGGAGACACACTATCTTCATGGATGTGGTCATGCTGACTATGAGATGAAGATTGTTCCAAAGACCCACAAAGTAGGCTATGTGCATGGCTTTGGTCATGGTTCGAGGTTCGCCCCATGACTTCTTCACTCACCACACACAGGAAATGAAATAATTTGTATCCCCTCCAATGATCCATTTGGAGTAGTTTGTTTGGAGCTACAGTCTACGGTTTGGACACAAGTTCACATTCTCACCAGAAGGACTGCACCAGAGTTTGGCATTTGGTGTGAACCGAGACCACCTCTCTTTTGATGTCTCAGTCTGCTTGGTTTAGTTCGATCCGAGTGCGACTTATGCTTTCACACAGATGAAAATGAACAGAACTAAGAGCCTCTGGTTCGAATGGAACGTTCGGTGTGCAACTTTAAAGTTGCATTGCTCAACTTTTCTGGTAGAGTGTCTTTCACCTGCTTGTGTCCATGGAGATGTTATTGTTTTGCATGGAATGTTCAATGGCATGACATTAACACATCTATATTGCATTTATTCATTACGGATGTTTCTATAGCTCAAAAATACAATAATTCTGTTTGTGAACAGAGGCCACCCTTTACAGACCTGATCTGTAATGTAGCCTAAAGTTGTCTTCCTTGTGATAGATAAGTTTAACTGCTACTGTGGAACATTCTAGACAGAGTAGTAAATTTTGTATATTTACAATAAAAAAAAAAAGAAAAAATGTTTTATATAATAGGCTCTGTGCACACCAGGACACCAGCTAGTTCACTCTGCCCCAAAGCTAACAGTCACTTTTATTAAAATCGTAAAATATAAAGTTTCAGTTTATGGTGTGGTTTAATATTTATTATGCCTCAAAATTAGCATTAGCGTTAGCACTGAGACACAAACATCTCTCTTTCTAAACACAGAAGTGTCCTCCGCTGAAGTATTAATTTTATTTGTGTACTTTTAACACAGCTCCAATTCTCTCCCTTATCTTTAAATATTTATTCAGTTTAGATTCTGCAGAACTGTGTTACTGAAATTGGTAATCTAACTTATCATAAGCACTTTAAATGGTATTATTGATCTAATAATAGTGGATTAACATCTTGAAGACCTGATTTTTGTCCCCATAAGGAAGGCGGCTCACCATGATATGAGTGTACAGATTTTAGTCCTCGCAATGTGATGAATACCCACCCACACACACGCTCACAACTACCTAATCGGCAGCGCCCCCCGCAGCGCCCCCTGTTGGCTCTCTCAGCACATAAAGCACTTATTGAAGCCGTACCATTGTTGCTGTGTGCACAATGGTGTATGTTGCCAGGTAGGGAGCCTCATATGTCAACAGGAACACTTGACACCTGCCAGGATTAGTGCTTATATGGAGGAATGCATCTCCTCACCCCCCCACTGAGACACTGTTCCGCCAAATGTCACAAATTTCCTGGAGCACATGCAGCGCCAGACTTCTATATGTTCTGGGCTGTTTCTGCAGGAGCTATCACAACACAAGTGTCAGAGAGTTATGAAGGAAATCGAGGGTGCTTTCAGATAGGGATTTCCTCTGAGTTGAAGCTATTATACTGCATTGTTGTACTGACAAATTTGGTACATTCCACTAATGTGCCAGAGGAGCAAAAGGGACTCTACAAGCAAAACAATGTCTCCTTTTCTCTCTATGCTTGAAAACATGATGTTTATGATGAAAACTATAGTCGAATTTGGACCGTTGCCGTATTAGTATTGCTATTCGTGTTATAAATATTTCAGGTAAATTAACAAGACGTCTATATAGGGTGTAACAATATCCAAGTCTCACTCTACGATATCGTCACAGTCATCACCATATTTACACAATATTTTCACAATATACATCTCACGGTACAATATTTATTGCGATATCGCTGGAAAGCTCATGGTGGGGAGGCTCACGATTAGGTATGTAACAATATCCAAATCTCTTAGGCAATATTTTCACAATATACATCTCACAGTATATTTATTGCGATATTTTGTGGAGGCTAACAAAACTGTTAATATGCTACTTTTTCCTCTTAAATTGCCATGACAAGACTTAATCCAAAGAACTAATACTTAAAAGTGCTTAGAAATGTTATTTCTTCATGTAGTTTGCACTGAAATGGAGCAAAGGATCATGGTCTATGTAGTTCCGTCTGTCTTTTTTAGCTATTGCTGCACCAAAACTCTTAATTTAAGCAAAGGCACTTGTAATTCAATATATTGTGATGGTCCACGATATAATTATTGTGAGAACTTTGACATTGATATCACAATATTTCGGTTGTTGTTAAATTCCCTAATATATGGCCATTTCCTGTATTAGTATTAGTTCTGTAGTTTAAATGCAATGTAAAAATTGTAGTTTGAAATCACAGGTACAACTTCCAACTTTCAAGTTAAACAGAAAAAAAACAGGGACTTTTTCGGACTCCTGATGAATTTAAGAAATATCTATGAACAGAAAGATTTTCATAATACATAATATAACAATATTTAACCAATGAAATTGATAGTGTCATAGATTATGTAAAATATGCCAAAATGTCATTGTAGTGAATGAGGCAGAAATTTTATGGGAACTAAAGTAGAATTATGGCATCATCACTTAAAGTCTGATAGCTCGCATAAAGTTGTGTCTTGTTTCAATCACACATGTTTGAGTGATGCTTTATTATTAATCTGTCTATTTTCAAAGCTCAAAATGCTCTCTGCTACCTTGTAAAGGTGCTAGACTTTTCATTATTACAGCAAACATAAACAGGGACATATCTCATATTACTTTGAGCATGAAGCACGGCCCACTTGAAAAGAACATAAAGAACTTAAAATATATTTCATTGGACAATAAGAGACAACTTTGTTTGGAGTAAAACATGACATTATTACCAAATAGGCCAGACTGAAAACTTTGCAGTGATTCTTAGCTGTCTCAATCTCATATACAGTATAAAATATAAAACATCATCAAAGTGTTATTATGAGAATCACAGAGATGGTTGCCATAGCAGCCCTTGTCTCTCCAAAGATCAGGAGAAAAGCTGAACACGTAGCAGTAATTATTTATAAAGTCTATAAAAATATATTACGCTCATTGATTTGGCCTGTAACAAAAGGTCGGAGGTGAGCATCTTCTCAGCGTACAACTAGAGTCTTGTGTATTCCCTATAAAGTTATAAAGATTAATCACAGGGTTTTAGAAGAAAGCCGTTGTAATTATTTTTATAATGGGGGTTATAATGGTTTTCAAAGGAAAAGGGGGAATTCATTGTGTTTGGAAAACAAAGCAAAGTTGAACCCGTTACGAACTTCAGTAAAGAAGGCAAAAGATTAAGTAGTAATGTCTTGCAATGATACAGATCTTTTTAAACCTTTAACTCTGAATGTATACAGATATTTTTTTTTGTGCTTTTACCTGAGTCTTATATTATGCAAAACTGACTCTTGTGAGCTTGAAGCCATGCTATGTTACCTAATGTTACCTAATAATAATGTTAACATACCTGGAGTTGTGTTTTGTTTCATTCCCACATGTTTGTGTCTCAGAATGTTCTGTTCCACCTTGTGATGTCATGAGGCAGTAGTTTTCAAGTGAACAGCTCTTTTCACCTTTTTTTCAATAGAGATGGGCAATTCCAGAGCTGAATTCATCCAAATGATTCTAATGAAAGTGTATGGAGTTTAAAAACAAAGTGGACCACTTCCTGTATTACCACATGACATCACAAGGTGAAACAGTATTTTCTGTTTGAGAGAATAACTCAACCTAAATTTTCAGGATTTGAGAATTAAACATGTGTGAAAAGAGCTGAACGATTTTTAAGGAAAATTGAATTGTGATCTTTCTGGCAGATATTGCTATTTCGATTTCATCCACGTTTTTTTTTTTTTTTTTTTTTTTCAAAACAAGTTTCAGTGCACATGAACATTTACAAACATCACACAAACTCACATCATACCAGAGTCAATACCAGCAATTTGACGCTGAACCGTAAAGTCCAATTTACACAGACAATAATAGCTGTGATTGGTCCTCTCTACCATTACTCTACATACCTTTCCTGTACTCCGCTTTCCTTTCTTTCAGTATACATTGAGTAATAATTTGTTTGATGCAGCTTTGCACACATTTGTTTACGTTTTACAGAAATGAAACTTAAAACCACATGGTTTGTTTGCATAAACTATAAGCTGTAAAAAAAAAAAAAAACAGCTTGCTCCTTGTGCCCTGATGCGGTTCAGCTTCTGTCAGACTAAAGGACACGACTCAGTGGAATATGAGTGTTATTTTTGTGACAGAAGATGTGCTGCTGATGCTAAGTCTGTTCTGTGCTTCTATTGTGTTGGAGATGGTTCATGTTAAACTTTACACGAATGTCAGGTTTAAATTAGCCTCCTCTCGTTGTTGTGGTGAATTACTTTGCGGTGCATAGACCTCGACGCAGATCCATAAATCAAAAATGACGGCAAAAAGATGACGGCAGCAGTGTGTGCTGAGTCGACGCAGAACTAAACTTCATCCTTAAATTGGGCTTTAGGAGAATGCAAAAATAAAAAAAAAATGCGACTTTGATGCTCCCAAAATCATGTTGTCTAAGATCAGGATTTTCAGTCCAAAATGATAGATCGTTCAGCCCTATGTGTGAATGAAAAAACAACAGAACTTCAGGTATGTTTTTGATGAGCTAACAACGTTATAGCATAGATCAGAAAATATCTTAATATAGCCCCTTTAAATCCGTCATCCAACATCAGGCAGAGTGCGATTAATGCAAGAAAGTTGAGTCTATTATAAGTGCATTGTGTTTGGCCATTGGGGAAAACGGGGGTGATGGTAATGGGATGACCTACTCATTTTCTGCAGCATATGGTCCTAGGGGAACGCCACTGTTATTTTTAGGGAAGAATGCACACACCTGCACCTGCGTAGAGAGCGTGCAATTCAATTTTACAATATGTCTTCGTATCCACCCATAACACATAGCACTTTCATATAGACACACACATACAGTATACAACAACACCCTGTATTTGCAAAAAGAATCACTGGTTGTCAATATTACACCAACAAATCTAATATAAAAATGACGAATAGAGGCACCTGCAGAGAAGTGGGTCTTGGCCTGTCATCTTGTAGTATTGTCGCCATAGAGATGAGTCACCAGGTGGATTAGCATGCAAGGAATGCTGGGAAATCACTAGCGTCCTGTTCTGCCTCAATTTGTCATCTATGGAAACGTGTGGTTTGGTGCATTGTCTGCAGCTGAGCAGAAGAGGCTGTGGTGGCTGTGGTAGAATACATTGTGTAACAGTGTTTGAAAAGATTATTACCTTGATGTGATAATGTGTGCGCACATGTGCATGAGTGGAGTACAATGGATCATTATGAGATTATGTAATCCGGTTCACACAGACATGGAATAAAACTAGTGAGTGCTAAACATCTGTAACTGAGAAGGAGTAAGGCCAATTCAGGAATGTAATTTTAAGTTGTTTCCTCACTTATCTAAAGAAAAGACTGACATGCACACTTTATAATTTTTACATGGCGCATTTCATGACAACATTCATCTGTGGGAGTTGGAATCGCACCACCAACCTGTGCATGAGTGGGCCTGACCGCTCTGCCAATGATGTTTATGTCGAGAATTAGATTCAAACCACCAACCTTTGGATCAGTGGACAAACACTGGGGCTACTGTTTTTCTTTTGTTTTGTTTTGTTTTTAATCCTACCACCTAATTGCATTTTTTCTTTTTATTTGATGATAAACACATTTGCTAAAGAGTATTGCGTCTGTGTCCTTTCTTTGACTGCAAGATTAGATCTGTCCAATGAAAATATTGTAGATGGATTCAAGAAATCCTGTTTAGCAGTTACGAAGGAAATTGAGTTCTATCATTTCAAATTTGCATGGGAAACTTGATCTATTTTCCTTATAAGATTTGGTTTATTCTTCTAGTTTGAACAAAGCTGTATCTTAATGGCATGAGACCGGTTTATATGAATACTTCATGACTTTAACTTGGGTAAACATAAACAATAACTGTTTGACTATAATCATTATAGACAAACAGTTTTTGGCCCGTTATAGTATAATGGGATACACATCTATTTTTGACACCATAAGTCATTGCAAAATCTACTTGATATTCATGAGTTTGCTTTAAAATTGATCTATTACCTACATCAGCATACTCTAAATGATCACACATAGAAATGACAGAACAGTATTGACGTAAAGAGAAATAGATTGGAGAACTTTCAAATATGCTAAAAGTCCTTGAAATGTCACAAATTATTAAGTCTTGAGGACATATGATAAATAGAAGCTGTAAAAACATTGCTTACTCAACCAACAGCACAGCCATACACTTTCTTTGGCAACCCCACAGCTCAGTAAGCAAAATTAATGATAAATCCAGAAAAAGTGATGGTGCAAAATTGTGAAAGATGAGGATTTGAAGCTGAAAACACTGGCTCATTAGTTAGAGATTCAGTCGGTTGGTAAAAGCATTGGGAAAGTCTCCACAGATAAGCTTTCATTAACAGTCCAAACAGAAACTCGGAGATGCCCGGAACTTTTCCAAAACCATCAGAAATTACACGCCGCTCTGTCTCCCTGGAGGCTACACAGTTTGTGAGAGGATAATTTTGTGCTGTTAGCTTCGCACAAGAAGATATTTAGGATTTTAAACATTATACCAACTTGTCTCTCTTGATATGCGTTTTTCAGGTACTGTTGTTATAATATAGCAACTTTCTGTTTCTGTAATATCAGCAAATGCAATATCCAGTTCCAGTGGGTACAACATTACATTACTGTGTGCACACTAGCATGATGATTTACATCTGTAAGCCAAAGATGTTCATTTTGTCTTCTTATGTACTTTAACTTCTTGGGTTCTTTTTAAAGACAATACAGTCAAATGTTTTTACCTTGTTGACATGTTTTGGCTGCTAGCTGCAAGTCATCTTCAACACTGGATCAGGGAGGCCATTAAAATCAAGAAAAGAGATACGGACAGTATTGAACGTGATGACAGAGCGTTCCTCCTTTCACACACCTGGGTCACCCTTCTCCAGAGAACACAGGGCAATGCAAGGCGTGGTCAGTCTGAGCGACCTGCCAGGTCCATCAGGCTGACCACACCTACAGGAAGTAACAACAGATGATATACGACACGTCACCACCAATACCAGGGACAGTTCTGAAGATGACTTGCAGCTACAAGCTAAACATGTTAACAAGGTAAATACACTTTAACGTATTGTCTTTAAAAAGAACCCAAGAAGTTTTCCATTTCCACTGGACTCTATATTGTGTCTAATGTAAATAAAGAATGACACATGTCTCATAGGAACACTACTCCTGCCTGCACAGTGAATGATGCAAAATTGGATTTATTGCAGCTGGATGAGGACTCAGTCAATCTGTCAACATTTGTAATGCCATTATTATACAATACAAAATAAATCTACATTATTTCTGTATTTTTTTTTTTACAAATTGATGTCAGTCTGGTCCCCACATCCTTTGATGTGTTTCGAGCCCAGCCAAAATATAATCATGCGATCAGTTTTTTTTTTTTTTCAGTGATACACATGAAATGAACAAGCTCTTTGGTCACATATCATTTACAAATTTATCTACCTCAGAGTTTAGTGCTTTGCTCATTAATTCAGCAGAAATCAGGAATGTTTTTCAAATATTTTTTTCCTTTATGTTTTTCCTTATGGCCGTACCTGTGTGTCCCTGATTGGTTAATCCATCTGTCAATCATGCCTATGTCAAAATGAGGAGATTTACTTGTGACCAGACACATCTTCATAAATTATCAAATAAGTGTTCTTTTCTCGATCCAAAGCAATATAAAAGCAGCACTTGTTGACAAAAATACACAAATGCAATGAACAAGTTAGAGCCGCTGATGACAACCGAAACTATTTTGTTTATTTACAATATGAAAACAAAGAAGTTCATGCCCCCCACGTAAGCAATGACTATATTCTAGCTTGTATATTATTCTACCAAGTTAAGACACCAAAAGGATATTAAAGACTGCGTTTTATGTTGCAAATGAAGCTAGAGTCAAAGCCCTCAAAGCGCTCTGTTCCCCGCTGGTCCCTGTGTAATCAGAGGTGCCCCTGCCCTCATCTGGCCTTATCTAGTTCATCCTTTACATCTCAACACCCACGTCTCCTCTCTCTCTTCACTTATTCACACCATAGCCTTCTCTCTTCTGCAGGTGTCCAAACCAAACCTGGCTCTCCTCTCAGACCTGGGCAGCCCGATCCCCTGCCTTTGCATTACTTCACTTGAAAGAACATGAAAAGTCTCACATTGCATCACACTCCCTGTTTGGTGAATATAATTAGGATGAATAAAACTCCTAGTCACCAGAGTTGGCAAAATGTGGATCTTAATCATACAATTTTTGACCTAAGGAACTTGGAATCTTGCTGTTCATTTTTTGCAAGGTCTGAGCTCACATTTGCGTCAGATTTTTTTTTTTTTCATATTCAAATTTTCTCGTAGCTTCGGAGTCTCCGGAGAGTACGTGTCTCATTTCAACTTCACGGTTTGGCTTGTAGTTGGATCTGACGACAAGGAATACATTTTTGTGGATTTGCGTAAGTCTTACACAATGGTGGGTGGTGGAGAGTTAGATTACTGCACATAATGATGCATTTGGATTTACATAGCCCTTTTCAAGACACCAAAAGTGTTGCACACTTAGTCACAGCTGCTCTGGGTTAGACTGAGGGAAACAACTCTGTCAATCTGCAACACTGGCTCCATCAACTACAGATGTAGACAGACTAATAATAAAGGGTTCCTCAAATATGTGTGTGTGAATGAAACAAAACACAACTCCAAGTATGTTTAAGGAGGTAACAACAGAGCATGACTCAAAGCTCACAAGAGTCAGTTGGACGTAATATGGGACTTTTAAATAACAGTTTCATTTCATTCAGTCTTCTTTCACTTACACTTACACTTACACGTACACTTTAACATGGGTATTCTTTGAAGTAACACTATACATCCTCTAGTATTTTTGCACAGTCCTCGTCCCTGGATGTCCCATTCTCCCTGATATCATTCTCACCAATTCTCACCCTCTTCCTCCTCTCGCCGTTCTCTTCACAAGCCCCTGCGTTTGTTCACACATTTTCATTGCTCTGCTCTTTTTGCCCTCCTCTCTTCCTGCCACTTAGAGGCTGAAACTGAAGTGTTACATTTTGCCTTGTACACCTTCACTAAAGTATAACAAAAATACATTTGATATACTGTGAACTTAAAGGTGCATTTTGTAACTTTTCTGGTGGAGGGACTGTCAAATACTTTTCTCCATGGAGATGTTATTGCTCTGAATGTTTAACTTTACGGTATTAAATCTTTCAATCTTCAGGGAGACCAAACTAGATTTGACCTGTTAGAATGCGGTTCAGCAATGGTGTTTTTCCTCTGTCCCAACATCATTGGGACAGAGGAAAACAAACATAATAGCTGGAATAAAGAGGCAATCGAAATATGGAAACGTGCCCACAGGATGTTAAACCAGGACGATGGGGCTTTTTTACTCTCACACACCTGGGATACTGTCCTGAGGAAGTCGGACTGCAGATGGCGCTGTCATCCTGCATCCACCGGTAGGAAGACAGCGCCAAAACCTGTAGAAATGAGCTGACTGGACACGTCACAGCAACATCACATGACCACTCTGAAGAAGAGCACTAGTGAGCAGTCGAAACTCTCAGGTATGAAAACAAACTCTTGGTCTGAAAAAAATAACCTAATAACCAAAATTATCAGAAGATCAAATGAACCTTATTGGACTATGTTTTTGTAGGTATTTAAAATTAGTATTTTATTTAAAAAATAGAAACACTGAAACAAGTAAGGACCCTCAACCAAAAAGTTGTCTTTAAGTAAAATTGCACACCTTTTCCGATTCCACACTTATCCACTAGTGGAACCAATATCGATGGCTTTCTGAGTTTTGACAAATTGGGACAGTTGCTACAATAACTATAAATATACTATAAATAGTCCTCAAAATGGCAACCACAACAGGTCATACGACTCAAACCCACAAATAAATAGCTTTTTAAATAATACTTACTAATACAACACTTTCAAATTCAAGAAGTAGACTGTGAGGGCCAAAGCTATTACTAACTACCGTACTTGCAGGTGCACTATGTGAAAGATCCATACATTGACATCCACACAATGGCAATACACTACTGTACTCTGTTTCCATGGAGACACATAGGTGACACCATAAGGCCAAGGTCGGATCTGTGAATTGGCAACCTTAAATACATTTCAGAACAAATATCGGAAAGTAGGACTGTTGTCATAGCAATTGCCAAAAAAAATGAAAAAGAAAAAAAAAAAAAAATTGAAATTAAAATTAATGAATGTTTTTTGTTTGTTTTGTTTTTTACAGTCTGGTGCCTATATGCTCTTTTCTCATATCATATCATTTTCTGCCATTTTATATTTTATATTTTTTATATTACTCACCCTACAAATGCGTTTGGACATACTTTGACAACAATCTCCTCTTCAGATTCCTGACTAAACAAACAGAGCAGTCACAGGGGTCATATTGCACAGTGTGGTATTCCCAGTTAGTTTAATGCGTTTTGTCTGAGGAGGTTCTCCACAGTTTTACAGCAGCAGTGTTAATGATGACAGTAATGAAAGGTGATGGAGCGCCTGTCACACCCCTGTGTACACCTGCCGTAAGGAGCACACAAATGAGTTTAGGAGCGAATCCTGGACCAGCCCATACTTATAAACAGGGATTATTGGAGGGTATACTGAATAAACAAGACCGCAGTCTAAAGTGAATACACAGGGACACATGTAGGGACACATACATTACTCAGATATGTATCCAATCTCAATATACAATGTATTTGCAGTATTTGATTTCAAGTTTAAAGGTGCACTGTGTAACTTTTCTGATGGTGGGTATTGCTTTACCTGGACTGTTCAGTGGTATGACATTAAACACATCCAGCTAGCATTTATTTATTACAGATGTTTCCATTACTCAAAAATGCATTAATTCCTTCTGTGAATGAGTGTGACTCTCCACAGAGCTGAACTGTAATGTAGTGTAGTGCTGTACCCTGCTTGTCTCCCTCGTGATAGGTGCAGTCCAAGGGTCTCCAATCTATAGCTCGGGTGCTACTGTTCGCTCTCCACCCCCTTCTAAGTAGCTCGCCAAGGAACTTCTGAATTACAAGTATTGTGCTGAATGAGTTTAATTTGATTAATTACATGTCAGTTACCATTGTTCATGTATCATTTTGATGCCGAACTTTGTTCCCTACTATGGATAATGGCTGATGTTTTATAGGCATCTGACTGTACCTCATTTAAGGCTCGCTGTCGCTCTTATATTTACTCAGTTTCTTATGATTGCTAAAACTTGTATCTCTCTGGCATTTTTGTTTTGTAAAGGTAGCTCACTGGAGAAAAAAGGTTGGAGAGTCCTGGTTTAGTCTCTGCTGTCGAACATTCTAGAGAAAGCATTAACATTTTCATGGAGACAAACAGGTGGCGGATCCTCCACTAGAAATGTTTTGCAGTGCACCTTTAAGCAATTTAGCATTGATACAATATAGCAGTGTATTGTACAAGTGCTTGTAAGGTTGGTTATGATCAGTTATATGAGTGGAAATATAGCACACTACTCACTGTACCAGTAGAGGATGTCACAGGGGATGTTACACTTCTATGAGGTATTAAAGGGATAGTTCGGAATTTTGGACATGGGACCTCATTTCCTAGTGAGCCAGAGTGTTGGAGACGTGTGGAGACACTTTTTAAAAAATATTCCATCCTGCCCTTGTATTTGCAGAGGTCTCTGGTGCTAAGCTACTGCATGTCAATGGCCATACGCCAGACTGTCGCTGTGGATGTCTGTGTCAATAGAATAATTTTAGAAGTAAAACCAACCTTGCATTTGAAGGATTTATGTCTGAGCAGCAGCAGTAAGTTGTACTTCCTGATAGAAAGCTTGGCAGCGGCGGACTGATATCATCTAGCACCTCTTACCGGCAAAGTAAACTTCCATTGCTGCTGGGAAAATAGTCCCTCAACATGCAACGATTCATGTGATGCAACGTTTTATTTCAAACATTATTCTGTCGACACAGACATTTACATCGACATTCTGGCATATAATAGATTTGCCTCTGGTGATTTGTGGAGTGGGTAAGACTGTTTTTAGTGGCAGGATAACTATGGCCATTGACATGCACTAGTCTAGCACCAGTGACCTCTGCAAATACAAGGGCAGGATGGAATATTTTAAAAAGTGTCTCCACACGTCTCCAACACTCTGGCTCACTAGGAAATGAGGTCCTATGTCCGAAATTCCAAAGTGTCCCTTTAAATGCTAACACAAAACATATTTAGAGCTCCATGTCACCTTTTATTCTTCATTTTAACATGTTTACAAAGTTTCACTTTCTTTTCTGATGCTCTGAGTCTCTCCTCCCTTTGCTCTTTGTGCTAAGTCACTCCTCCTTCCGAGCACCATCACATTACAATTGGCATACATTCTGCTAATGAACGTACTGCACATCGCGTCGGGTTTGTGAAGTTGTAGTGTATTGTTTTGTATCCTGCTTTTGTATATTAATTCACTTTACAACATGACAGAAAGCTCCAAAAGACAATTTTGCATAATACCCCCTCTTTAATTAAAGTAATGTAAAGTAAATTAATAGTAAGGCAGCAGTATAATACAAGCAGGAAAATATAGTAGCTGCATTAAAAAATATATAGTTAATTTTATTCATTCTTTTCTGGTTCTGTTTGTTTTTAGATAGGTTTTATTCAGTAGATAAACCATGAGGATGTATTTTAATATTTTGTTGACTCATACATTTTGTGTGAAAAGGAAATAAGATTGGTATAGCTTTCCTCGGGGGATACTTCCATTCATTAAATCAACAGTCTCAAGTGCGTGCCATACATCATCATAGCTCTCCAACAGCTGTCAATCATCAATATGAGCCCCTGCCACACATAATTCTCTAAAGCCTCAGCCGAAGAAAATGTATTTGGACATGGATGCTGCTGGTAGTAACTCAGCTGGATTTGGTTTAACTGGGAAATATGCTAAACTGCTGAGCTTCAAAATGCAGTGGTCTCTTGTGCTATTTTACCAGGCTGCAAAAGTAATTGGGAGCAGAGATATTAATGGTGATGTGGCAGGGGTAAGGTTAGCTGTAAGTGTACGTTTAATCATCTGCTGCTGGCGTGATTTCCCTCTCGGAGCATATTTCACACCAAGAGACAGAAACAGACTTTTTCGCAGGTTTTTGGCACGGACTATTTCCTGGAGCTTTCCGTCCGTAGACTTCTTGTGCTCCGTCATCTCGCCCATGCCTCATCACGCCCCAGGAGTTAGGATCTGCTTTTTCATATTATTTCAGTTCATCTCTGGCCATATGTCAGTCTGTATCTCAAAGGGACACCATGCAGGACTTTGAATATAAAAGATTTGTTCTTATCATTATGTTTTATCATGATGGTAACAATTCAAATGCAGGAAAAAGGGAATAAATACAGTAGCAGTAGTAGAAGGCAGAGTTAGAGAAGTGAAGGAAATAATAGCTGTTTTCAATCATGGTAGCAGCAATGAATAGTAGTATAGTGGTACTGCTACTATTAAAGGGCTCATATCATAGGCTATTTTCCGATTTATGTTATAGTGTAGTTTCTTCATCAAAAACATACCTGGAGTTGCGTTTTGTTTAAGTCACATGTTTAACACACAAACCCTGCATATTTAGGAGTTTTTCTCTTATTCCATATACCTTCACTACAATAATTTATATCATTTCCGTACTGGAATTCCCAATCTCTACTGACCAAAAGGTCAAAGTTAACTCGAAAACCACTGTTTGATGACATCACAAAGTGGGACAGAGCATTTTGAGCTTTGGAGATATACACAAACTAATGCTAAACAATCACTCAGACATGTGTGAGTGAAACAAAACACAACTCCAGGTATGTTTTTTGATAAAGGTAACAGGTAACAGCATCCTAACATGGCTAAAAGTCAATTTTGCTTAATATAGGACCTTTAAGTGTTTATAGTATTCCATAATAGTAGTAGTTGTATTCAATAAGAAAATAGTATAGTAGTAAGTATTGGAATAGTGTTCGGTATTAGGGGCGTAACGATATCCAAGTCTCACGATACCATATCGTCACGTTATGAACCTCAAGGTACGATATTTATTGCGATATCGTGGAAAAGCTCACGATATGATGGGGAGGCTCACGATTAGGGATGTAACAATATCCAAATCTCTCGGTACGATATTTTCATGATGTACATCTCACGGTATGATATTTATTGTGATATTCTGTGGAGGCAAACAAAACTGTTAATATGATACTTTTTCCTCTTAAAATACCTTGATGAGTCTTAATCCAAAGACCTAAGACTTAAAAGTGCTTAGAACTGTTTCTTCTTGTAGTCTACAATGAAATGGAACAAAGGATCATGGCCTATGTAGTTCTTTCTGTCTTTTTTTAGCTATTGCTGCACCATAACTCTTAAGGTAAGAGAATTTAAGTAATTTATCTTCCACGTACATCTCAGTTTAACATTGACACAAAAGCTATATTTACACCATGATCTTCCCTTGGCATACCATTATCTAAATTGCGGCATATTGCTGTCTAACCGATGTCTGCTGGCCTTCATAGTCTCACTAAATGCTGACTAACTGGTGCCTACTGGCCTTCATCGTCTCACCACACTTGCTTTATAAACCTCCTCCTCCAGAAGCAGAGTCAAGGGGCTTGAACAGTCAAAGATCATACAATGTTCTCGTTTGAAATCATACTATGATGACTTTTCAAGTCCCCTCGGGCCTGTATTATTGATACAAAATAAAGGTAAATAAGGTAAATAAACTTCTCCTGTAAGATATCCAGTTGGTCTCCAGCCTTTCACTTCCACCCTTTCTTGGACAAATTGAAAACTTCGACAACACTTAATTTAAGCAAAGAGTCTTGTAATTTGATATACTGTGATGATTAATGATATTATGGTGAGAACTCTGACGAAACAATATCACAGTATTTTGGTTATTGTTACATCCCTATTCACTCTTCATAGTAGTAGTAAAATAGTGGTATTCATAATAGTTGGACTAGTGGTAAAACAAAGTAGTCAGATATATATTGGTAACTTAAAGTTTTACATAGATTTCCAGTAAAGAACATAAAACAATGTGCTTGAAAATGTATTTTCCATCTTTTCTTCTCAGTGAACAGCCGCAAGATATTAACCAGGTGCCCTCTGACCGTCTCTCAGACCATTAAAATCTCACATTTTGAACCTGACTTGTAATTGTTACCATCCAATCAAAACTGGACTCATGCAAAACCACTGTTGACCTGCTAGCACTAAAATAAATAAATACGATTCTTATTAACCACAAAACCAGGGGCCATTAGGCAAAAAAAAAAAAATAATAATAATAATAATAATAGTTTGATGTCTGTGGATATTTTGCAGGTGATGACTTTTCCTGGGTGTGTGATGCCAACTGTACACACTGCTCTGTCTGGCTTTATTAGACTTTAGCCTGTGCTTTATTTGAAACATAATCTGATAAAATACTACTACTATAAAAGACTACAAAACACTACTATTACTAAAGAGCTGTTTATGCTGTTTAACAAGTCCCTCTCGAAGTCACTAGTTGTATTAGCCCACAGTTTTTCAGTTAGTCACTCACATTTTTATGTTGAAAATCAAACACCTAAACAGACCACGAACACTGGTATTCATCACAGGCTCCTGAAAATTTGCTGTTTAAATCCATGTTGTGTTTTTTCTTGAGTTTTCAGATTACTTTAAAACTTTTTTGACTTTAAAATGGGCATTGTGTCACCATAAACTTCTGAACATACCGTCAATAGGGATATAAAAGTTTTAGAACACCACACTTTTTCCATTTTGTTTATTGTATCATTGCACTCTGAAATGAAAGCATAGAATAAATAAGCAATTTGAGTTGAAAAATAAATCATGAAATCAATTTATAGACCAAAACGTATTCTAAACTCAATCAAAGTAGCCATCTTTGGCAGATATAACAAATGAACACACTCGTGGCATTCTTTTTAAGATAAGATATGCCTTTATTAGTCCCACAGTGGGGAAATTCCAGTGTTGCAACGCACAATTCAAGAACAGCAGGAAAATGATAACATGCAATAAAACAAGATAATAGATAATGGCTTAAAAATAATTTAAAAATAGACTTAAAAATAGACTCTAATGTAACACACTGTTTCGGTGGAGAAAAAATACAAAATACCAAAAAAATATAAATTATGTACAATAAAAGTAACAGTGCAGCATATCAACAGAATAAATCTCAGTAAAGTGACTTCAGTATATTATAATGTTATTTACAGTAATATGATTATGTTTATGTACAGCAGCATTAGACAGGATAAATATCAGTAGAGTGACTTAAGTGAATTGTATCAGAGTATCTATTTACTTTTACTATTTATTTACAATAGAAATCAAATATTCTTCAGAAAGTTCTTCCCAAGTCTGTTGCAGAAGCTCTTATAAATGTGTGGCTCTTGTAGGTTTCTTGGTTTTCACTCTTCTGTCCAGTTCATCCCAAAACCAGCTCGATGGGGTTTAAGTCTGGAGACTGTGCTGGACACTCACATGTTTTCAAGCTTTACCATCTTGTTCTTTTTTCCTGAGGTAGTTTTGCCAGAGCTTGGACTTGTGTTTTATGATCTTTCATCTTTTTTTTTAAACCTCTGGCTATTTAGTACTTACCTTTGTACCATTTCAAACTTTTCACTGAACTTGCACGACTTGAATTGCAAAAATTAGGGTGTTTTAAAACTTTTGACCGGTAGTGTACATGTAGAACACCCCCAGCATGATGTCACTGCAAAGTATCAATTGAGAGACGTGGCGCTGAACAGCCAATCAGAGGCGGGAGAGCATCTGGAGGTCCACAATCATGTAAGTGGAACAGGACACAGCTGCTGCACAAGAGCTGTTAAAGTTTGGAGAGACTCTTCACCGTATAATTGTGCACCATCGCCGCCCCAATGGCCTCCTTTTGGTCTGCTATTGTTTACAGAGGCCAACCCTGTGTAACTGCGTATGCCAAGAATTCAACATTATGCTATTTAATTCACACAGCCACAGCATGAGTTTCAGTAATCGTTTATTTTAATTTGTATTACTTAAAAGTCCTATATTAAACAAAATTGACTCTCGATGCTTTAAGCCATGTTGTTACCTCATCATATACATCCCGGAGTTGTGTTAATGTGTTTGAGTATTCTTGGTTTATTAGTCTGTCTGCATCTTCAAAGCTCAGAATGCTTTGGTCCACTTTGTGATGTCATGCAGTGGTAGTTTTCAACAGCTACATTTTACCTTTAATAACGTAGTAGAGATTGGTGCTTTACTTTTACTTTATAGTAGTTTAGTAAAGTTTATATTAGAAAGTGTAGAAAGCAAAGCAATCAAGAACTTTTTTTTTTTTTTTTACCACAAAGACAGATTTTTAAACAGAATTTTTCTTTGTGTCTCTGTGTGAGAGTCTCTTTGTGTCTGTCAGGGTGGGTGTGTGATTCCACTGTATCTTGTGACACAACAATTTTCCTTTGGGCTGTTATTGAAAAGCACTCAAGTGGGCTCAAAACGGGGGGCTGACTACGACTCTGGTACAATAGGTTTGAAGGACGAGATGCAGGACAGCACCACTTTTTCACTTCAACAAATTCTTTGCAACCTTCTCAAGAACAGCTCTCAGCCCCAGTGGCAGATGTGTCCAGCACTTGATGTATAACAATCCTGACAAATCTTAGAAACTGACAACAAAATCTACCTGAGCCCATTAAGCTTCTGTTTGTGCATTCAGTCTACCAAGTAAGTTTTATTCCTTAAAAGGTTCTCTTAAATTGCACACAGTTGACTCCTGTAAGCTTTGTTACCTCATCAAAAACAAACCTGAAGCTTTGTTTAGTTTTATTCACATATTATTATGAGTCTGTCTAAATCTCCAAAGCTCAAAATGCTCTGTTCCACCTTGTGATGTCATGAAAAGGAAGTTTTCAAATGAACAGCTTTTATCTTTAATTTAGTAGAGGTTGAAAATTTGAAGAATGAAATTATCCCAGTGATTCTAGTGAAGATGGAGTTTAAAACACAAAAGAGCATTTCCTATATTACCACAAGACACAGTTATGCAGGATTTGTGTGTTAAACATGCATTAATAAAATTAAACAACTCCATGCACGTTTTTGATGAAGAAACAAAATGATAACACAGATCAGAAAAGACCATAATATGAGCCCTTTAAACTCCAACTAGTAATGTGTGAACAGATCAGCAAATCATTGGTGATGGGCAAATGAGACGGAGCTCCAGAGCACATCTTGTTCTTTCTGAAACAAATTGCTCCGAAGCGCTGCCTTGGAGCTCACCTCGCAGCAGCCGCTCACGTGACCAAAGTGTCGGTCCCTCCCCCTACTGCTTCGCTCTGTGTGTCAATTGCTTCAGTGTATCGAAGCGTTTCATTGGCTCAGCGAATGTTCCGCTCTGCGATTGGTTCAGAGTGCTTCGGCGTGTTCAGCGCACTTCTGTGATTTGACAAGCGCTAAACTGCTACAGTATAAAAGATGCACCAATATTTCTTAAAAATGTTGGGTAGTGAGGGGTATTGTGTGACGTTAGTGGTGATTTTGGTGACTTTTGGCGACTTTTGGCATTTGTTTCATTTTCAATAGCATCTACAAGTGGAAAAATGCGATCCATGGTTTGGGATCACTTTGATCTAATTCCACCTAACAAGGTCACCTACTTTCTTATTTGCAGCATGTTATTTATGTTGCTCTTTACACATAATTTAAAATCATCATTATTATTGTTGTTGTTGGGTACGGTGTATGCTCTGCACTAACAATACTTCATCGATGCTGAGACACCTGCGTGCCAATGGTTAAATTTGTCCACTAGAGGTCAGTGTTTCTCCGAGGCCTCAGACACGTCGAACCATTTGAGACAATATTGCGACTGAGGTGTCAATGCTTCACGAGGTTTCATTCGCCCATCACTACAAATCATTGATTAATGAATTAACCACTGCATTTATATAGTGCCTTTCAAGACACCCAAAGTGCTTTACAGTTCATAGTTCATTCACTTCACACTCAAGTTACTATTGACTGATGGAAGTGAGGCTGCTAATCTGCGCCATTGGCCGCTCGACATTACTAGGCAATGCGGGTGAAGTGTCTTGCCTATGGACACAACAACATTTTTTGCTACTAACGCTCCACTGTGGTACCTGATTTTCCCAGTGGTCTCCCATTCAAGTACTAACCAGGCCCAGACTTTCTTAGCTTCTGAGATCTGACAAGCTGGAGGCTTCTTCCACTATGTATCCTTCTCTCCTGATGAAATGGACTTTCAATTACAGTATAATCGATGTAAGTCAGAAAGGTCATCCAAATGCTCTCAAAAATTAAAAAAAATAAATGTGCTAATCAAAAACTTTTCAAAATAAACACAATTGCCAGCTTTTCAAATAAATCTTAAAAACACTAATGCAAAGTTGCTCAAGGTAAGAGTCACTTAATTTCATATAATTTGGCTCCTTTTAATGTTCGAGATGTCATTTGCATAGTGCGACATTACCTCCAGCTCGGATTGAACTTTCAGTCTAATAATTGCGGTTAGCTACTACTGCCCACAACAAATAAATTGAAGCTTATATTGTATTAAATTACTTCTATGCCGCATCAGTGTTAAAGGGCCCATATTACACTATTTTCTGATGTTATAGTATTGTTTCTTCATCACAAACATAAGTGGAGCTGTGTTTTGTTTCATTCACACATGTTTAACACACAAACCCTTCAGATTTAGGCTGAGTTCTTCTCTCAAACAAAAACACTCATCTTCACCAGAATCATTTGGATAATTTCAGCTCTGGAAATGCCAATCTCTACTGAAGTACAGGTAAAAGGTAAATGTTAACAGGAAAACTACGGCTTCGTGACATCGCAAGGTGGAACAGAGCAGACAGACTCATAATGAAGGATTAATCAAACATGTGTGAACAAAACAACACAGCAACAAACTCCTGGTGTGAGGTAACAACACCGCTAAAAGGTCACAGGAGTCCATTTTGGTTAAAGGTCCTATATTATATAAAATTGAGTCCTGCAAGCTTTAAGCCATGTTAGAATGTTGTTACCTCATCAAAAACATGCCTGGAGTTGTGTTTTGTTTTTTTTTCTTCACATATGTTTGAGTAACCCTTTACTATTAGTCTGAATACCGGCTCAAATGTCCCCCTGGCTTAAAAGTCCCAGTTTGAACGCCCCATTCTCTCAGCTTGAACACCCGGTACTTGTGTAACTGTGTTCTCAGTGGCCTTTAGTTGAACGCATCATGCACTGTGATGTACTGTTTTAGAAAATCACCATTCTATATCATAATAAAATTAAATGTGACTGTAGTGAGACCAAATGTCAGGCCTTGTTTATATCTTTTTACCAATCTTCCCACAGAGGCACACATTTCTTCAGTATGTAATATCAATATAATCCTCATTTGCTCGTAGACGTTTACTATGAAATCGTATTTTAAATCATTTTTTCTTGTTCCCCATGTCCTATAGCATCTGTAACTGTTGATTTGGGAAGAAATATTAATTATTTCCTTACCTGCCATAATTTGTAAGCAGTGCAACACAAGAAACTTAGAAAGCCACAGAATTTGTACAAAAGTCATTCAGAATCACAGTGTACTTCACTGAAAAATGTATGATAAAATCCTGAAATAGTTTTTTTTTTTTTTTTTGTATGTATGAAAAAATGTGTTGAGATATACTGTAACCTGTGTGCATACAATATATTAGGACAAAAATATATATATTTTGTTTTTATACATATACAGATTAACTAACTTTGTTTTATAATGGTTACAATTCAGGGGGACTATCAAGCTATGGAGACTTTCCAGCTGGTTCCAGTCTGTCTACATCTTTAAAGCTCAAAATGTATGTTACTTGAAGCTGTACCTTTTACTTTTAGTTTAGTAGAGATTGGAAATTCCGGGGCTAAAATCATCCCAATGATTCCAGTGAAGGTGAATGAAGTTGAAGAAACACAGTGTTACACTTTCTGTATTATCACATGACATCACAAGGACAAAGGTGAGTGTTTTCTGTTTGAGAGAAGAACTCAGCCTAAATATCTATTTTGATGAGGAAACAACATTATAAAATAGCTCAGAAAATAGCGTAATATGGGCCCTTTGCTTTAAAATCTTTAAATTTGACAACACTCATCAACTAGTGTAGCATAGTAAAACTGAACACAAATAAATACTCAGCTTGAAAAGGAGGCTACATCTATTTAAAAACCCAAGGGAAAAAGTTTAAATTTCATCTACTGACTGCGAGAATCACAAGTGACAAATGAAAATACAAGTTGAAAATAACATGTAGACACACAGGTCAGAGAAGGGCCAGGAGGATGGGTAGAAGCCTGCTCTTCTGTCAGTAATTGCGTGCATTTTCCCCTTGTATTCCTCCGGTCGTATGAGACACATGAATGAGATCTGAGGGCTGGTGACGCCTCGTGTGTGGGGGCGTCAGCGTTTGAAGCTCCCACAAGAATCCAGGCTATTTAAAAGTGTGAAGATACAAATGAACAGGCGATGGAGGGCACCAAAGCATTAGACTCAAACCAGACACCAAATAAAAGCATTTCAGATATGGTTTCACATAGTCAGTTGTACGCGCGAATCTCCACACATCGTCCGCCTCCTGTCGCTGTTTCTTTGATCACTTTGCTGTCACTTTCCGGCTCAGATACTGTCTTCATTTCTTTAGCGGTTTTTATATCATCACAAAGTCAACCACACAAAGAGAAGTGGTAAAACTGTCTATAGGTAATAAAGGTGTCATTTTATTCTAAATCTTTATCCACACAAGACAGGAGAGGTCTGTGATACAACAAAGATACAAAAACAAACAGAAAATGTGCTTTCTCTTGGACATGGCTGTGTCTGACAAAAGCAACATACAGTATGTGTACAGGCTAATGGGAAAGTGGCTGCCTTTCTATGTAAAGATGAAACTCTGACTATATCTAACACTATAACATATGCTGGCAATGTAGTATCTCCACAAAGTATGTCAATAATAAGCAGTACTGTTAGAGGATTGAACCAACCATCTTGAGGTCAGCTGCTGGAAACTGCACTGCATAAAGTTAAACCTTTCCACGTTAGAAAGACTTAAAGAAGAGAAAGAAAATGTGAGCAAATTTCACATGACAAGTAAATCATCTACCAGAGCACATCTTTTTGTACTTAAAATACATCTTGTTACTCTAAAGATAAGAAAAACGACAACTTGCTGCACTTAAAATAAGAAACTAAATCGTAAGTTAGTCCAATGAGGTCCATTTTGTCTTCATATTTTATGTTATTAGGTTCTTTTTTCAGACCAAGAGTTTGTTTGGATTAAAGAGGCAATTGAAATACAGAAAAGTGCCCACGGGACGATAAACCGGGACAAGGGGGCTTTTTTACTCTCACGCACCCGGGATACTGTCCTGAGGAAGTCGGACTGCAGATGGCACTGTCATCCTGCCTCTACTGGTAGAAAGACAGCACTAAAACCTGTCACAGCAACATCACGTGACCACTCTGACGAAGACCGCTAGTGAGCACTCGAAACAGATATGAAAACAAACTCTTGGTCTGAAAACAGAACCTAATGACATAATAAATCGTATGTTGTTTGGATCAAGAAAGATATTTTAACTTCAGTCAGATCTACTAAAATCAAGTTTTACTGTTCTTAATCTGAGTAATTTCAATTTACTGTACCTATGTATTACTTTTGCAGTGCTCTATGTTGTAAGATGCAAAATTAGAATCTATAGCCTTGTTTAAAATGACTTGAATTCAGAATATAAGTCAGACTGCACCTGCTCTACTTGTCAGATCTGAGCTCCTCTAGTTACTTTTAATGGTTCTGAATATTCACAGCTACTGCACACTCCAAGAAGTAATATCTATAAGTAAATTAAAATTACTCAAATTAAGAAGATCTTATGTGATTTCAGAAGATTTCACTTGACAAGTAAAATGATCTACCAGTAGAATAAGTCTTTTTTTTTCTTAATTCAACCAACATACAATTGAGTTTCTTATTTTAAGTACAAAGAGTTGTTTTTCAATGTAACTAGGTGTATTTTCATATTTAAGTACAAAAAGGCTTATCACATTGGCAGATAATTTTACTTGTCATGTGAAATTTACTCAAATAAGTATGGCATGTTCTGAATTCAAGTCATTTTAACTTGGCAAGTCTTTGTAGTTTGGTCTGAGCCTGGGCTTAAAATGAGCTTACATTGCTTATTTAAGTGGTGTCAAATTTTTCTCTGGTTACAAGTTGCAAATAAGTACAATTTTCTCAATCCGTTGGCACCTAATTAGGCTTGGACTTCAGAAAGAATGTACTCTTGTCACACGTCTTGTCCGTCAAGTAAATAAGTCTTAACTAGTCAAAAGTTTATCCCAAACTGAAGCTCCCACAGATGAATTTCAATCCATCAAAATGTAAGTAATTTTAGCACTGAGGTTGATGCAGTAAACCACAGCAGGTACAAGAAAGATAAACTGTTTTTTTCCACACAAACGTTCCATATATTCTATACATGGATCAGAGCCTCACACTGCCACATATTTTCAATGCATGCACCGTACACGGGTTTAGTTTGACTGACACTAAACTGGTTTTATGATCTCCCCTGTGAATCTACAGCAGTAAACACCCAAACAATGACATATGCATGAAAAATCAGATCACCTCAGATGCACCAGGAGGCATAAAGCAGCTGACAGAACACATAACTCTCTCACTTAGAGCTGAACTGCACTTGCATCGGTTTCCAAGCTGTTTGGGGATATTACATTGACGTGCATTCGTTTTCTAAAGCCTTACTAGAACAATAGTCAGTATTTGCTTTGTTCTTTTTGCCCCGTGTGTTTGAGCAAAAAAAAAAAAAAAAAAAAAAAAAGTTGTTATAATCCTCTAATCAGGAGGGGCGTGTTATCATGCTAGTTGCTGTTTTACCACTATGGCAAAACTCCATGTTGGTGTCTGAGTTGTTACAAGTGCTTATAAACTCATTTCAGAATGCAAGGTAAGTGAGGAACTACTTTGGACCTCTCATCTTGCCCTTCACACTCCTCATCCTCTCATCATCCCCTTTACTCTCTACTCTCCTCATCCGCTCATCTTCCTGTTCTTTCTCCTCATCCTCTTATCGTCCCTTCACTCTCTTCATCCTCTTATCGTCCCCTTCACTCTCCTCATCCTCTCATCGTCCGTTTCACTCTCTCATCGTTCTCACTCTCTCTCCTCTCATCGTTCCCTACACTCTCCTCATCCTCTCATCGTTCCCTACGCTCTCCTCATTCTCTCATTATCCTCTTCACATTCCTCATCCTCTCATCTTCCCCCTCACTCTCCTCATCCTGGCATCGCCCCCTTCACTCTCCTAAACCTTTCATCATCCTCTTCACGCTACTCATCCTCTCATCAACCCCAACACACTCCTCATCCTCACATCATCCCCTTCACTCTCCTCATCTTCCCCTTTACTCTTGACTCTCCTCATCCTGTCATCGCCCCCTTCACTCTCCTCACCTCTTCCACCTCCAGTGTCGAACACATCTCCTAAACATCACCTAATTGGCCACGCCCTTCATCACAAAATCTCCTTCTGGGTTCTGAGCGCCAATAAAATCACTAATACTTTCTCTTTGTATCTGCCCTAGCCACTCCAGGTTAAAATACACACACATATGCGACTTTCCCCTTTAAGAAAATCCCTTTAAACCTCCGCTACACACGCACACACAGACCAATCAGTCACATCCACTGAAGCAGGAGCTGCCACTTGCTTCACAATAGTATTACAGTGGCTCTCGGCCTGTTATGATCTCATTCCAGAGGTATTCAGCGGCGACACAAGGCAATCGCAAACACATTTCATAGTGCCACAAAGTGTTACATCCATCACTGTGGGAGAAGGGCGTAATGACCGACAGAGACTGGAATAGTTGATTTCTCTGCCAAAGGAAATGTGGCGTTTGAGTGTGCGTCCATTCTGGTTTTGCGAGGCTCGCTTCACGTTTAAAGTTTCTGACGTGGTTTTGTCTGTGGTTCAGCGAGACCAATCAAACAGTGAGGGGACATGTTTTTGCATTTTGGATTTTGTTTGTTTAATTTGATGTTGTTTTGAGTGACAAGAAATTTTAGCAAACATTACTAAAATAAAAAAAATACTAAAATCAGAAGGAGGAATGGTGAATGGTTTTGCAGTGAAAAGAGCTTGTTTTCAAATGTTCGATTTGCTAAATGATGGGCAAGCATTCAATTTTGTGAAAATGTGGTGCAAACTTGCTTTACTCTCAATAAAAACATGCTAGAAGGGAAAATAAAATCAAGTTAAAGTGGAACTAAACATTAAATCCACTTGTTTGTGTGTACATGGTGTTCTAATTGTTTTGGCAACAGGTAAATTTGCAGTTTTCTAGTCAAAAACACCTTAATCTAAGTCTGTGCTGCTTTCAGTGACCTCTGCTATTTCAAGCAGTTGGTGACATCACAAAAGACTGGCCTGATTACAGCTGCAGAGGTGGAGTTTGAAGTGTAGATACCTGTTGGACCAATTACACTATTACACCCCTAGACCTCCTTTAGTCCTCCAGGTATTGCCCTGTTTAGTAGCTCTGTTTGAAATGCTGTTGTTTATGGTGTTAAGTCCCACTTTAAGAAGGTGTCCAGTTTGGTTGGCTCCAAGTACTATGATGTCAACCTAAAACATAGAGGCAAATTCAACCAACTATACTTTGGACCTTACCTGCCCAGACAGAACTATACTATTTGACAACACTTACATGCAAAGAGTATCCTGTCTCCCTGATTCCAAAGGGTGTGATAATTAGGTGAATTCATCAATTATGACTGTGATGTGGAGCCGATTTTGGGTCGGCCGTATAATATAATTGTATGACCTTGACGACGCAGATTACATTTTTTGAACCTGCCACACTTTTACATATCAGACAAACTGCACGGTCCTTACATTGAACAAAAAAATAATCAGTCATCTACTGTTCTTTGAAAAATCAGCACTCTCTGTCAACTTTTCATACTTTAATACGCATCCTTAACTGCACTACAGAACTCTGCACATGCGTTGACTGTCACTGTTTGATCTCGAGCTTGTCAGGTGACGAAAATTCTGCTGCAAATTCAGCGGCAAATGAAAATACATCATATAATTACTTCAATATAAATATAAATACTTCATAAATATAATTTTTAATTGAAAAAATCTATAAAATGCAAGATGCAGACGTGCTATTATTTGCCAAAAAGTAATTTTAAAACATAGGTCATGACAACTTTTGAAGATTGTCTCATAGTTCAAGTGGTGGGGGGCATAGCGGGCCTTGGAGAGAAACATGCTCCATTTGTATCAAAAACAAACATGGCCGCTTACACATGAAAATGGGGAAAAACAACATAAAGCACAAAGTAACAGTGCAGATTTTGCCACCCACAGTAAGCATGTTTGTTTTTTTTTTTTTGTTTGTTTTTTTTATCACGTGTTAATGTACTTAAAAACAACTGTAATTAAATACATGAAAGGTATAAGTTTAATGCCATACTATGAAACATTTCAGGCAAAGCAATAACATCTCCACAGGGACAAGCAGATGACTGACACCCTACTAGAAAAGTGAAATATCTTTAAACACCTTTATGTTTCACCCTAACCTTGCACCTATAACTTAAAAAGCATCTTAAAAACATACAATTTCTTTATCACTTTTACTTTCTCTATACTGTTTATATTTTGGCCCACACAAACACTGCCTGGGGTTATCAAGGATTAATTAAGGCATCTTTACAGCACTGACTGTCAACATGGACAACAACATGGATTATCAGACAGTGTACAGCCAACAGTGAGATAATATGAAACCACACACAGCTCCACTGCAGCTCGTCTCCAACACGCCCCAAGCACATAATTAGGGAAGTTGCAGTCTGTCTTGTTACAGCCTTGTTCACTTTGATAGCATTTAAAGGTGCTATAATACACAAAACAGACTCTTTAATCCATGTTATAACGTAAAACATGCCCAGAGTTGTGTTTTGTTTCATTCACACGTGTTTGAGTAATTCATCATTATTAGTCTGTTTACAAATCTAAAGTGTCTACAAATCTAAAGTTCAAGTTAACAGCTACCGTTGACATTTAGTTCACTAGATATTGACAATTCCAGTGCTGAAATTATCCAAATGATTCTAGTGAAGGTGTATGGAGTTTAAGGGACAATCCCATTTCTAATTTCTACCCCTTGAAAGTTGAGAATTGGGACACTTCTTCAACAATCACCAGTGTTGGGGAGTAACAGATGACATGTACTGGAGTTATGTAATCAGAGTACAATTTATGAGTAACTGTATTCAGTTACAGTTACTGTTTGAGTGAGTGGTAACTGGATTACAGTTACTTTGTTGAAATAAATGGATTACATGGTGGTATTTTCCTGTTTTCACATTATTTTTATTTTTATTTATTTATTTTTTATTTTTTTTATTTTTTTCGGTAATTCCACTCATTGCTAGAAACTAAACCAGGACTAAAACCAGGTCTAAACTAGATCTAAACCAGGATTAAAACCAGGTCTAAACTAGATCTAAACCAGGACTAAAACCAGATCTAAACTAGATGTAAACCAGGTCTAAACCAGGACTAAAACCAGGTCTAAACTAGATCTAAACCAGGATTAAAACCAGGTCTAAACTAGATCTAAACCAGGATTAAAACCAGGTCTAAACTAGATCTAAACCAGGACTAAAACCAGGTCTAAACTAGATCTAAACCAGGTCTACACTAGATCTAAACCAGGACTAAAACCAGGTCTAAACTAGATCTAAACCAGGTCTAAACCAGGACTAAAACAGGATTTAACAAGACTAAACCATGCTGCGTGGATGTGTCTCCTCCTCTTCTATCAATAATATTTTTAATACTGTTAAGAGTCGTTGCTTCTCTACAGTAAATCAAGTAATCCAAAGTATTCAGATTACGTTACTCACTTTAAGTAATTTAATGGATTACGTTACAGACTACATTTTGGGGTATGTAATCTGTAATCTGTAGGGGAATACATTTTAAAAGTAACCTTTCCAACACTGACAATCACATACATCATCAGTAGTCTCCACCAGCTTTTACGTAAGCAGACACGACGAGCTTTTGCCAGAAGTCCAACATGCCGTCTACAGTTTGTGAACTTCTTTGCTTTCTGTGGTCGTGGTAGCAGACATCTTGCCGGTGATTCGCAAGGTATTCTGGAAAATGGTTAATCCCTCAGTTTGGAGTGTCTCTCTGAAAAATCTTCATTTGGAGAGGCATATAGCTCTACCACTTTCCCCTACCCCTCTCCCATAAGGGCAACTGGGACACGCCTACTCCTACACATGAATGCACAAAATGGAGGGGTAGGGGAAAGTGATATGGCCAAGGGGTGTAATGGGATTCAGCCTAAAAGCACTGTGCAGCACATCAGTTTACATGTGCAGGGTTTGTGTGTTAAACATGTGTGAATGAAACAAAAGAAAACTCCACTTATGTTTGTGATGAGGAAACAACATTATACTGTGACATACATGGAGCCTTTAAAAAAACATTCGTTCTACAGCCATTTAAAAGCCTTTTATCTCTCCTATGTAACACTCAAACTCCTCTCACTCTGATATGAGATTAAGCCGTGCCCAAATATACAAGCTGTCACACTGTCAGACATCAACAGTACAAGAGGAGTTTTAAGTAAAGCACAAATAATTCACGATTGTCGAAATGTGAGATGATTTCTGCGCCTGAATGCTTGTAATCCCACAGGAGACGTGACTGCAAGGACTACAAATGTTCTACCACAGTAGCACCACGAATAAATACTGAATAGAGCATGTTTAATTCAAGCAGGTATTAAATAGTGAAACGCAGCAATGGAGAATTCTTTGAAAGTAAAATAGTGTTTGGCACTTAAATGAATTTTAAAGAGCCCATATTATGTCATTTTCTGATCTGTGATATAATGTTGTCTCCTCATCAAATCATACCTGGAGCTGTGTTTTGTTTAATTTGCACATATTTAGCCACACTCAGTTCCAACTTGTGATGTCATGTGGTAATACAGGAAGTGTTCCTGTGTTTTGAAACTCCATACACCTTCACTAGAATCATTTGGAAAATTTCCAGCCTAGGAATTGTCCATCTCTACCCAACTAAAGGTAAGCACTGTTGGGCAAGTTACTTCAAAACTGCCTTATTTATGACTTGTTATGGTCATTTCAGAGTAATTTGTTACATTACAATATTAGTGCATTTAAAATGTAAGACTTTACACGATTATTGCAGCACTTTTAAGTTACTCTCACCAAAATAACTGTTGCTTGTCATTTGACAATCAGCGAGCAAAGATGCCGGACTTTTGCGCCATATATGGACTGAACCAGGACTAAACCATGATTGAACTGAGGATGGAATGAAGAGGATGGAACAAGGAGGACTGAACCAGGACTGAACCATGGCTAAATCAGGTCTAAACCAGGACTAAACCAGGTCTAAACCAGAACTGAACCAGAACTGAATCAGAATTGAACCAGGACAAAACCTGGTCTAAACCAGGACTAACCAGAGCTGAACTAGGTCTAACCAGAGCTGAACTAGGTCTAACCAGAGCTGAACTAGGTCTAAACCAGGACTAAATTCTGGTTCTAAAACTCGATTTTAAAGTTCTTTTACTGGTTTTTAAATGTCTTAATGGTCTTGGGCCCTCTTATCTTTCAGAACTGCTTTTACCTTACAAATCCTCGCGGACCCTGCGCTCCTCCGGCAGCAGGTTCCTGGTCATTCCCAAAGTCAGGACACACACTCACAGAGAGGCGTCTTTTCAGTATTATGGCCCCCGTCTATGGAACTGCAGCCGGAGGAGCTCAGGGCTGCAGAGAACGTTCATGTTTTTAAGAGTAGGCTCAAGACCCACCTTTTTAGCTTAGCTTTTGATTGAAATCTTATACTTTTACTTGTTTTTATTGTACACATTTTATTATATTTATTTATTTTAGGCATAGTTTTTAGGATTTCCAGTGTTTCCTCTGTAGGAGCCTCTGCATCGGGAGTGGAGGTCAGCTGTGGCTGCTGGGTCTGTCATGTGGGCTCCTGGTGGAGGGATGGTGCTTGGGCCTCAGGTGCCTGGGCTTCATCTCTCCCCTGGACCCTGTGGTGGTTCCTGGTGGTGGTGGACGTCTCTCTGCTCCCGGTGCAGACGGCTCCTCTGATGGTGCTTTCTCAACTGGTTCCGCCTGTATTCAGCCTCACATTTTATTGTGTCCGGTTATGTATTTTAGCGTGTGTGAGTGTGTGTGTGAGTGTGTGTGTGTGTGTGTGTGTGTGCATGTTTGTGTGTATGTGAGTGTGTGTGTTTGGGTTGTTTGACTATGTGGGGTTGGGGGTGCGGGGGTTGGGTTGGTGGGTGGGTGGTTGGGTGGGTGGAAATGCGGGACTGTAAAGCACTTTGTGTTGCATTTTGTATGAAAAGTGCTTTATAAATAAAGTTTGATTTGATTTGATAAACCAAGGACCAGGAGGACTGAACCAGGACTGAAACAGGACTGAACCTGAACTAAACCAGGTCTAAACCAGGACTATATATATATTTTTTTTCCCCCTGTAATGACTTACATTACTGCGTTACAGCAAAAAGCAATGCATTACAGTAATGTGTTACTTTTATAACACGTTACTCGCAACATTGAAGGTAAAGGATAGCTGTTTACTTCAAAACTACAACTACATGACATCAAAAGATTGAAAAGAGATTTTGAGCTTTTGAGATCTATTGATAAATAAAGCAGGGTTACTCAAACATGTGTGAATGAAACAAAACACAACTCAAGTATGTTTCTGATGAGGTAACAATATTCTAACATGGCTTAAAGCTCACAACAATCAATTTTACCTATTGTAGGACCTTTAATCAGGATTGAGATTCAGTCATTTCTAATCATCAGTGATATGTTTGGTGCTTTTTAAATCCAGAGAGTCATTAAAAGCATGTAATACAGAGCAAGGTTCAGACTTTATAGGAAGAAATTTGACCTTTTTTGTTTGCTTTAATTAAAAATTGAAAGATAATATTTGACCTTTCAAGTACCACCTAATCTAAATCAGGTCTAAAAAAGAAGGGTAGAAATGTGCATAATATTGACTGTAATTAAAGTAAACACATGAACTAAAGAGCATTCCACATATCACCAGAACACGCTTGTGTACCAGTTTGAAAGCCACTGATCTAAGCAAGGCAAAGTAAATATATTTGTATAGAGTAATCCATACTCAAAGCAACTCAAAGCACTTTAATTTATTCCATTGTTTATTTTTCCTTCTTAGATCTAAAATGCAGGAAAAAGTAAGAGCTTTTTTTATCTGATGAAAAAAGCACTTATTTTTTCCTGCAGTTCATGTTTATTTTACACATAAATTATCTATTAAACAGTGCGGTAAATATGTAATGAAAGTATTTTTTTTCTCCCGTGTATACCTCTATGCTATATAGTCTCCCCACATAAACACTGTATACTGTATGTAGCCTGCATTAGCCGGGGTCAGACAGCGTCACACATGGAGGAGATGCCCTTGGCTGAGCAGGACCTGAGCCGGACTGCCTCCTCCGTGTCACAGAGACAAATGTGCGTGTTAAGTATGTTATTTCCCCCAAGATAGTATCTCCCTCCAAACAGCACAAATGTTCACTTGAAGGCTGAAAAACGCCTCAGAGTTTCCCTGTGGCTCTGCCTAATGCATTATATGGACATAGAGTGGATGTGTGAATGTGTCTGTGGGGACCGCGGCTACAGTGTGGAAACTGTATAGAGGAATGTCATGGGGCAGTCCATATATGATAAACAAGAAGAAGTAATGTGTTGTGTTAGGAAATCACAGAGCAATAACACAGGTTAAAAATGCTGTTTTTTAGTTAAGTTAACTGAAAGCACTGCTCTGTTAGAAGCTGTCACTCCAGTTAGACTTAAAGGGACAGTCCAGAATTTTGGACGTTGTACCTCATTTCCTAGTGAGCCAGAGTGTTGGAGACATATGGAGACACTTTTTAAAATATTCCATCCTGTCCTTGTATTTGCAGAGGTCGCAGGTGCTAGGCTAGAGCATGTCAATGGCCATAGTTATCCTGCCACTAAAAACTTCTTACCCACTCCACAAAGCATCTGAAGTAAATCTGTTATTACATCAGACTGTTGATGTAAATGTCTGTGTTGATAGAATAATTTTACAAGTAAAACCAACCTTGCATTTGAAGGATTTATGTTTGAGCAGCAGCAGGAAATTGTACTTCCTGATTGAAAGCTTGGCAACGGCGGACTGATATCACCTATCACCTATCTTACCAGCAAAGTAAAATTCCGCTGCTGAGAAAATAGTCCCTCAACATGCGATGATTCATGCAATTCAAGATTAGTTTTATTTCAAACATTGTTATATCAACACAGACATTTACATCGACAGTCTGGTGTAATAATAGATTTGTTTCGGGTGTTTTGTGGAGTGGGTAAGACTATTTTTAGTAGCAGGCTAACTATGGCCATTGACATGCACAAGCCTAGCACCAGCGACCTCTGCAAATACAAGGATTGGATGGAATTTTTTTTTTTAAAGTGTCTTGACACGCATCTCCAACACTCTGACTAACTAGGAAATGAGGTTCTATGTCCAAAATTCCAGACTGTCCCTTTAACACAATTTGACCAGAAAGAGTTGATTTAGTTGGAGCTGCAACGAGTGATTGTGGTTATACTGCAATCACACACTCACACAGTCCCTCACACATAAAATAACAGTCACAAGACAGTCTTTCAATTAGTCACTCTCACCTTTTTGTTGAAACTCAAACTCCTCTACAGGATCATGAACTTCTGTATTGATCATAGGATCCTGAAAATGTGTTGTGTAAATGCATTTTGTAATTTTCTAGGAAAAAAAAAAAAACATTTTTGTTTGTTTGCTAATGAGTGCATTGTGTCATCATGGTAACTACTGAACATCCCACCCATACAGATCCCCATCCTCAGCATGATGTAATCCAAAACAATGACATTGCATTACAATTCTTCATCTTTTGTGGAATAGCTCACATCAAATAAGTTTCATTATGGCCATTCCTGTAACATTCTTAAGTTTTCCATTTGCATTTTTTGCATTTGCTTCATACTTAACTCACATACAAGCATTGTCAGCGTGCTTTTTAATAGTAGTTGGATAATGATGAATCCTATTACCCTTATGAAAATATGTTCTAATTATCAGTGTTTACTGAAGCGTCAAGAAAGTGGTCTCACAAGTCTGTATTTGTATGACATATGACTAAGACATGGAAGTAACAAAGCAATCAGAGGATCAGCTAGAAATATACATGGAATTTACACTATATCAAAATACAATAGTTTTATTACATACTTTAAAAAAGGCCTGTACCTGATTTTGAACCATGAGCCAGAAGCATATTTTACTTCAAACTTTGAGCCCCACCCATTTAGTTATTTTTTTGGACACAACTGTCTGTGATTAGCCTCATCAGCAGGTTTCACTTCATGGAAACCGTTTGACCTCGCAGCATTAGGATTTTGTTCGCTTGACGGTAGGGGAGTACTATTTTTTTATTTAACCAATTGCTGCTATTTGATCATGACGTATGTAATGCGCCGCCAACGGGGCTAACTGGTATATTAAACTTTTCCCAAATCCCGTAGGGAGAAGGGCAATAACGTCTTTCCCCTTGATAAAAATTAACCAAACATTGTCTTTGTTGCGGCTTTAAATCCTCGATCCCGGGAATCGTTGCCAACACAGAATGTATGGCTCTTCGCTGACTGGCTGGTGCTCGGACTCCCACTTCCCTGGTTCTTGCAAACCATTTAGTGTATTCCTGACCTAGTCGCTGGAGAGAAATGAGAAATTGAGTAGAGGCACTAGGTGGTTCATGTGGTTGTTTGGATATAGTTCTCCAATCTCCGCTTACATTAAAGATACACTGTGCAACCTTTCTTGTCTTCATGGGGATGCCCAGAAAGTTCCATCTAGCATTTATTTATTATGGGTGTTTCTATTGCGTAAACATACATTAATTCCTTCTGTGAATAGACTCTGAATAGATCTGAATTGTAATGTGGAGTTGTGCTGTAACTTGCTTGTCTCCCTTGTGACAGATACTGCGGGACATTTTAGACAAAGCAATATGTATTTCCATGGAGACATCAGATGGCAGATCCTCCACTACACAGTGCACCTTTAAGATATTTTTGTCATTATAATCCCCATGACTGAGAACCTGCTGTGTGGGCTGGTTGATTTCCCAAGATTCATTGTGAACATAAGCCTGAATGGACAAAAAAGATGACCCTGCCAGTAGCTTCTAAATTAAATATTAGTCAAGAAAGATGTATAGATTACAATTTACTCCTTAGCGGCTCTAACTGTATGATGTATGAAGAGCATTGATCTTGACTGGAATACATTAAAATCAGGTACAGGCTCGTTAAACCTATAAGAACATCTGACAACTTCACACTTTACAAGATGCGATAAAGGTTTGAATAAATACTTGACTGTAAATAGAGTTTCTGTGATAATCAAGAATGCACTGACCTTTTTATCCTCACAGAGATTGCCTTTTGGTACCAGATACTTATCAGTAATTATCACATATTTGCAGCTTAATTGAAATAGAATGCATTCACATAGAAGATCTGTCTAAGATCCAGTGCTTAGTGCATTTTCTCTACCAATGTGAATAACTTTGTCTATTAAATATGTTCCTTGTTAAGTTTGCTCAAGGTTTCAGCATGGGCAGGTTAGAATGTGGTTAATAGTGCGTTATATTAGATTTGGCCATGTTAATGTGTGGTCTCGAAGCCAGTCCCCCTCCTCCGCAGAGCCCGTGTGTGTGGCTGTGTTTACCCAGACAAGGTGAACAAGAGCGTAAACAGCACTGAGTCACCTGGGCGCGTGACATTTCCTCTTTATACATACAATACTACCAACGTGGACCACCTCTCCTCCACCTTAGCGCACGAGAAGGTCAAGGAGAGTCAAATCTCCACCTTTACTACATATATGCATGAAGCTGAACGAATGCGGTTTGTTATAGTGTGGAATATGCATGCCCCGGAGCTCCTAAAGGTCTGACATTGTAATCACACTGGACAGCTTGGCTCCTGCAGACATTTAGAGATCTTCTGAAGTTTCGGCAAGAGCACCTGCCCCTAAAAATGAATATTTATGAATGATTTTGAACAGAAACATGCTAATTATAACACAGCAAGTGCAAAGTCAGCGGGATAAGTTCGTATTCCACCTGGTTGCCATGTTGGAAAGCTTCTGCCTTGCCAGCAAAGAAAACTACGAAGTATTCTCTCTCTCCTCCGAGCCGACTCCGACCATCAATATTTATGAACAAGTCAACCGACCAAGGAAACTATCTATTATAATGGGGCACACATCATTAAATAGCTACACGTTTATGCAGAAACATGCGTTCTGGCTTTGCATCCTCACGACACAATTTAAAAAATGCTCCAAAACAAGCAAGATTAATTGCTTTTTTAAAATGATAAATTAGCCCAATTTTCTTACCTCATTGCCAACGAAATACCCAGATGTTTGGTGGAAAAAGGTCCTGTATTTTTGAATTTTAGAAAATAAAATTCAGCTATTGTTATTCAATGTAGCCAACTCGGTAGACTAAAGTTATGATTTATGCTTACGGCTTGCACAGAAAGCATGGGAAATATTTTGGCAAAAGAAAAAAAGATGTGTTTGAAAAGAATGGCTTTGAGAAATGAATACAAAAAGAATGCATATATTTTCAAATCCATTGTGTTGTATCTAGTGGGAGGACAGGAATCAGCAGATGGTAAGGGCGCCATAGCGGGACAAAAAGCTACAAGGTTACAAGAAGTTGTGTGACTATAAAACTGCAGAACATACGCACCATTATAATTCTATGGCATATGTTCTCATTTACAATATTGCATGCAAGGAATACACGCAATGTTAGCAAATTAAAAAGCATTGTGAACATGCGGGGAACCTATAGTCTCCATGTGCGGGCTATTTTTAGACAAACTTGTAGTAGGTTTATTTTCTGTCCCCAAAGTAGAAATGTTTAGTTAAAAAAAAGTCCTTCATAACAGAGCAGGAGACAGTGGCTAGAGGGGAGCGCTGCGTGAGAGACAGATGGTGAGAATAAAAAACACGACGCAAAAAGGATCAAATGGAAATAGATGCCCAAAGTTGTTTACTGATCCCTTGAGTAAAAATAAAATGCAAAAATGTCTATTTAAACTTGAGTCTCTAAAAAAAGAGACCGTGTTTTAAAAGGTGGTACTGTCTGAGTCAATACTGTGTTTTTTATGGAAGGCAGGTTACACGTACTGCTCAGGTGTTGGGCTGGGTTAGTAAACAACAGGAGAAAGTGTGATGTTGCCCATGATGAAAATTCAATCGAATACGGCAAAGTTTGTTTATAAAAAGTTGATAAAAGTCTAAAATAGAAACATTTGAGAATAGTCACCGCTTAATATGTTGACATTTCAATAAGTACTGTATATATATTTTTTTTTCATGGTAGGTACTCCGGAGTGACTTATAGTCCGAAAAATACAGTAATATAAATTTTCTCAAATTGTCGATGGAAGAAAATGTACTTTTGCTTTCCCAAATTGATATTTCACAGGATTTGTTAATTTCCATGTCAGAATTACATAAGTGCACTACCAAGTTTGGGCACACCATGTCATTCAATGTTTTTTTTTTCTTTATTCTTACTTCTTTCTACATCTCAGATACATGCGGAAGATATCAAATATGAAGCAAGATATATGGAAAAATATATTTACATACATAATTCCATACATCTTGCTTCATATATTTTATGTAGTGTATATTTGATGACAATAGTTACTTTACAAAATCAAAGAAATGCACCGAGGTATTTCATCATCTAATTCATGCTGTAATGGCATGAAATTGAAACGAAAAAGCTCTTGAGGTTTGTGCATGTGCATCTTTCCTATCTAATTAATGATTTATATCTTTATCTAATTAATTACAAAATTACAAAGAGCAACTCAAAGGAAATGTATTGTAAGTATTCCAAATTATCTGATTGGACCATGTACCAGAATGATTTATTTAATGCAGGTTCCGTATGATCTAACTAAATACATTTTCATCACCCCTGTAACCACTAGTCTTGCCAGTTTAATTTGACTGGAGCCGAACGCTGTGGGTGACGTCACACTCGCTTAATCCACTTCTTCTTCATGTGCTATAGATTCAGCAGGTTAATGAGTGTGATGGCGTACAAAGAGGAACAAGTGAGATTAGAAGAGCTCTGTCACAGCCTGGCTATGAATGATCCATGTTGTGTGGAGCAGCAGAGGTGAAGTCGACAGGTGGCCGCTCGCTGCTGAAGAATTACTAGAGATACAAATAGATCTAAATGTTTGACTGATACAAACGACAACTGCAATTACTCCTGCTCAGACTAGTACATACAGTTGTTTTTTAATACTGCTGTGGCCTTGGGCGAGACGTTTTACACAGTTCTATGTCTAGTGGGTGTTTGTTCATGTGTGTGTGCATGTATGGGGGTTGGAAGGGCTAAGGGCTCAGGTTTTGTTGTTTTTTTTTTGCAGTTTTGCAGTTTTGCTTCGGCAGCTGTGGCTATAGTAGTTTACCACCACAGTAATGCAGCTCTGTGGGTATCTTGAAAGGTGCCATTTAAATTTGAGGATTAATAAATTAGTAAACTTTTTTTGTCCCCACTGTTTAATCGTTTTTTGTATTTGCCTCATTGCTCCCATTCAATGCTTTTCTAGATTTTTAGCCAGAAACTTGGAGTATTTTGTTTGAAGGATTTTTTTCTATTTGTAGGTGGATGGAAAAAGCACACAGGGAGAAAATGCAAACAACCCCACAAAAAAGACCCCACGTGGTCCCTGATTCAAACCTGTGCCCTTCTTGTCATGACACAAGCGAAGCACTGTTCTCTGATTGTGCAAAATTAAATGCTCAGAAATGTATGAACTTGAGACAGTTTACTGCATTTCATTAAAGTTGATTAGAGCATCAACTTTTGAACACAACCCAAGACGTGAGCGATTAAACCAGAAGACCTCTCAATCATTGTGACATCTCGATATTACGTTGGCAACTGCTAGTGCGCTTTAATGATTCTGTTGTGATCATTATTTTCCACCATTACCAACTCCAGTCAATGCTAAATTAAGATCGCTGTAATCAGACTCAGAGCTTGAGACGCGACTAAAGTAACAAACATCTTTGCTAGTAGACTTCAAGTTAGGAATTCTATTAGTCCCCCAGTGCAGTGATCTGATCGGCAATCAAGACTGTAATAGTTTTACTTGGTGGTAGATAGGGTTTTTGTAACTTTTTAGATAAAAAATAAACTAAAATATAATCAGGATTTTCATTTTTCATGCCCACATGGTCGTTTTTACATTGACCGAACAAAACGCAAACTAGAAAAACAGACCAGCTGAACGCAAGCAGACTATAACGACGTGTAACCCCCGGTATCCTACGGTCATGTATTATAAAGAGACCAACCACGGCAGCTGTAAAAGCATAAAAATCTGTGTAATTGAACATATTAAAGAAACATAAGAGGAAGAGATCGACTGAAAAATCTACTACAGAGAGAGTCCTACTGGATCTACACTCTCAAGGCTCCCCAGTTTCCAGATCTCAATGGAGAGTTAGATTTCTCCCCTTTCCTTTAAAAGCTTTAAATATGCAATCAATTCCTGTTTGACATCTTAGTCTCCATGAAACTGTTTAAGACTAGTCCTCTAATATATTACACAAATTATACATGTTGTATCTGTAGCACTTTTGAATTTTTGCACTTTATATACTTAAACTATGTATTTTTCTATGTATTGGCTGTTGGGAATTGTACTATTTATATCCTGTATTATATCTTATCTTAAATAGCTTGAAACTAAAATCTGTTCAGCCTACATGTCCCATCATGCACCAGGGGACTGTAGCCCAGCCCACTGTGAACATGTGACCTACACCTATTACTTTAAATCTGCACTGTGGTAGCCATCTCGAGTTCGCCCTGATGAAGGCCGAAGGGCGGAAACACACTGGCATAATTTTAACTTTATCTGCCATATGGAATTAAAGGCTTTTAATTATTTTGTACTTTTTGAGTGCCTCAGTTTTTTCAACTTTGCAGGATTTTCCGTGGTTATGTTTATTTCACTAACAACCTTGGAAAAAAACATGTAGCCTTACTCTGAGCAGGCTTGCATCTCCACAAACCCGACTCTTATTATGAATGAGTCCAGTGATAGTGTATACACTTAAAACTGTGTGGGAGAAGTCTGGAGTTTTATCTGTGACGCAACTAAACAGGCAAAATACAAACAGAGAATTTTTGAGTTCCCAGAGAAGATGAGTTTGTAGTTAGGGGTGTCAAATTATTGCGTTAATTGCGAATAATTAATTACAGTCATATTTAGCGCGTTATGTTTTTTAATCGCGTTAATCTCATTTTTAATCTCTAACTTTAGTGTTTCTGTATGCGAGTTGCTTTATTCTAAAACCTGTTTTTATGTGTTGTTGGGACAACAACAACACACACACACACAAAAAAAAAAAACACATTTATAATTTTTTTTTTTCGGTAATTCCACTCATTGCCGGAAACCCACACAAAACACGCATGCAGTAAGAGCGATGTAAACGTCATGTTAACGTTGGCGGCGTCAGTCACACAATGGACGAGGTCGAAAGAGCCAGTAGAACAGAGGCAGCAGTGCACAGGTTAAAAACACATTTGTGTCTTGGAAATTATTCTCCCGACGTGAAATAATAAAAGAAAATAACAAATATAATATCGCCTACAACTTAAATGTCACTTGGTGAAAACAACCTGCATAGACTCATGATGTCTGCACTACTGTCCTATAGTGACCTGCCACATGAGGGGACACGCACACAAACACACACAAACACACACAAACACACACACACACAAACAAACACACACCTTCATCATCGTCATTAACCTGAGAACGCGCGGACCACGTTTCCTTCCGTAGTTACTGCGCGGACACCGACGTGCTCCCGTGCGCCTCGTGTGGACCGTGTTTTCCGTGCGTAAACTGCGCTTCCTCCTGTGCGCCTCTAAACCAGAACTAACACCAAGACTAAAACCAGGACTAATCCAGTCCAGGACTAAACCAGGTCTAAACCAGGACTAAACCAGGACTAAACCAGAACTAAAACCAGAACTAAAACCAGGTCTAAACCAGGTCTAAACCAGGACTAAACCAGGACTAAACCAGAACTAAAACCAGGTCTAAACCAGGACTAAACCAGAACTAGCACCAGGACTAAAACAGGATTAATCCGTTCCAGGACTAAACTAGGACTAAACTAGGACTAAAGCAGGTCTAAACCAGGACTAAACCAGGACTAAAACCAGTGATCTCATATATAAAGCATTTCTCTATCAATAATATTTTTAATATGGTTAAGGAAAGACTGGACTTTTTATTGTTTTTAAGTAGAACAAAAGTTATTATGTTCAGATTTCCTAGACTTTGCTACTTTACAGCAAACAGTTTCTTATTCATGGAGACTTGGGCTCAACAGTCAATTTGGAGAGATTTGTTAAACAATAAATGACTTTAAAAAGTCACTTTTTTTAATTCTATATCAGTCTTTTGATCTGCCACAATAATGTAATAATGAATTTGAAATGAAAATACCTCAAATTGAAGGCTTTTCTCAGCAATTTTTTAGGTGAGATTAAAATGAGATTAATTAGATTAATTAATTACAGATCATAATTAATTAATCTCTCAATTTTTTTAATCGCATGACAGCACTATTTGTAGTATGAGATGGTGAAAAAGTCTAAAAAAAAAAAAGAGTAAGTTTTGCGTACTGTGTTCTTTAAAGTTCACACATTCATATATTCCTTATCCTTATGTGCAGTATCTAGAAGAAAGGCATTTATTATTATGCTAATGCGAAGTGTTGGGGTGTTAAGACCCTAAACCGCCACCCACACAATAGCATTCAAAGAACATGCATCATCTGTTGCATTATGGTTAATTCACTCACGTATTCCGCCTCTGTAGATCCTTCAGAGCACAGATTCTCTTCACAAGTCAATGCAGGTTTTAGCGGGAATCTAAAGATGCCTTTTATTTACTTTTCATTAAGTGTTTTGTAATATAATTCATGGAAAAGATAATAGGGCATAATGATATATTTTTTTGTTTTGTTTTTTATCTGCTTATTATTAGCGTGCATCATGATTTGCATGTTTTGTGCCAGATGCCCTCCCAAACCTAATCCTACTGCAGCTAAAAGAAGACATAACTTTAAAGATTATTCAAGATTTTTCATTATGTAAGTTTTACGTGAATGTTCCACAAATGGCTTAAACTTGGCCATTTCTGTGGACTATGTAGCACCTTTATTTTGGCCATTAAAATGCCTGTGTGAATAAGTGAAAGATAGACAAGTTAAGGGCCCTGTAACATAGAGATCTATGTAAATAGAGCATCTATCAATCTATTTATCTATCTTCAAGGAAATGCATTGTATTTGTACCTTTCTCCAGGCTTGTCCCAGTGCAGATTCAAGACAGTAAAAATCAGGTACTGCCTTTAATATCATATTGTGGAACATTTCAGATGTTTGGGTGACAAATAGTCAGGTTGGCGCCACCTTGTGCCTCCGCTCAATTTCATTTCTCTCCAGCAACTAGGTCAGGAATCGGAATACACTAGACAGTTTGCAAAATCTGAAGTTCGGGCACCAGACAATCAGCGAAGAGCCATTCATTCTGTGTTGGCAACAGTTCCTGAGATAGAGGATTTAAAGCTGGAACAAAGAGAATGTTTGGTGAATTTTATCAGAGGGAAAGACGTTATTGTCCTTCTTCCTGTAGGATTTCGGAAAAGCTTAATATACCACTTAGCCCCGTTAGCGGCGCATTACATTTGTCATGACCAAATAGCAGCGACTGGTTGAATGAAAAAAAGTGCCCACCTACTGTTGAGCGAACGAATTCTAACACTGCGAGGTCAGACGGTTTCTATGAAGTGAAACCA
Organism: Boleophthalmus pectinirostris; assembly: GCF_026225935.1. NCBI lineage: Eukaryota > Metazoa > Chordata > Actinopteri > Gobiiformes > Gobiidae > Boleophthalmus > Boleophthalmus pectinirostris. The sequence goes on along the minus strand of NW_026571133.1, from coordinate 13,537,253 downwards.
GCTGATGAATCAGGCTAGGTGACAGACCCTGTACCAAAACACATTCATAGTGCACCTTTTAGCCAATTTAATTTCGACAAAATGTACCCACCTCAACAAAAGGAGGTCTTTGTTTTTGTACACAAATTGCTTTTTGTCAACACGCCAACACCAATCTGAACCATTTTCAACCTAACCATTGTCCACACTCATTTAAATGCATCAAAAAGCTTTGCGCTCTCATGGTTTGAGGAGACACCAAAAGACCCCTGTTTGGCTGAGGCAGCAGAGGAGGGACTGAATTGACAAGAAGCACAGACTCCCATCGCAGCACAGGCTAAACAAACAGTGCCTTCTGAAAACATAGGCTCAAACCAGGAACACACAGCACAGCCCCTGGGTCCAATGGTAGATCAGAGGTCGTGGTGTCATCACAACTGTCAAACGCACAGAAGAGACGAATGTGTGCTCTGTGTCAAGGAGTTTTCATTTTCGGGTACGAGTTCAAAAAGAAATGTGGAAAAATATTCAAAAATTCAAAGAGACTTGCTCAATGACATGCACAAGCTCCATTATAATGTGCTTAGGGTGGTGATACAGCCAGAAGCAAAAGACGAGCTAGTGAGAAGATACATCAGAGAATGACTTCAAAAGAGATTTACTTAAAACAGGATAAGCACCTACGTCTATTGATTTTGTTGTCAGATTATAAAATGAAGGTAATTTTTGTTATGGCACATGTTCTTAGATGAGATTTTGGTTTTAGCAATAAAAAAAACTGTCAAGGCTAAGGCTGACTTTGAATGACTATCCAAAAAACTGTAGTTCTTGACAGGTATTCTCAGTTAGAACAATGAAAATTCAGCCCTGTTTCCTTACTAGTTTAGAACTGAAAACCAAAAATTATATGGTGAAAGTACTCAAAATGGCCCCATGCATAAACTCAAAACGGAAATCCATTAATTGCTACTTAGACTCCATCTTGTCTTTAAAAATGTACTCTTTGAGAATGTTCTTGTCCGTCTGTTTTAGTATATTTTGATATTGGTTTTTTTCAGGTGACCATTTTTATTTTAAAGGTTGACTCATGTGAGCTTTAAGGTCATGTTAGAATGTTGTTACCTCCTCAAACACATATCTGGAGATGTGTTTTGTTTTATTCACACATATTTGAGTAATCCTTCATTATTAGTCTGTCTGTATCTCCAAAGCTCAAAATGCTATGGTCCACCTTGTGATGTCATGTACTGTAGGAGTAGCTTTCGAGTTAACAACTATCTTTTGCATTTTGTTCAGTAAAGATTGGCTACTCCACTGCTGAAATCATCCAGACCAGACATGTTAAACTCTCAAATTTGGCCCGCGATATAATTATATTTGATCCGCAAGACAGAGCTGGCCCGTTGGCTACAGAGAGGCTATAGAGACATTATTTATGTAAAATGTTTTATATTACGCTTGATCTGGATTCAATGTTTAAACATTTATTTTAATATGTAATGTTAAACTTTTACTTATCTTGAAAGATGAGAAAACATGCTGTTCAAATTCTTACATAAATATTTAATTTGGTCCAGTTTTTCTTTTTGGCCCTCTGTGAATTTGAGTTTGACACCCCTGATCCAGACAATTCTAATGAAGGTGCATGGATTTTAAGTCCTGTATTACCACTTGGCATTAGTGTTTTCTGTTTGAGCGAAGAACTTGGGCCTAAATATGCAGGAAACAAAACACAACTCCAGGTACATTTGTGATTAAGAAACAACGTTATAACAGAAAATAGCAGAACATAGCATAATATGGGCGCTTGAAATTCGAAAAAGCATAGTCATGACATTATAACCTATATATAACTCAAAGTATTTGCAAACCTCTCCACACTAATGTTCTCATGTCCTCACCACACCCCTCATCCATCTTCAATCCAGCCTTTTTGCACCTGCCTCTGCTCCTCCTCCTCCTGTCGGCACGGTAACCTGCTCCATCTCTCCTCTGCTCTGAGCTCTTTCCTCTCTGTCAGGGGCCATTAGTTCGGCCCCACTGCTGATCCCCCCGCCACCCTGCGCAGCCCCCCCCTCACCTCACTCTGCTCCAGGGAGAAGGCCCAAACACCTTTTAAAAAGCAAAACATCCACAACTGGCAGTCCCACCACGCAGAGTAGTGCATCATGCAGAACGGGAGACTGCTCTAAACAATGGTCCATTTTAGTTTGACTGACGGAGGTGAAATCCAATGTACTGAAGCACAGAGAAGTATGTCAACATCTGTGTTTTAAATATAATATTCACATCACATTCACTGGAAACATGAAACTCACAGCTACAGCCAGTTTATTTATGGGTTTTGGTAGCACCCTTTTCTATGATGAGGGTCATTTTGAGGACATTTTAAGAGATGGAACAGAGATGTTTTGAATAGTTTATTACCAAGGCAGTGTCCCACTTTTCCATCATGTAAAAGACATAGAAGAACTCTCCAGTATATTGTAAACACCTTGAAATTGCTATTTGAGTTGTGCAATTATCAAATTACAAAAGCTGTATGTGTTGAGATAAAAAAAAGACTCTGCAAAGAACAAAAAATCTTATAGTATCTGTAGTTAGAATTCTACAATCCTGCTTCATTCTGTGGATTCTTGTATTAATTGTCAGTGGATTCCAGTCTTCTCTCAAAAGTGAATGCTTTGGGGATTGTATTCATTGTGCATTCTGAACATAATTCTGCTTTTAAAACATTAGTCACAAATCTAATGGTAACCACAGTATTTGTAGTATATAATATGAAAAGAATTAAGAAGGTAGATGTGGTAAAATACGGTAAAACAACCCAAAACAGTAATAAGCAAATCCTTCAACAAGGGACTCCTCCATATGTAACTGAGATTGTGATGTATGAATATATAAACAATGACAGTAAGCTCATGGACTTGTCATGTTATTTCACACACAAAATGTAATGTCCTCTGTGTATGTGTGCCCTACCAAAGGATATGCAGTAAAAGACACCTTCTCCGATAAACAACTGCCTGGAGTCATGTTTAGTGTGTGTGTGCGTGTGTGCATGTGTGTGTGTGTATGTGTGTGTGGGTGTGTGTGTGAATGCGTGCGTGTGTGTGCCTGTGTGTGTGTGTGTGTGTGTGTGTGTGTGTGTGTGTGTGTGTGTATGTTACCATTAGCGTGCACTCACAGGCCTGGGAGAATGTGCAGGTCGTGGTAGCAGCTCCAGCAGCAGCTTAATGACATGACCTATTGATCTTAAGAGGACTGAGAGTCGCTACTGACCCCAACAAAGAAGAAGAAGATGAAGAAATGTGGAGTGTGCTTCAACAGAAGGAGAAGGTATTTTATAAAGACAACAAGAAAAGGAGAACACCAATTTAAGGCGATGCATTTGACTATAGTCCCTATTTGTAATTAATAATAATAGTAATAATAATGCATCAGTTTTATATAGCACTTTTCTGGACACTTAAAGACTTTATTCATTCACCTCACACTCAGTGGTGGTAAGTTACTATTGTCTGCCAATCTGCACCATCGGCCCCTCCAACCACCATCGCACACACTACTTTCATACTTGGCAATGTGGGTGAAGATCTTTGCCTAAGGACACACAACAGTTTTTTGCGATGGGCGCCCCCCTGTGGCACCAGATTTTCCCAGTGGTCTCCCATCCAAGTACTGACCAGGCCCGGCCTTGTTTAGCTTCTGAATTCTGATGGGATCAGGCTTTGACAAGCCGGTATAATTTATACACTAGCTTTGACCGTCAATCAAAAACAAAATAATGTCAAGACAATTTGACATTTTCAGTTTTTTCAGGCAAAATATTTTCAGCCAAATGCCATTAAACAATTGATGCTTTGCAGCTGATGTCATCAACATTTCCTGAGGGTGTGAAGTTTAATCAACAAAGCACTCCTCTGTTAGAATTATAAGTTAGACTTTTTTAGATTAGATGATTTGTGTGCTTAAGAATGTATAAAATTGTCTCACATATAAAATTACAGTCACAAGCTAAGCTAGCATTGACCAACAGTTGACAGAGTTAGTCACTCTCACCTTAACAGGGTCATGAACGCTACTGAAAATGATTTATTTAAATCTATTTATACTTGTTCTTGTGTATTCAGCCTATCTTAAAACATTTTCATTTGTTTTGCTAACTTATGCTGTGCATTGTATCACCATGGTAACTGTTGAACATTCTGCCAATAGAGATACATAGAGAAAACCCCCAGTGTGATGTTACAGCAAAGTACCAATAGTGATGCTTTATGGCAACTCGAGAACAGATGTGTCACAATAGAGATTCATTGAGTTATTTCAAAACCTGCTATGTTGTCTAACACACACACACAGTCAGCACTGTCCACTCACTACAACATCCTGGCCTTCACGCGTCTGGGTACATTTTTTTTTCCTTATAAAACTTGTAAATCATGAGTACCTAGGGGAATAGCTCATTGTCAAAGATGCTTGAAGATGTGAAGACTATGGTGGCCTTGTTGGTAGGTGATGAAGTTGGGATAGTGACCAAAGGTTTTAAGAGTCCTCTTTAACCCAGGCCAAATATCTCCAGCATTACTGAGCTGGTCTTTAATTCAGTGCAGTGGAGCTTGATGTGTGACCTGAGAGGAGGAGAGGGCCATGCTGAGATCAATAAGCATGTTGTCTGTGCTAATTGAAGCTGACATTCATAATTGGGAGAGCCAGCGGACTCATGCAAACTGTTCTGGGACACTGTTTATTGATGAAAAGGCATCATATAGTCCCTTTGATAGGACAGGGGAATAACACAATGTAAACTAGACACTGGGTTAAAGGGGTCACATTGGGACAATGTGTTGGTATTATGTGTTATTGATTATGTCCCTGCTACTCAGTTTTAAAGGAAGTAGTTTGACCCATTAGAATCCATTGGTCTATTATTAGGATAAACTGGTCATGTTTGAGCACACACAATATATAGTGCTTCAGGATAACTAAACTGCTTTGAAAAAATAATTTTACTATAGTATAGTATAGTATACACCTATCCGATAAATGCAAAGGAAGAAACATCATGATGATTTTAACACATTCATAGCTTTTGAGAGCTTTAAGTCAGTATCTGCCACTCCTATTACTCCTGTACCACTGTCACTTCACCCTCTACTGCAGAAACAGCCATTGTCCTTCTGCAAGTAGTGAAATATGCAGCCGATTACTTTTGGATTTGGTGATTTGGAGCGAGAAGGAGAGTTTGGTAAACTTGTTCTGCTGTGTTGTTTATGCTATAGTTGTCTGAATAACTGTTCATATGTTACCTTAACAGTCAGTTGTTCTCTATTCTATTGTTACTATATACTATTGCCTTTCAAGATGAAATGTCAGTTCCTGGTCTCTGATTTTATAGAAAAAATTTCCCCCTAAAAGTGTGACAGTCAGGTGTGACTTACAATTTTTTTATTTTTTTCTATTTCTTTACACATTTTTGGCTGGTGCGACTTATATCCGGAGCGACTTATAGTCCGAAAAATATGGCACCTCATCTAGAACATAACCGGAGTTGTATTTTGTTTCATTCACACATTTGAGTAAGTTCAGTAGCAGTTTTCAAGTTAAAAGCAACTTACCATTCGTTCAGGAAAAAAGCAATTCCAGGGCAGAAACCATGGGACACTTCCTGTATGACTTCACAAGGTGAAACTGAGTGTTTTCTGTTTGAGACAAGAACACAACCCAAATATGCAGATTTTGTGTGTTCAACATGTGTGAATGAAACAAAACACAACACAACTCTGGGTTTTTGATTAGGAAACAGTATTATAACATAGATCAGAAAACTGTGCAATATGGGCCCTTTAAATGAGTAAATGAACGCATAACCTTGAAATAAGTTGTCAAGGCTTCACTATGTTCGATCCAGACTGTGGGAACTAGTTGATCTTAAGAGACTACAAGGCTCTTAAGAAGTTGAGTAAGTAATGGGCAAAAACTGATGAAACAGATTATAAGGATGTGGCAAAGCAGAGAACAACTATATTGATGACTTTGTTTTAAGTTCATAATTTACAAGTGAAACGAGGTAATTACATGTAAAGGGAAAGAATTTACCCCTAGACTATGATCATAACAGTTCAAGCATGTCTCTCTCCTCTGATCACAGTGAGGGATGTACAGAAGCAAGATAAAAGCATGCTTCGATAAAGGCTAGAGCTAAGCCTGTGGCCAGGGTACGTTGTTATGATTGAGTAGAAAATAATCATGTACATCTCTCGCTCCTGTGTGTTGCTGCGTTTTATCATCCATCTTCCCTTTAACTCACGTTTTCCTTTTATCTCCGCCCCTTTTTGCCTGTGGTTTTATTTCCCCCTTGTTTCTCCCTCCCCTTTTGGTAACGCTTACAACTCATAATGACATTTTTATTGCCTTGACCTCAGAAACAATGCATTATTGATCAGCAGAGAGAAAGTTCACCCCGCCAGCTATTTAGGGTCTGCTGAAAAATGATGATGGACAGAAATGGATCGCACGAGATTTCACACATTGGACTAAAATAATCCTTCAGGTCTAAACCACAGCGGGGACGTCACCTCGCTCTGTTGGTTGGTTCTTGACGTGTGATTGGTGGGGTGACGGTGGTGATGGCGGAGAGCTTTAGCTGCAGGTGAAACATGTTATTACCACTGGATGACGCGGACAGTATAAGAGCCATGGAGGTGTAATCTTAAAGGGCAACCATTCTGAGATTCACAGGCTCGTTCCAGTGTTTTATCTCAGGCACTTATCTTTGACCATATATCCACTGCAATCTGAGAAGTAATGCCATATTCTCCCAAAAGAAATTATAGCTAGGAATGGCGTCAAGGCAGGAGTTATAAGAGGCTACATGTATAAAATGTTATGCTTGGTTCAGTCAAAACTACATAACTAAATAATGAAAACAAAGAAGAAAAAAAAAGTGCACTCTGATTTTTTTTGGCGGAGCATCTGGTCTGTGTGTTGGATACCTCTTCCACCACTCCATAGTGTTAGTATTATTTCATTTCATGTCATTTCATTTACACTAAGTTAATTACAGCACATAATCTAATTCCTTTATTTAAACTTACCAACAGAGCTGATCACATGTACAAACTATGGCACATTCTCAAGCCTGGCGAAACAGTGGCTCCTCTCAAACCAAACCTGCACCCATAGTGTGGAATGATGAGTGTCTGATGAGTGAAGAGAGAGTGATGCTCTGGAGTGAATGAAATAAATGATGCTTTTGATAAGGATAATGTTTTTAAGACGCTGAGACAACTGGGAGTGGATGATAATACAGAATTGTTATGAAGCTCTGGATATTATGCAGACATTCTCTTTGCATGTTTGATTTTATGAACTATAACATCAACCTGCTCAGGGACTACAGGTGGAAATTAGCTCTGGTGTTATAAACTGGTACAATACATCTCTCCTGTTAAGGTTAATGTATATTGTATGTATTGTATGTTAATGTATAAACTAAACGTATATTCTAATTTGGGTGCAAACATTTTAGTATAAATCCAAATTATTTTTTACTTTACTTACACTTGTTCTTTTTTGTTTTGTTCGAGTGACCAGATGTAGGACCCATGGCAGAGACCATCCACACCGAACAAAGGGGGGGAGCACTATTTAGTTCATTTGTCTAGTTTGTTTAAGGTCACTTTATTATACTTATTTGCCTTTTTGTTACTATGATTAAGTTAGTAGTTTTAGTTAATTATTTAGTGTAATTCTCCCCTCTTGTGTTTAGTTTGAGTTGATCCTCAGATATTTAAACACCCCTGTTCCTTTAAAAATAACAATATTGGAGTGCTGCACTGGATCAAAAACTTACGCATACAGGTGCTCATCAAACCGGAGTGCTTGAATTTTTTTCTACCCCTGTTCCTTTGTCTGGTTGGGTTAGTTTTGTGTGTTCAGTTTGATTTAAGTTACTGTAGTTGGGCCTATCTTTTTTGTTAATGATTTACCTAATTTGAGTCTTTCTTAAATATTTGGTTACATATTTTTTAATAAAATTTAAACTTATTTTTATACCTTGTCTTTTTCCTTTCTGTTTGGTCCACTACAGTCTTGTCTCCACGGAGATAGTATTGCTTTGAGAATGTTCCTCAGTGTAGAAACAGATGCATCTATCTCCACAGTCAAGTAACAACAGGTCAGATTTCAGACGCCCCAGTGACAATATTTGTTTTGCAATGTCAGCACCCATAACTGGCTTAATGCTATACTGTGAAACATTCTATGCGAAGTAATAAACACTCTATGGTGACAAGCAGGTTGCAGAAATGATATAGTGCTGTCAACTCAGACATAATACTCATAATTAGGTGGTTGAAAAGTATAAGCATAGTTGTAGATGCTTATCCAAACATAAAGAACTATTGTGATACAGACTCATAAAAAGTGACAAGCTGCTGTAGCTCAAGTTGTGGGTTCACCATTTGCTCTTTGATCCCACTGCAGTCCAGGAACAGTCCACAGGAGAGACATGTATACAAATGTGTGTGTGTCATTATCAGGCGTTGATCCAGAGATTACTCAACCTTAAGCGCAGACAGACTCCAGCCACCCACAGCTCTTAACCCTGTGGCAGTGAACAAGCTGTAGTCATCCTGGTCCAAAAATACATCATTTCGACATTGTAAAATCCATAGAGCTGCACAATTTGGTAAAAATGTTGTACTTCTTCTGACAACCATTGCTATTAGATTTGCAATTCAATTTGAAAAGTATGATTCAGTTCAAAATGAAAAATATGTATGTGTTCAGCATAAATGTTTGAGAGAAGACTTAATTATGAACTTCCAAACTTGCACAAGTATCATATGTATTTCAGCATTTTGTAAAGTTCTAAACTACAATGTTAGCAGGCTTTATGTGTAAAAAGACTGAGAAAAAGAGAAAGTTATGTATTGAAATAATTGCAGCCTTGGTGGTTTGCTAATTGTGACTATTCAAACTGCAGTTTTGATTATACTGGTCAATGCAGGCCAAGTGTTTAATTTCAATTCACTTTCAATTCTATGTATTTTTGTAGAGCTCAAAAGCACAACAGCAGCAAAAATGTTTATTCAATAAACTGGACTTTATAAAACCATAAAGTGAGTCTTGGTCATAAAAAACAGACTAACCAGTATTCACCAGTAAACACGGATAACTGTCCCAAAGCGCCACCTTTTCCTTAGACCCTCCATCTCTGCAAGTACATAATACATGTTTAAAGGTGCACTGTGTAACTTTTCTGGAGGGAATCTGCAACATGTTTGTCTACCTGGAGATGTTAATGCTTTGGTTTAAATTGTTCACAGTATAGTATTGAACATATATGTCTTGGATTTAGTTTATTGCTTAAAATACTCTGTTCTTATTGTGAGTGGGGTTTCCCCTCCACAAATCTAACATGTAATCTGGTTTGCAAGTCTCTTCATAAGTCTATGGTCATACTGTGGAACAGGGATGGGCATGATTAGTCGACTAATGGATAATTGATCATTACGAATTTCGTTGATTAACTTCATTTCTAATCGACAAACCAAATGTAGGTTTCTGTGCGTAGATACGAAGCTGTGTCTGACAGCTTAAACACTGGAGTTGCGGCCTCAGTCCCACGATTCGTCTCTGGCACCTCCTTGGAGAGCACTACACTACTGTGCTTACATGCACATCAGTGTCCTGGTTTCGTCATGGTGCATATATATGCAGTATCCCAGTTACTGCAACATAAAGAGCTGTGCTAAACCTGCACAAGTCTTATCTCTGAAAACATGAACCATCTCCAACACGAAAGACACAAAGAACAAACTCACCTTCAGCGTCAACATCCCTCTGTCACAAAAAGAACACTCATGTTCCACTGAGTCATGTCCTTTAGTCCAACAGAAGCTGAATCGCATCATCACACAAGAGCTGTTTTTTTCTCTCTCTCTCTCTCTCCGCTTAGTTTATGCTAATTAGTCATGCAGTTTTAAGTTTCATTTCTGTAAGACTTGTGCAAAGCTGCATTAAACACATTATAATCTCAAATGCGCTGATGTGGCTCTATAGTAATTATGGTTTATATGTTGTAAAAATGAGTTTATTTATGTAGACTAGTAATAGTAATAATAATGATGACACTTTTAATATAAAAATGTTAATGATTAATCGAAAATCAACAGTTTATTCTCCCAACGATCGATTAATAAAATTTCATTGAATGCCCATCCCTACTGTGGAACATTCTAGGCACATCTCCATGGAGACAATCAGGTGACGGACCCTCCGATAAGAAAGTTATACAATGTGCTTTTAATGTTGCTGGGTCAAATTAGGATAACCAAGAAACTCATTCAAACACTTACAGAAATATACCACTTTCAGGAATCAAATCCAAGACCCATCTGAGGTGAAACCACTTTGCCACCATTCCCTTTCCTAGAGTAAGTGATTTTCTATTTAACTTTCCACTATGTTTTTTCAGTCTCATTCCCCAGAGCTCTCCTCTCCTCTGGTCTTTCTAAACTCCTCTGTGACCCATGACCTGTTTGATTTTCCTCCTCACACCTCTGCAGCCTCACCAATCCCTTTAGTCCCCCTATTCCCATCTCTGTCTGTCCCATTCCCAGTATCTCTCTACCTCCCTCTCTCTCCCAATATCTCTCCTGGTCACATCTTTGGCCCTCCACCAGCTTTTCAATCCTTCCATCACTCATTTTTTGTACCAGCAGAGCCACCAATGGCCGCTGCAATGCACCCAGAGAAAAAAAACACATTTTCTGTCATATTGCCATGTCAGTGAAATTTAGGAGTGGTGTGTGGGGGTGTGTGTGCGTGGGTGTGTGTGTGCGCATGGGGATATGTGTGTGTGGAGGCTTCAAGGGTACTTTCATCATCAAATTCCATTTCCTTTGCAGACAAACACTTGTGGCGGTGAGCTGCCAGACAAGAGCGGATAAGAGTGTGCAGGCTACTTAGGGCAGACATTACGATGCATTGGCTGTTATTTGTATTTGTTTTTCACCCCTACTGCCTCCGAACACACTGCTGGATACAATATTCTCACTTATTTCAAATTGCTATGAAGAGGTTTAACAAAATACTCAAACACGCATAAGTGCTAGTGGCTTCATGGGTCTGTACTTGTGGGGATATCATGATATTGGAAATGGATTACCATACTTTTAACACTGCCCTAAAATTGCACTGCAGTTCAGCTTGTTATTTTTCCGTGGTTATGAGGTCCCAAAGTGTTACAAGATTGATTTTGAAAAGAAATAATTATAGTTACAAGTACACATAAAGAGCATGTTTACCAGACACGAACTAGCACACTTGAGACAATCTTGACTGACTGACAAAGCATGCACAAGAATAGCCTCAAACTTGTAAAAAAAAAATAGATTTTTTTTTTTTATCCCAAATTATTCATACATGCACCTACACAATACACTTCTGTTGGCCATTTCACAGACTTACACTATTGACAAAACTATAAGACAATTGCATAGAAACATTGATTGAACTAGAAGCAGCTGAAATTGAGCCATACCTTATAAACTACAAAGTATACCCATTCTTCACATATTTACTCTGCAGGAATGAATTTTAAACTTCATTCGGATTAAGCTAAAACAGATGAAGTGCTCCTCACTGACTTAACACAGTTGAACCTACATAACACAATATAGACCTTGAGTCGTCGTGCTTGTGTCGATGACAAGCTCTGCAGTGCGGATATGACAAAAGCAGTTCCCTTAGTGCACACTGGACTCCCACACACTCATTCAAACACATGGTGGATCGTCTCTTTATGAGGCAGTGTGGTCTGTACTCTGCAGTAGTAGATTTAGCTGCTAGCTCTGCAGTTGGTGTGTCAGTGTGAGTCTTGGATCTATGGGGTTGACCCTGTGGTGAATGGCCAATAAGGGACTAGTCAGTGAGCTGGCAGAGGCTGGACTCTCCCCTTGGCACGCTGTGGTCTGTGTGTGACACAGGAAGTGTGGTTGTAGTCCAGGGAACACCACATGGAGAAAACAGTTGGCAACACACTGTTGTCATGAAACTACCATTTCAAACTGTTTTAGCTCTCAGCAAAACAAGTGATACTCAATACAGACTTGAATTTCCTGGTGATAGTAAAAAATATTGTTTAAACAATAGAAAGTAGTTAAAACCAGAAAAAAATTGTAGTTTTGTTTTGTTTGTTTTTTTAAGGTCTTATTTGGGTCTGCATCTCTCCATTGAGATGTTGGTGCTTGTATCTTGGTTTTAATACTCAAAAATTCATACAGTAAGTGGGCTTGCTTCTCCATAGATCTGAGCTGTGACTTTGCCTGGCGTGGTCACCTACTTGTCTCCATGGAGAAAAGTTTAAAGCCGTACTGTGGAACATTCCAGTTAAAGCAAAGACAAGCAGATAGTAGACTCTCTACCAGAAATGTTAGAATTCTAAAATTATTCAGGGATTAATGTCAGTAGTCATATTTTTTGATATGTTTTTTTAAATTGGTATAGATTGTTTTGACAACCCTATCGCTACCAGTAATACAAATTACTGAAGCTCCAGTATTTTTTCACAGAAAAATCCCCCGCTGTCCTCCTTTATATTGGCATCACATATCATTTTAAACATTCTCATTATGATTATTTAAATGCAGAGGAATAAAATATGAGGCACTGAGATGTGAGCCAAAATGTGTGTACTTGCAGCTCTGCATACTGCCAACCATATGTATCTAATCTTAGCACAGCTCTCCCACTCCATGCATTTAAATGAGCCCAGTCATCCAAATGAGCAAGTATCCACAACACCGGCATCCTTCAGCAGTTTGTTCAGCCGAGAAGTGCCATGGCTGCCCCACAGAGTCCCAGAGAGGGGCTGGTCTTAATCACCTGCACGACGCTGATGAGAGACCCCCAGGAGATGTGAGCGGGACAGCCAGGAGGAATAATGAGGGGGGCTTATAAATGTACAGAGGTGCTATAGTAAATCAGACAGGGGCCAGGTCAATGGGAAGTACAGAGGGATGGAGAGAGGGAGGAACAAGAGAGACGGAGGAGAGAGGGAGAGAGAGAGAGGGGAGGCCGCAGCTGGTCTGGTCTCGTCTCACTGTTTAGTACGATCACCGACAAGTTTCAAAGAGCACGAAAATGGTTGTAACTTTCCAAATGGGCTTAGTGATTTGGCATTGGTAAATACCATGTCCCCACAATTGTACACAAGTATAACAGTGGGGTAGGACAAAATCTACTCATGTAGGACTCGTACTGTTTATGGCTGGTTCACTGATATCTGTGGCTGATGATTTGTATGCAAGCGCAAGTGGATTGAACCATTTGCATCTTTACTTAAGGGGTGATGGGGTCCTCAAATGTCATGCATCATTATGTTTAGTGAAATGAATCTGTCTCACAAGCTTTTTACTAAACCAACATTCATTTTATTACAAGAAAAATAAATGTAAGTGTAGAAAAATGCAATTGAGCAAATAAATCACAAGCTCCTGCCACCTGGCATAAAACTTGAGAAAAAAATCTGAGTTTTAAGACCAAGTTTTGGTCACAGGTTAGAACTTAACACCAAATAGCACCCTCTGTGTGTTAATAAGGGCACCCAATATTCAAATTGGACAATGTAAATGAGATAAAAATTATTAAGTATTAAGTATTAAGTTTGTTTTTGTTTTTTTTCATGTAGGCCCAATGAAGTAAAATGATCATAAAAGCAGAAAAAATTGCCATGAGCTATCTTCTTTAAATTATATAGCGTTTTGTTTAGCATTTGTGAAGTGTGTTGGTGGTGCTCTGTTAGCATGCTAGCCTATACTGTGATCAAAACTCCACTCTGGTTTCTGAAAGCTGCAAAATTATAAACTCATCAGAGTGAAAAATTAGGATGCAAGGACTGTGTTAAGAATGTGAGACACACTTTTGGATCACCGCAGACTGTTTAAAAAGTTAATGTAGTTCACAAAGTTTTCACATTTATAAGACAGTAAAATAAAGTGCAGTGACTTTTATGATATTGATTATTTTAATAAAGTTTGAATGTGATGATTGAACATGGTCACTAATAAAATTCCCGAGCCAAGTTAAACAGCAGGGCTTATATCAGTTGTAATTGGTGCAGCTACAAAAAGATAACATAAAGAGCTTTAACAGTCCCATGTAATGTAGAAAGTGGCTCATTACAAGTTGAATTTGCTTTGTAAATGTCACACAATTGGGTAAAAGGCAGGCAGATAAAATGGGTAATGCTCTGAACATATGCTCCTCCTTCTGAGGTATGAAGACATTAGTGGAGGAACAAAATGATTATCAGTAACACATTGGCAGAGAGGAGAGGGGCGGATTTTGGGCTGAATGAGAAAGGAAAGCAAAATCCATTCCTCCATGAAACCACAGAGGACCTGAGACAAATGGCTGGCACCGCTCGCCTGGCACAGCCCTGGTACAGTATGTGCCAATACAGGGCCTGCAGGACTCAAACCCACCTTGCTAATTGTATATATGATAAAGTAGACTCATATCTCACACAAAGAAAACTAATAAAGCTGTGCCGATGTGGCGAAGGGGGGAACGAACTAAAGACTGGCACCGGGGAAGAGGGGAGGAGGAAGCAAAAGAGCTGGCAGCCATCTTTGGAACCGTAAAGGGATAGCGGTCTATTGGAGACAGCCAAAACAATAGAGAGATACAGAGAAGAGCACGTGTCGACAAAAAACACTATGCAATGTGGCGTTTAGACTTAGATAAACTTTACTGATCCACATGGGAAATTACTTTGATTGAAATTATGTTATGTTATTTATATAAAAGTAATCTGCAAATCTATAGAGGCAATACATTTCAAAGCTGTGATCCTCCCTATTCTTTCCTCAGTTTGTTTCCTTCTCCTTCTTGCTTTTGGTGAAAATGCAATGGAATAGTTTGCCAAATTGCATAAAGGAATAAAATAAGACTAAACACAAGAGGGCAACTTTCTTCTTCTCGATATTAAAGGTCCTGTATTATTCAAAACAGACTCTTGTGAGCAATGTTAGAACGTTGTTACCAGAGGTGTAACCAAGTCATTGTTTTGCAAGTCTCAAGTAAGTCTCAAGTCTTTGACCTCAAGTCAGAGTCAAGTCAATAGTCAAATACAGGCAAGTCCAAGTCGAGTCTCAAGTCACTGGCTTATAAGTCCAAGTCAAGTCCAAGTGGAGTCTGCTTTGAGCTTCAAGTCATTTCAAGTCTTTAAACCAAAGTACGAAATGAGAATAAATTGTACTTAAAAAGTCATGGTATATTTATATATGAGTATTTACCTAAGAGTTGTAGAAATGCAAATTCTAATAAATGTTCCTTTTTAATTGTCTTCCCAAGATCTTAGTGTGAATCATTACGGTCAGAACAGAAAGAATTCAGATTTAAAAGTGCTTAATAAAAGGTATTTTGTCATGTAGTCTGCACTGAAATAGAAGGATCATGTTCTTTGTAGTTCCCTCTGTTTTTCTGTATTGTACTGTATATTACTGTAGTACATTTGAGGATACTACATCACAGTACTTCAGTTACATCCAAAGTAACAAACAGAGGAGTGAGAGGGACATGTTCCAGTTTGTTCCTGTAAAATCAAGCACGGCATGTATCAACTGTAAAGAGAAAAGAATTATTAAAAATATATATATTTTTTTTAGGAGATGCATCGAGTCTTCTCAAGTCACAGGGCTCAAGTCCACGTTGAGTCCCAAGTCTTAGCCCATTTTATCAAGTCAAGTCTCAAGTCCTAAAAATAGTGACTCAAGTCTGACTCGAGTCCAAGTCTTAACTTGCAAATCCCCACCTCTGGTTGTTCCCTCATCAAAAACATACCTGGAGTGTTTTGTTGTTTAAGTATCCTTTATCATTATTCTGCCTACATCTCCAAAGCTCAAAAGCTCTGTTCCACTTTGTGCCATGACATAGTAGTTCTCAAGTTAACAGCTCCTTTTACAATGTGTTCAATAGAGGAAATTTCAGGGCTGAAATTATCCAAACAATTTTAGCGAAGGTGTAGGGAGTTTAATAAAAGAGCACTTGCTGTATTCCCACATGACAAGGTGTTTTCTGTTTGAGAGAAAAACTCAGCCTAAATATGCAGAGTTTGTGTGTTAAATGAAACAAAACACAAACCCTGGTGTGTTTTTTGATGAGCAAACAACTAGGGATGTAACAATATCCAAATCTCTCAGTATGATATTATCACGATATGCCTCTCACCGTACGATACTATTGGGATATTTTGGAGAGGCTGATATAATAGTAGATAGAAAACTTTTTTGCTTTTAAAATACCTTGACAAGATTTTGGTGTGAATTATTACTGTCATAATCCCAAGAATTTAAGTAAAAAACATATTTCTTCATGCTCTTTGCACTGAAATGAATTATGGGATATGTATTTCCCAATGTTCATAAGCTGTTGCTACCATAAA
Organism: Boleophthalmus pectinirostris; assembly: GCF_026225935.1. Taxonomy (NCBI): domain Eukaryota; kingdom Metazoa; phylum Chordata; class Actinopteri; order Gobiiformes; family Gobiidae; genus Boleophthalmus; species Boleophthalmus pectinirostris. The sequence goes on along the minus strand of NW_026571133.1, from coordinate 13,520,818 downwards.
AAAATGCATTTAAGCAAAGAAACTTGTAATTCTATATTTTGTGCCAGTCCACGATATTGTTGTGAGACTTTTGACGATACGATATCACGATATTTCAGTTATTGTTACATGCCTAGAAACAGCATTAGAACATAGCTCATTAAATAGCATATAGACCGTCTAAAGCCACACTATGTAGCTTTTCCACTGGAGGGTCCACCACCTAATGAGGATGTTATTGCTTTGTCTGAAATGTTTCACAGAATAACAGAATAATAATAACTATTATAACATTTCTCTCCATGGGAACAATTAGCTAACAATAAGAACGTGTGATTTTCAAAGTAGCTGAAAAAGTTACAGGCTAATTGAGGTGAAGTTATTTTCAAATGTCACCAGGTTTTATGAATGGAAGTAAGATACAGAGGTGGAATGTAACACAGTTAAAAAATAAATAAATAAATAAATAAAGTACTGTACTGAAGTATAGATTCACTACATTTGAGAGCAAGTATCTGTACTTTCTACTCCACTATATTTTTGAACAGGACTGAAAAGTAAATGTACTTTTTATGATTGAGACCTGCTGAAAAGCCTGAGAGAGTTATTTTTAATATGTTCAAAGCAAATAAAGAGCAAATAAAAATACACAGATAAAAGCAAGTAGGACAAAAATCCTCTATTAAATTATTTCTGTTGAACAAAATTCTGCGAAAATCTATCAAAACCACTATATTTGAAACTTTATTAGATCTCAAAATCAGTACAAAATACTTTCAACTTTTTATTCTTTGAGTACAATTTTACATTACTTTTACTTGAGTATTCTTTTGCGTCGATATCTGTACTTTTACTTAACAGACTGAATACTTCTATCACCACTGCAAAGGCATATCGCTGCTTGTAGTCTCATATTTTATTTCTGGAGACTTTGTGGAGAAAACATACTTACAGACTGTAAGTTTGAGGTGGCCAGTCCTGCCTCGAGGTCGCCCCTTTTTTGGCAGTAAAACAGTGGAGGGTCTGTTGTGGGCATGTAGAGAAGTCTCCAAACACATCTATTTTTGATGAATCCAGATCAAATATTTATGTGAGAAACTGAGAACACTCTCAGCCCAAAAATATGCCCAAAAAAAACTCCTTCACCTTTATTCCGCCTGGCATCTTCAGCAAGAAAACTGGTGATGTCTGGGAAATTGGGTCTTCATCCCTTTGCCAGTGAAGATACCTTTGGGTGTTGATATGCTTTGCTCAGTAGCACAAAGGCACAGAAATCAAACACTTTGGAATGGGTCGTAATGCGAGACAGAAGACAGGTCCTAGAAGCAATCTAAAAATCAATACATTTTCTTTTTAAGTGCTAACCTCGCCGTACGACCTTTGACCATGTGACATTCCACTATCTGCTTGCGAGGGAATTTATAATGCACTAAAATAAAGATTGGCTAGAAAAATAGACCAATGCTTGCCAAGTTATCAGGCTTTGCAGGTCTATCTCCAGTTTCCAGTCCCTGCCTTTTCAACAGCACTAAATAAAAATATCAGTTTACTATTCGGTCAGAGAGGAGGTGAGAGAGGAGAGCTTTACACGTGGGCAGAGGAGACACAGTGAAGTGACCTGATAGTAATGCAGCTATACAGTCTTCATTTAAAGGTAATGTCAACACTCAGCGGAGAAGGAGTTATCGAGAGAATGAGTCAATACACAGAAAAATGCAGGGTTATAGTTTAAGTTTAAGTAGTAAGCTCTGAGGATTGGTATTGGTAGTTAATGCTGTGGTGCTGTTGGTAGTAACACTATGTGTACTTTGAAGATGATGTCATGTCAACATTTCCCTGGAGGGAGAAGCTCTGTTACTCAAGTTAGACTTAAATTGCAAATTTTGTTTAACACAATCTGAACACAGCAGTGCACCTCTAAGCACATTTATGATGGTCCGCTATAATAATCTAGTGCCTCCGCTCAATTTTATTTCTCTCCAGCGACTAGGTGAGCAATCGGAATACACTAGACAGTTTGCAAAAACCCCGCACACCGTCCAATTAGCAAAGAGCTCTGAAGCCATGACCGGGTCCCTTTTTGTGGTACAGCACAAAAAAAAGCAGAAAAAAAAGCAGAACAGTAAGCAAAGTGGTCGAGATAGATGTAGGTAGAGATAGATGATGTTGCCATACATTCTGTGTTGGCAAGGATTCCCAAGATCGAGGATTTAAAGCCGGAACAAAGACAATATTTGGTGAATTTTATCAAGGGGAAAGACGTTATGGTCGTTCTTCTTAAGGGATTTGGAAAAAGCTTAATATACCAGTTAGCTCCTTTAGTGGCACATTACACACGTCACGACCAAATAGCAGCAATTGGTTAGATAAAAAAGTATCAGTCTACCATCAAGCGAACGAATTCTAACGCTGCAAGTGAAACTGGCTGATGAATCAGGCTAATAATAATCACCAGCGGAAGAAAAACAAGATTTGGCACAATAATTTTGTCAGAATTATTTACATTTGAAGTAAAATGTACTGACTGATAATTTGAGCCAATTCACTAGGAAATCTAAGGACCAAGGCCTTATTGTGGACTCCCGAGATCTAGTATGAACACAAATAATGTATTGAGGAGCCACTAATGTTTATGTTTTCTTATCTTTTTTTGTTTGGAAGCAGAGCTGCATAAGGTCATACGATTATGTTGTCACCACCATGATTAGATAGCTGACACCTAATCAAATCACTATCTGCAATGTAAAAAGAAGGGATGCACTGATCTTGCTTTGTCAGGTGCAATACAGATATAGATACTTTGACTTTAAGTATCTGCCGATATCCAGTATTAAGCGATATCAGGGTAAGGACAGAAAATGGTAATGGTTTACTTAAAACACAGTTAGCTTGCACAAGAGAATCATATGGGTTGTATAAATATTGATGTGTCTAGATGCATTTGTTGTATTCAAGGAGCATCAGTCAAACAGCAGCAGGCTTAACCACCACACTATCCTTCTGAAAGTGCCACCGGCCTGTGTTTGTATTTTCCTCATGTAAACAGTCTGGAGTTGTAATGACAGTTAAAGTGGAATCTGACTTTAAGATGAGTTCAGTAGCAGACATACATCTTGTGAATGTGCCATATTCGCCCTGCACCCTGCTCCGACCCTCTATCACCCCCTCCCCCACCCTCAGGAGCAAAGCGTCATCTCCATCCATCTTTGGACAAAAGTTTTCCCCTCGACAGATTCATCATGTACACCAGCTCCTCGCCTGTGTCTGCCCCAGGGAAACTTTTCTCACAGCGGAATCACAATTCTCTATAATTCATCGCACCGGGGATCACTTCAGGGCCGAGGCACCGGAGTTTGGACTGTTCACAGCAAAGTGCCTTTTTGCTTATTACCCATACTAAAAAAGGATCACATCACCTCAGACTGCCATTCTTATCGTAGTACACACTTGGGAAGTCAAAATATCCAGAAACTACTATCAAAAATACATTTAATTAGTACAAAAAATTTACAAATCTGACGTTGCCTGATGATCAGAACTAATATAAATGTTGACATAAAAAATGACATTATATTACATAAATAATGCTTGTATTTTTTGAGTGTGGTATCAAAATCAGTATCAAGTGTCTAGAAGTATCGGTACTGAAATATATTGTATCATGACAATCCTAGTGCATACATTGTACATAGAGAAGGTTTCATCAGTGGTCACCTGGGCTCGGGTACCATCCAGAGGGCATTTTCAATTGATACAAATGGTGTGAAGCATTTATTCTACTCTGAGTACAACTACAAAATGAGGCATTTTAGAGTGAACATCAATCATCATTGTTTACATCGAACATAATGTTTCAAGTCAGTTCTATCAATCAAAAATACATTCTGGATGAAAACTTCTTGATTGCAAAAACAGAATCTGGATGAAGGATTACACCATCTGATACATAGTACATACGTTACAAAACAGGTACCACAGAAGACTCACTGCAGATCATCTCAACTTCAGCTATTTTGGTTTTACTGATTTTGGATATTCAAAATATATTTCATTTCATTACTTACAAGGGTCTCTCTAGCTAAAGCTGGATCAGAATAGTCTGATTCTTCAGCTGGTTTCACTTCATGCAGCTTTAGGAGTTGTTCACTCCACGGTAGGCGGGTACTTTTTTTTTATTTAACCAGTTGTTGCTATTTTGTTGTGACATATGTAATGTGCCAAATCCCGTGGGAAGAAGGGCAATAATGTCTTTCCTCTTGATAAAATTGACCAAACATTCTCTTTGTTCCGGCTTTAAATCCTTGATCTGGGGAATCGTTGCCAGCACAGAATGTATGGCTTCATCTACATCCATCTTGACCGCTTTGTTTACTGTTGTGCTGTACCACAAAAGGGACCCAGACAAGCGCTTGAGTTTAACATCATGGCTTCACAGCTCTTCGCTGACTTGGCTGGTGAGCAGTCTACAACTTCTGGGGGCCTTGCAAAAAGTCTAGTGTATTCTGATTCCTGACCTAGTCGCAAGAGAAAAATGAAGTTGAGCGAAGGCACTAGGTGGTGCCAGTCTGGCAAGGATCAGACTACCTGTGGCTGCCAATCTGAGCCACTGGCCTCTCCAACACTGTCCCAAATATCCTTATAGGCAATATATGTTTGGTTTTTTTGTTTGTTTGTTTTGTTTTGTTTTTTGTTTTGTTTTTTTTTTCTGGAGTGCAATCCTTACTAACATACAATAATCACTTTTGTCATTAACTCAGAACTATGATCCTTTAACATTGACTAAAGATGAGTCAAAGAGCACAGAAGTAATCAAAGTGTTTTACAAATAGATGCATTGATTCCAGAGCACTGCTGATGCACAGATCATGTGTTGTGCCCCCTGCGACCCACAAGGAAGGAAAAAAAAAGAAAGAAAGATGGGAAGAAAGAAAGGGGGGGATGAGAATCCAACACTGCAGGGATGTGTGCAGATGTGCGTGCTTCATCTATGTGGGTGGGTATTCATCACATTGAAGGGACTAAAATCTCTATACACACTCACATCATGGCTGGCCTGCACAATTATAAGACAAATATAGCATTTTTTCTGATAACTACTGCAATTAGATTATGATTATTACATTTATGTTTAAAAAGTAGAATTCTGAAATGCATCAAAGCGAAATGGGAGATTGAAGGAAACCTGATAATATCTGAGGATGATTGTACGCCAGAGGTATAAACTCCCATACTTGCTGAGAATTTTACTGAAACCTTTTGTTGTTGTTGTTGTTTTGTTTGTTTGTTTGTTTGTTTGTTTGTTTGTTTTTTATAACACTTAAGAAAAAGGTACATTTTGGGACCGGGAATGTCAATTGTTGGAGAAAGCGTGAGGTTTGTGGCAATATATTTGACATTAATATACCATTCCCGTCCTCTGCTCTTTTTTTTAGGCCATTTTAAAAATCAGCAACATAACAACGAATATCTCTTTATTATTTTGACATCGGCTGCTAAAAAGGCAATTATGAGAAGACGGCTCCTCCCTGATCCCCCACAATTTCAGAATGGATAAACATTATAAACGACACATATGTAATGGAAGCAATTATGTTCTCTATTCATCTGACAACCCCTGCTTTTGTTAAATTATGGTTTAACTGGGTCAGATACATAAATCCTTTATAACCAGATTCTGTGACTGAAAATTAATCTTGTATCTGTGATTCTCTATCTGAAAATAATGAATTACAAAAAGAAACGTAGCATTCTGTTCAGAGTGCACATGGTAAACAACTTCTGGAGAATGTATGAACAATTGAGAGAAAATGGAAATATGCACTGATAAGTACATGCATTTCACGTTTGTATAGGTCTACAGTAAGATTTATCAAAATAATTGCAGGCTTTGATAATTGTGCAACTTTAAATTGTGATTCGACTTCAGTTGCCATATTTTGTGTATCCCTGTTATGAGAACCTGTCTCCTTTATTGGTGTTTTTCACATTCTAGATATGATGTTATTTCGGGTTTGGGGCAAGAGGCTATTAATAACAATGTACTTTGCCATGAAATATTCACAAAGTTTATTCACAAATCTTTAATGTAATCTTAATCAGTGGCTAAACCTATTAACTTGCTATATTATAAAAAATACCTACATTGTATTTATTTTAGCTGCCCCTATCTGCCTTAAATATTATTATACTGTAATATCATCTGAAACCCAGCAATAGGGACAAAAATCAGGTATCCATGATGTAAATGTTTAACTATTTAATTTACGAAATGATTTAAAGTTCAGATATGGGTTAAATAGGTTTGGGTTAAACTAAAGAAAGTAGTAACTTTGGTTAAAGGTCCTATATTACACAAACTGACTCTTATGAGCTTTAAGCCATGTTATGTTTTTACCTCCTCAAAAACATACTTGGATTTGTGTTTTGTTTCATTCACACATGTCACCAAAACTCAAAATGCTTTATTCCACCTTGTGATGTCATGCAGTGGTAGTTTACAATGTAACAGCTGCCTTTTACCTTTAGTTCAATAGAGACTGGCTATTCCAGAGCTGAAATTATCCAAATGATTCTAGTGAAGGTGTATAGAGTTTAAAAACACACTGGAGAACTTCCTGCATTACCGCATGACATCACAAGGTGGAGCAGAGTGTTTTCTGTTCACAAACATGAAGGGTTTGTAAGTTAAACGTCTGAATGAAACAAAACACAGCTCCAGGTCTGTTTTTTGCAAGGATACAATTATAACATTGATGAGAAAAGCAAAAGAACAATACAGGCGCTTTAGGTTAGAATCAGTCTCCAGGAAATGAATGTAAGTCAACGTACTGCCCCCAGTAAGCATGAAAGCCCCACATGTGAGCGTTCTTGTGTGGTCATTTGCATGTAACAGAGAGAAGAGCCTAAACCTGCAGAGGCCTGGTGCCATGGATTAGCTCTGCACAGCACATCCTGAATACTAAACTCTGGGCCCAGGGGAGGACACCACACTCTGTCCTGCATACTGAAGCACAGTCCCACAGCCACACATAGATAACAGGGGTCAATGTGCTCCCCAGAATATACATGTCCAGGATGGGGTAATAATAGAAAGATATGGATTGTGGTCGTAATGCGCCGTGTTGAAAGGGTATTTTACTGCACAAGACCAAGCTGTTTTAAAGGTTCACTGCATAACTTTTCTAGAGGAGGATTTGCCACCTGCTTTTCTTCAAGGAGACGTTATTGCTTTGTCTAGAAAGTTCCAGAAAGTAGAGTTTAAATCTATTTATCTCAAGGGAGACAACTATATACAGTATAGGCGGAGAGGCAGTCCTAGTCACACAGAGAATTGTTGCATTTTTGAGCCAAAAAAAAAACACCCATTATGAATAAATGCAATATTGATGTAATACCATAAAACACTCTAATCAAGAACAATGTATTACTATTACTGTATTACTTTGCAGTGACGTCACGCTGGGGATGATCTATGTGTATCTCTAATGGTAACAATAGTGACACAGTGCACACATAGACGTTTTTCACAATGGTCGGAAGTGCTGCGATGTAGGGTAAACGTCACTTATGTTAATGCTTTTCTATGGCAAAATATTTGTGGAAATATCTCACGTATTTTCCAGCTGTTTCATAAATCTGCCTACCCACAAATTTATCCACTGCTATCAAGGTAAGAAAGACCAAAACAATGACTAGCATTAGTGAACTACACCTGAGCAAAACTAATGCTATGGTCATGAATAAAACATAAGTAACTTGTTAACTCAGATTGATTCTACAAGTAAAATTAACTATAGATGTTCACAGATTACATTTAAACTGCACAAATCTCTGTCTTTGCTAATATCTACATCATGAAATTTTAATTGTAGAATCAGTCACAAGTGACTTCTGTTTTATTCATGATTATAATGTTAGTTTTGCTCAGGAGTAGTTCACTAATGCTAGTCGTTGTTAGTGTTTACGTTTTCATCTTTCTTACCTTGATAGTTGTGGATAAATTCTTCACGGACAGAATATGTCCTTTGTAGACCTTGTTGGCTGAAGATTTGGTGATGGGGCAGATTTATGAAGCTGGCGGAAAATACGTGAGACATTTTCACAGATATTTTGCCACAGAAAAGCATTAACGTGAGTGATGTTTACCCTACATCTCGGCACTTCTGGACGTTATGAAAAAGCATTAGCAAACACTGTCAAAGAGCTGTCTGAAAACTCACAAAAAATACAAAATAAATGTCAACTTTTTTTTTTTTATGTGTTTGATTTTCAACAAAAAAGGTGAGAGTGACTAACAATAAAAATATACCTAATAAGTGTAGATGTGAGAGACTTGTTTATGGTTAACAATATCATTATTTTATATTAACAAAATATCAATTCCTTCCACCGAGAAAGGACCAAGCGTTTATTCTTTAGAAAAAGGTTTTGAATAATTAAACTTGTATCTGAGTACTGCAAACCCACATTCACATACCTTGTTTCCTTAAGGCAAGTCAAATCCCCCCAAAATCGTGTAGATTTGTTTAAAAAATTAACCAAGGCTGCCTGTTATCTTTAAGGATATTTCAGTAGTACTTGTTCAAATCCATTGTAAGTGTAACAGCTAAGATTTGAAGCACTATTATAAAAATATACCAACCCTTGACACTGGCCTTGAGTCTTCAGGTGAGTGCCTTGAGAAACTAATAACAAATATTGACCAAACTGTTCTCTTAAAAGTTCAGCAAACAAAAAAAACAGTTAAACAATAAAAAAAAAAAAAAAAAAAAAAAGTGCAACAGCTGAGACTTTTTTACTATCTTTCTCTCCTCTCTCTCGCTGCTAACCCATGGCAGCCTCCATGTTTGTGTCTCCCGGGGAGTACCAGTGTGAGGGAGAGGAGGAGGAAGCAGAGGATGTTCTGTTTTATTGGAAAAACAATCTGTCCTAATCTGCAGTGGGAAACGTCTCCTCATCACCATCCTATTCATTTGTTCCCATCTCCCATTGCCATGCCCGCCCACACACACACACACACACACACACACAGCATACTTAAGACACAAACCTTCTTTTATCTAACGCTCTGGACCTGCGGGTACAGGGAGATGCCAGTGTCCAGGAGTGCCCGCCTCTGACAAACAGGAAATTGGAAGTATCCCTCTAGTTGTATTTATAGCTTTGGAGTAATATAACCAGTTTTACAGCCTGCAATGAACTGGGTGATAACATGTGTGCGACATGCTGGTCAATATTAAATAAAAACTGTAAAAACAAGCAATTAGTGTGAAACCAAGTGTCCATGTTTGTCTATTGTCAGGCTCCATACTGTTATCAGGCCATACAAAAGGCAGATTTGGTTCATTTCACACAGTTCAAACTCATTCACCACTTCATGTTGCAATTCTTTGCTGTAAAGAATTTCTAAGCAGATATTTGACATCACAGCACTACTAACAACAAGCCTACTAACATAAGGCAGCCTTATACTTCCAGCCTCACAATGGATACAAACCTTTATATTGACAGTATATATAGATGGCTTTTTAGACAATACAGTAATATAAGATTATTATCAACAGAAATAGTGTTGTTACACTAGTTCTGGTATTAGGACTACTCCATTAAAACAATTTAAAAAAGGAGTTTTTTTTTTTAATGTATGTATTTTTTTTTTCAGCGTCAAGACTTATAGACCCCGTTTACACTGAAACGAATCCGCGTATCACCGTATCGGAAATGATCTGCATCCACACACGTCGTTTCTGTGTCCGCAATCCTTCCCTATTCACACAGCTTTGAGCATATTTGTTTACGTTTTACAGAAATGAAACTTAAAACCTCATGGCCAATTTGCATAAACTGAGCACTCAAAACAGCTTGCTGTTGTGCTGCTGATGCTGTTCAGCTTCTGTCGGACTAAAGAACACGATTCTGTGGATTATACGTGTTCTTTCTGTGACAGAGGCATGTTCAGCTAATGGCGAATCTGTTCTGTGCTTCTTTCGCATTGGAGATGGTTCATGTTAAGTTTTCAGAGATCTTACGTCTGCAGGTTATACACATAGACCGTATATATATGAATATATGGTAGCCTCTTAGGCATATCAGCATATCAGCATTTTCAGGTGTCCCCACAGTGCCAGATCAGATCCTTACTCAGATGAATTCGTGGGAGCTGGTGGCACCAGATTGTTTCATCTCTGGAGCTGTTTTCAATCGGATTAGTGTGGACAAACACTGCATCCGCAAAAAAAAATGGCTTGAATACGTACTACTGTGGATGGGGCCTTAGTTTTAGTATCAGTTAATATTTGAGTATTCAGTAATTCAATTAATTCATGCCACCCAGAACTGTTCTAAAGAAAACTACACTGGCATAAAAAAAAAAAAAAAAGAAAAAAAGAAGGATTTAATTTGAAGAAGGCTGAAGAGTAACAATGTCACCCAGTCTGAAATCAGATCTTACTCAGGCATATAGCTAAAACAAGAACTATAGTTAACCCTAATGCAAGACTACATCAGGATTTAACTGTGTATAAAAACACTACATTTACAGACTTTGGATGCCATGTTTTATTGGAGGAAAGCAGATCAGCACCACGGACAGCTCCAAACACAAACAGAGCAGGAGGGACCTTCTGACTTGCCCAAACACATTAAATGACGAGATGAGGCTATTTTAGGAGCCAAAACTGATGGAATTCAGTAAAAACAAAGTCTTTTAAAGGGGACAGAGGCCTACTTCTGATGGACAGCCCAAGAGACCAGCCTCGGTCCCACTGCAACTGACTCCATTTGATCTCCCTCAGGATTAAAAACAAGGGATCTAGATTACATATAATATAGTGGGACAATGCATCTGGAACAGTCCTTAGGCAATGTGCTATATACCCACTTTATTTTCAGTAGCCTCCAACTTGTATGTTTTAATGACAAATAATTGATTATTAATTATTTTATGTATTGGTTCTCATAAGGTACAAGGGAAACCCCATAGCTACATATTGCAGCTGTCTAAACATAAATACAGGCATCCTTTAGCCATACTGGAGTCATGTTACAAAGTGGTGTAACAGGGTAAGATAAAAGCTTTGTACAGAAAAGGCTGGAGGAAGTAATGGAGGTATGTCCCGACCTAGAGCAGGAGTCAACTGCAGCTGCGGGCCATTACATAAAATGGACCAAGAAGACACACTAAACAATACAGGCTGGCAAATGGACACTGTAATATTAATAGTATTGGCTTGCCCTGCTCTTCTAGATTCAGAAAGATGCTTGTCTCTTAATTTATTGGTTATGATTTTGAGTAAACCTGTATGTGAGCTTTAAATGTGTCAAAATGATCACATAAGAAAAATAACTTCTCTTTGGCTCACCACCACATCAAAATAGGACTACTGCTATGACACCACAGTAGTAGTAGCAGTAGCAGCAGTAGTGGTAGTAGTAGAAGTAGCAGCTGCAGTAGAAGTATCAGTAGTAGTAGCAACAGTAGGAGCAGCAGCAGTAGGAGTAACAGTAGTAGTAGCAGCAGTAGTAGAAGTAGTAGTAGCAGTAGCAACTTGTGACCTAGTGGGTTTCATTAACCATGTACAAAATGGAAGAATATAATAGCTTTTATGTTATTTTTGGTATAGTGTTTCTTTTTGTATGATACAGTATGGGTAGTATGCGTATGAGTTGATCTGGAAAGAACAACCACCACAGCCAGGCTGGCGCTACCTAGTGCCTCCGCCCAATTTCATTTCTCTCCAGTGACTACGTCAGGAATCAGAATATACTAGATGGTTTGCAAAAAAAAACAGAAATTGTAGACTGTGCACTGGCCAATCAGCGAAGAGCTGTGAAGCCATGATGTTAAACTCAAGCACCTGTCTGGGTCCCTTTTGTAGTACAACACAACAGTAAACAAAGCAGTCAGAGACGGATGTAGACGAAGCCATACATTCTGTGTTGGCAATGATTTCCAACACCAAGGATTTAAAACTGGAACAAAGAGGATGTTTGGTGACTTTTGTCAAGGGGAAAGATTATTGCCCTTCTTCCTATGGGATTGGAGCTTTACATATGTCATGACCAAATAGCAGTGATTTGTTAAATAAAAAAGTACCCGCCTACCATTGACCGAATGAATCCTAATGCTGTGAGGTCAGATGGTTTCCACAAAGTCAAATTGGCTGATGAATCAAGCTACAACCACCAGACAACAGAAAAAAGATATTATACAGAACAAAACCATGGTTCACTTTCACTTGCCCCACAATCCTCTCCCATCCCATGATCACATGAACATCTACATTTTCTGTGGCCAGTGGATATGGATCTGCCCGCACTCTCCTTCTCAGATAACCTTATAATCAATGACCTCTTCAATTAGGCCTGCCCCTGCCCACAGTGCATGTATATGTGTATATATGTGATACTGAATAGGAACTCCTAGGCCTCAGCTCGCTCCCATAGTATCTGAGGCGACCAGGGCCAAGCCTGATTGAGAGGCATCTACAGCATTTTGAGTGCACCTGCTGCCTGCTCATTCAGACGTTTGCCGCACATTTAGCTATGGCGTGTTCAAGGATAATGCACACAGTTTATGCATGGAGACAGAGCCTAAGCATCTGTGCACTGAAAGCCATAAAGCTTTTCCAAGTATTTTACCCTTAATTGAGGCTTACAAAGATTCTTCTGGGAAACATGGGCCGATGAAGATGCTCTTGGTGTAATACTGGAATACTGGTGAAACGCATCAGCGCTCATATTTGAAATTAGTTTAAGTAAAAATGTGCATATTTTGAGAAACTATATAAACCTGCACCACAAAAATACATTGAATGGTAATTTACTGCCACCTTATGCACAAAGTTGGAATATCCTGTCCAACAATTACCAGGCTACACTCAGTATAATTCATACATTTACTGATTTACTGATCTTTGTTATAATGTTGTTTCCTCATCATAAACATACCTGGAGTTGTGTTTTGTTTCATTCATACATGTTTAACACACAAACCCTGAATATTTAGTTTTTCTCTCAAATGGAAAACACTCAATATTCCACCTTATGATGTCAGATGGTAATACAGGAAGTGCTCCACTGTGCTTTTAAACTGCACACACCTTCAGTAGAATCATTTGGATCATTTCAGCCCTGGAACAGAGCATTTTGAGCTTTGGAAATGTAGACAGACCAGTAATGGAAACATGTGTGAATGAAACAAAACACAACTCCAGATATGTTTTTGATGAGGTAACAGCATTTTAACATTGATTAAAGCTCACATGTGTTGATTTTGTGTAATAAGTAAAAAAGTGGAGTATGTGTGAGTGTTGGTGGTGGTCGGAGCGGCCGAGTGTGGAGTGAATGAATAATGAACTGTAAAGCACTTTGGGTGTCTTGAAAGGCGCAATGATTAATTAATGAATTAATAATTTAATCCATTTAGATAACATCAGTTACATCTTTTACACTTAAGCCACAAAAAGCATGTCAAATAAAACCACCCATAATCACATATTGAATGAGAAAAGTGAAAAAATGGTGTGAATTTGATGCTGCAAATCTGATAAACAATATTTGAGATTGCTTAAAAGGTTCAAATATTGAGGAGTGTTTTGAAGGAGATATCCAGCCATCACAGCTTGTGCTCTGCAGGAGTCTTGATAACAAGGAGATGGACAGGAGCATTCAGGAGAGATTAGTCAAAGAAACAGATACAGCATTCACTCAGAGATCAGACAGGTGACAGATAGCTCCCTCCAATCACAAAGATACTGTCAAAAGCTGCCCAATATCTCGCTCAAACTCACAAGCCCTTTCAAACAATAGAAAAATGGATTGTGGAAACTTTTAAGGTTTTAAGGTGATTATTGGAAGATATTAAGTTGCAATAGTGTGAATTATTACTTTGGATCTACTTAAAATTCTATTAAAATTTAAGAGGTAGGATTGAGTTACTGTAAAATTATTAAAATTAAAGGGGCACTGTGTAATTTTCCGCGTGGAGGGTCTGTCACCATGGAGATGTTGTTGCTTTGCCTGGAATTTTTCACAGTATGATATTAAACTTATCAATTTCCATGGAGACAAGCACCAAGCTGATGTACTGATCTGATCTGTGGAGAGGTGGACCCGCTTATAGTAGAATGCATTTTTCAAGGTATCGAGGTATCAAGGTAAAAAAAAAAAAACACTTATAATTAAACAATAAGCCATTTTAATGCCTTATTGCGGTTCATTCCAGGGAAAGTAATGTCCATAGCATCTCTCCTTGAACACAACCGGGTGCTGGACTCTTACCAGAAAAGTTACATAACGCAACTTTAATACTGACATGAATCACAGATTTATCAAGAATAATATGATAATAGTTGAATAATAAATTGGGACAGAGGTAACATACTTTAACATGCACAAAACACTTTACCAACAATATAAGATAACCCAACATATTTAAATGAATATAATTAAATACAAATAACCGCTAACAATTAGGGATGTAACAATAACCGAAATATTGTGATATCGTGATTGTCAAAGTTCACACAATAATACCGTGGACCATCACAATATATCGAATTACAAGTCTCTTTGCTTAAATTAAAAGTTATGGTGCAGTAATAGCTTAAAAAGACAGAGGGAACTACATAGACCGTGATCCTTTGCTCCATTTCAGTGCAGACTACAAGAAGAAATAACAGTCTTAAGTCTTAGTTCTTTGGATTAAGTCTTGTCAAGGCTTTTTAAGAGGAAAAAGTACCATATTAGTAGTTTTGTTAGCCTCCATAAAAATCACAATAAATATCGTACTGTGAGATTTATATCGTGAAAATACCGTACCGAGAGATTTGGATATTGTTACATCTCTATTCGTGAGCCTCCTCACCATATTGTGAGCTTTCCCACGATATTGCAATAAATATCGTACGGTGAGGTTCATACCATGAAGATATCATATTGTGAGACTTGGATATCGTTATGCCCCTAATAGCGATACATATTCAGGGGAATTTTAAGTCACTATAAACAGACAATCACTTTACAGTTGTATTTAAAGTGAAACTAAACACAAAATGTACTTTTTTTGCTACTAAACTGTATATATGGTGTTTTATTATAATTATATTATTTCATATTTGTTGGCAATATTTGTGCAAACAGGGTAAATTTGCAGCTTTCTAGTCAAAGCCTCTAAATATGTGTGTTTTGGGGATGAAGTGTGGATACCTATTCAACCAATCACAATGTCTCTTATACCTCCAGACTCCACCCCTCTTCCCCTCTCACTAGATCTTTTATTACATCTACTACATTTTCAATTTGTCAAGAGGCACTGCCCAGTTTAGCAGTTTTATCTGAAATGTGATTGTGGACAGAGTTTGTGTTTGGTCCCACTTTTGTGTTATCACTTTTAGATTGATCCAATGAAAAACTTTTTACAGTGTTGCCTAATATAAACCTTTGTAGATACTATCAGGACATAAAACCAATTAAAAGGTCGTGATCGAATTCGAAGAAAGAAAACTTTATTTATAACTTCAAAGTGTTTTGTGACAATTCAGCTGCAGTGTCCCCGTTCCCCGGTGCAGAGTTTTGTCATCTTCACTCGGTCTGACAGAGACGATTCAAGAGGCAGCGGCTACAATCGCTGTAACAGACACAATCAAAGAGGCAGAGGGAGCAGTAAAGGAGCAGAGATGAAAGAGTTAGTGAAGGGGAAGATTAGCGAAAGACCGAATAAAAGAGGGCAAGGAGTGATGACATCCAGAATTTGGAGAAAGAGCAGAAATGTATTTTGGCCTGACTTTGTGAACCAAAAAGGAAACTAGAAGTGCTGCAGTTAAATCAGCAAAATTTAACTTTTTAGCTTTTAAGAATGTTGTAGCACAGTAAGAAATGAAATAGTTTTAAAAGTTTAAATAATGGGTTACATGACATTAAAACACTTCT
Organism: Boleophthalmus pectinirostris; assembly: GCF_026225935.1. Taxonomy (NCBI): domain Eukaryota; kingdom Metazoa; phylum Chordata; class Actinopteri; order Gobiiformes; family Gobiidae; genus Boleophthalmus; species Boleophthalmus pectinirostris. The sequence continues at coordinate 13,504,909 of NW_026571133.1, read as the reverse complement.
TAAGCCATATTATTGCAGCTGATGTCCTCAACAGTCCCTGGAGTGTGGTACTAACTGTTGGCACTGCTCTGTCTGAGGTATTTTAGACTGTAATCTAAAAGAGTTTTATTTTAACATAATCAGACCAGAAAGAACTGACATAGTCGGAGTTACAACAGGTGAGATGATTCGTGCTGTCAAATAAGCCACTTTCAAATCATGTAGTCACAAGATAACGAGTATTAGCCAATAGTTTTTCACAAAGTCTCACCCTTTTGTTGAAAATTAAACAACTAAACGTGACCATGAATGCTCGTATTGATCACAGACTTCTGATTTGTTGCTTAAATCCATGTTGTATTTTTTCATCTCATCTTTTTTTGGCTGTATTTTGTCTCCATGGTAACAGGCAAAGGTGGAACCAAGTCATTGTTTTGCAAGTTTTCTCAAGTCTCAAGTCTTTGACCTCAAGCCTGAATCAAGTCCCAAGTCAAAAACAGGCAAGTCGAGTCTCTAGTCACTGGCCCATAAATCCAAGTCATTTGCTTTGAGCTTCAAGTCATTTCAAGTCTTTAAACCAAAGTACCAAATATAGCTTAGATTTGTGTAATTTATATGAATTTTAAACTAAATTGTACTTCCTCAAGTGGTCTGAAGTACAATTTAGAGCGATAGTGAGCATTTGAAACTGTCAGGTATGAAAACAAATACTTGGTCTCAAAAAAAAGAACCTAATAACATATTTATATAAGAGTTGTAGAAATGCTATTTATTTATTTATTTTTTACTTTTTAAATGTCTTGACAAAATCTTAGTGTGAACCATTATGGTCAAAACAAACAAAAAAAATATAATAAATTAAATAAAAAGTGCTTATTTTGTCTGTACTGAAATGGAAGGATCATGTTCTGTGTAGTTCCCTCTGTTTTACTGTATTGTACTGTATATTACTGTAGTACATTTGATACTGCATCACAGTACTTCAGTTACATCCAAAGTACCAGACAGAAGTGGGAGGGACATTTTCCAGTTTATTCCTGCAAAAATTCAGCTCCACTTTTATCAAAGTATTTTCTAAAAACATATATATTTTAGGAGAAGCAACAAGTCTTCTCAAGTCGCAGGGCTCAAGTCCAAATCAAGTCCCGAGTCACTGACCTCCAAGTCCAAGTCAAGTCCCAAGTCTTAGTCCATTTTATCAAGCCAAGTCTCAAGTCCTGAAAACAGTGACTCAAGTCTGACTCGAGTCTAAGTCACGACTTTCAACTCCCCACCTCTGGTAATTGGTGAACACCCACCCATGCACATATATTCAAAACACCCCCAGTGTGATGTCACTGCAAAGTATCAACAATCCCATACAAAAACCATAAAATCTGAATCTAACTGTTTTAGCATTTTATGTCATAGTGATGCAGGAACCAGATTAAGGTATACAAAAGTGTTTGGAAAAAGCATGAATAATGGATAATAGGAGGTTGATATGGCCCCATGGTAAACATACATCACAGCAGGAAACATAAAGCAATACAAAACTGTGCCAAGATCAATAAACTTGATAAATGATATTGTATGTCCTACTAGTGCTATTGTAAAAGCAGCTATTTGTAGAAGAGTCATTTTACTGGATGAGAACCATAAGCGAGCAATTGCTAGGGACAGACAATTTATCCAGTTTTTTTAGATGAGAAACGTGTAGAAAAAAACTACCTGTGACCATCCCAGACAGTTGTTTCTCTGTCAACATCAGGTTCAATATCAGGATGAGAGAAAGGATTGCATGTACACACTGAACAGTTTCATTCTTTACTCATGGCTCCGAAATGGGTACAGACAATTTAAAAGCTCTCATATATTTGTTTACTGACCTTTTGTGGTTGGATTTAGTATCTTTGGCTCTTTAAAAAGCATAATTGTAAAGCTAGAGTTCCCATATGAGACTAAAACTCACACTGACTCGCAGAACTTGCACTACATATCTCAATTGTTTAGTATCAGGCCCTATCTCACAACTATAAAGTACCATAAGCCCATAACCATAAGCTTGGACATTTTTAGCCATTCTATAACAGCCTCTCTAAAACTTTTTTGAGCTGAGTTTTTTTGACGTACCATCCAACAAAAATGGCGAGTTAAAATTCTACCCTCACAGACAGTAAAGCTGCTATGAGATGTTACAATATTTCTTCGTGGGTCGGGTTTTCATTCTTTTACTGTCCAGCCAAGCTCTGTTTACCTCTCAGTCTTTGCGGTGGGCTTGATAAATCTGTCTGTGACTGGGAACAATAAGGAGGACTGCAGCCTCACAAAACTGATGCATGCAGAAATTGGAAGAGTTTGGGCTCTGGGACCACGGCTTAGCGTCTGCCTTCTCCTCCTCCTCCTCCACTGACAGGAACAAATAAAAGAAACCATCTCCCAAGTTTGTTTTTAAACTACCATTCATATCAAAGAAAATGAAAACATCTCCCAGCAGACTTAAGACTGTTATGAGGGACTTTCAAGGAATGCAGAGAAAGGCGAGGCGTTAAGGTGTGAATAATAATGTTTCTTTTGAATATCCCAACTAGTTTGTTTTAAATGGTTTGCAGTGGTCCAAACTTATCCTGCACTTACCTTATGAATTCAGAGCATCCTAATTATTCACCACACTGTGTTTATCAGTGCTTCTACACAGAGACTGAAGTGTTTTGCTGTCATGGTAAAGCTGGAAACAACTAGCATGCTAACCCAACTTCTGATGCCCAGACAACAGAGCACTTTATAATTAGATATCGACAGTACACGGTAGTAAATTTGGAAATATCGATTTATTGTGATGCTAAATTTGGTGATACAGTATCATTATTGTGAGCTGCTGTATCAATATATCGGGAAAGAGGACTGTTTGGTATTTTTTAGCTTTTTTTTTTTTTTTTGTGGCCACACTACAATTTAGTTTCTTATTTAGTGTAAAGAAACTATATACAGTAGGTAGGTATACAGTTTAACAAAGAAATACTGTTGCCAAAAAGTATTTGGTTCTCTGCCGGAGGAGCTCAGGGCTGCAGAGAACGTTCATGTTTTTAAGAGTAGGCTCAAGGCCCACCTTTTTAGTTTAGCTTTTGATTGAAATCTTATACTTTTACTTGTTTCTAGTGTATACATTTGATTATATTTATTTATTTTAGGCATATTTTTAGGATATCCAGTGTTTCCTCTATAGGAGCCCTCTGCATCAGGAGCGGAGGTCCGCTGTGGCCGCTGGGTCTGTCTCGTGGGCTCCTGGTGGAGAGTTGGTGCTTAGGCTTCATCTCTCCCCTGGACCCTGTGGTGGTTCCTGGTGGTGGTGGACGTCTCTCTGCTCCTGGTGTAGACGGCTCCTCTGATGGTGCTTTCTCAACTGGTTTGCCTGTATTCAGCCTCCCATCTTACTATGTGTCGTTTTATGTACTTTACTGTGTTTGTGTGTGAGTGCGTGTGCGTGTGTGCGTGTTTGGGTTGTCTGGTTGTGTGGGGTCGGGCAGGTGCGGGTATTGGGTTGGTGGGTGGGTGGATGGAAGTATGGGATTGTTTTTAATCACTGTAAAGCACTTTGTGTTACAGTTTAGTATAAAAAGTGCGCTTTATAAATAAAGTTTGATTTGCTTTGATTAAAAAACAGTAACAGTAGCTCAGTTGGTAGAGCGTTTGTTCACTGACCCACAGATTTTATCATCATTATTATTTTATTTATTTATTCTACTAGTTTCCGCATGGTTGAAACATAATTTAGCTGATTTTTTAAAAGTAAAATGTTTTACATTACTATGTGAAGCCCTTTGGAAACTGCTTTGTTTATAAAATGTGCTATACAAATAAAGTTGGATTGGATTGAAGTTGATGGTGTGATTCCAGCTCCCGCAAATGAATACTGTCACTGTGTCCTTGGGCAAGACACTTAACCCCCCTCTTTGTTCTAAAGCGCTTTGAATGCCTTGAAGGTGGAAAAGCTTTAGATAAAAAGATCACCATGTGTGACCAATATATGACAGAGAATCATGTGCAATATATCGAGTATTGTGATAATGTTGTGTTATGAGCCATGTATTGAGTATCATATATTATACACAATAAATGTACACAGCTGATTTACTTTAACCTCAAGATCTGCTTATACGATACAATATATAGCTGTATTGGGACAAGACAACTTTGCTCAAATACATAAAAAAAAAACCTGCTATAACATGCAGATGGTTTCATTTAAAGGCATTTAAAAGATTTGGAGCATAATATATACTTTACCAATATAGATGAAATATAAATGTTAGAAGTTATATGGCTTAGGGCACCGTCTGGACATTTGACATTTAGCTGCAAAGTCATTTCAACACATCTGTAAGAATAAAAAGGCATTCTTATGAACACTGTCGAAGATATTCAATGTCTCAGCTCGTTAGTCCGTCCATTAGTAGTTTTTAATAAGCCTGAATGATCGGTGCTTTCTATTGATACCTATTGACTCTGATTGTTCTAGATGTTTAAAATCCCTACAATATATATGACCTGTCACAGAGCACCTATAAGTCAATATCATTTATCACACAGATTTTGGATACCGATGAAAGAGGTCACTGCCCCATTGTGCATTGTCCACAAAATCAAATACATAACTGTTAAAAAGTCATTGTCATTGTGTTTTTTTCCCCATGTTTGCACTTTCCTTTATATAGATGTGGATTTAAAGGTTCTATATTAAGCAAAATTGACTCTTGTGAGCTTGTTTGAGTAATCCTTTATTATTACCATGTCTACATCTGCAAAGCTCAAAATGCTCTGTTCAACCTTGCGATGTCATGAAGCGGTAGTTTTCAAGTTACCAGCAACTTTTAGACAGTTTTAGGCTACGTTTATATGATGACAGTCTGAACAGAAGATGCAAAAGTGGTGTCCTGTCTTCACTTTTTATTTCGAGTTTAGCCAGTCGTTTTCAGGAGGAGATTTGTATGTATATGGTGAAGCAAAAGTGTGTGGAATCCACCATCGACTGGTTCTCCCAGCTCTCGTCCATAACTGTCTGTCTCACCTGCGACGAACTGGTGCATCCAGAATTTCATAGAGGTAATTGCAGATCCTTCTCTGTTCACTAATAGTATCTCTGCATATTCTGTACATTTGTTTGGATGCCTCCTGTAAGTTTAGAAGATCCGACGCATGGAAATTATCTGACATGTTTGTGTCTGTGTGCTGTATGTATGTGATGTAAATGAGTACATGAGCAGATCTGACCAGAGTTTTGTGTCTTGGGCAGTGTAGACGGAAATGTTATGGCAGAGCGTTTTCAACTTTTTCACACTCGAGGGTGGTTTCAGATTTTTGAGTGTTTAAGTTCCAAAAATGCAGTCATCGTCTAAATGAAAGGTACTTCCAACAAAATATTTTGTTGTTTTTACCCACAAGCATTCTCATGTAAACAGGCCCTGAGTTAAAAAGTATGTGTGTTGCTGTTGGCAAATTTTTATACTCAAACATGAGCCTTGTAGCTATGTCTTCTAATAATATTTCAGATTTTTGCATTTTTAAGACCCAAAAACACTGTCACCATCTAAACGCAAGGCACTTCCGATAAAATACTGTAGTTTTTACCCACAAGCGTTCTTGTGTAAACAGGGCCTTAGACACTTTGACTAATAATACAGGGTTACTCAACATGTGTGACTGAAACAAAACACAACTCCAATTACATTTTTGAGATGTAACAACATTCTAACATGGCTTAAAGCTGACAATTCTGCACAATATAGAATGACAAATTAAATTCTTGAATAGTTCTTTTTCATTTGAACAGGTTACATCTGAAATTCTTGATCACTTTACATTTTTGCGCTCTCCACAGAATCCAGATACAATTGGCACTGGGTTTCCTTATAACAACGCACAAGGGAACACAAAGGCCACTAAAGTCTCCACTGCACAAACTAGTGAACGATGGAAAGATAGACTGCTATGGCTAATTTGCTGACACAATGTTTCCACACCTTTCCTTATGCTGCTGTCTATCTGCCAATTACCACACACTTCACACAACAGAGCACATCAATTCATCTATATCCTCCAGTAAGCCTACAGATCCCAGTTAAAGTGTTGTTAGATAAGACTGTCTTATTTTAGTGCGTCTGTGTGTACTGTATGCCTGTGTGTCTGTGTGCGTCCATGTGTGCGTTGGTGATTAATCCGCTGTTACTAGCAGGAGGAGGTAGTGCCCCGAGGCTGTACTTTCACTGATGAAATCTTGACAGCTAAGGTTTAGCCCCACGCCTCTCCCTGTCTCCTCTCCGCTCACACCTCTCTACTTTTCATCCCTGGTTGTCATCTCCTATTCTGCCATCTCAATTTAAGAAAGAGCAGGGACGTGCTGCAAAATGTAAATGAATACAGAAGGAAGCTTTGTGTTTTTTATTACTATGTTTTTTGGGGTTTTTTTACAATAGAATTGAAATTACTTGAATCAAAGGTTTAGAACATATGGCACACTTTAACTGGTTGATTGGTGCAACAAATCTCAGCTACTACAATTAAAGGGACAGTCCAGAATTTTGGACATAGGACCTCATTTTCTAGTTAGTCAAAGTGTTGGAGATGTGCGGAGACACTTTTTTAATATATTCCATCCAGTCCTTGTATTTGCAGAGGTCGCTGGTGCTAGGCTAGTGAATGTCAATGGCCATACTTAGCCCGCCACTAAAAATAGTCTTACCCACTCCACAAAACACCTGAAGCAAATCTGTTATTACGCCAGACTATCGATGTAAATGTCTGTGTTGATAGAACAATTTTAGACGCAAAACCAACCTTGCATTTAAAGGATTTATATCTGAGCAGCAGCAGCAAGTTGTACTTCCTGATAGAAAGCTGACTGATATATGAGAAAATAGTCCCTCAACATGCGACAATTCATGTATTACAAGATCTTATAATCCAGCCCATGTACAGCCCAACAGAGGTGAGAGAGATAATAATCAAGACATGCTTACAAGAAAATATATAGATTAAAATAGATTAAAGTTATCATTAAGACCTTTTGGAGCTAAAGTTTGGAGGGTATGAATCCAGTGTGCTTCCCTTTGTTTGAGTAGATGGTCATGGTCCCCTCTCTGAGTGGAGGGGGACATGCTCAAAGCCACAGAAACAGAGAGAACAAATGTTGTGCCTCTGATCATTAAAGTGTACTGCTACACGATAATCTCGGCCATTCCTTCTGATGGAGCTCTTGCACTCATTTATTCTCTGTTTGAGTTTCCTTGTGATCTTACCAATATAAAATAGGCTGCATGGACATCTCAACATGTAGACCACATGTGTGGATGCACATGTGATGACACTGTTTATGGGATATTTCTTCCCAGCGTGGGTGTGTAAAAAGTGGTCCATTTTTACTGTATTATTACATTGAGCACAGCTGCCACAGTGCTAGTTGCCATTGGGTAGGGGGTGCAGCAGAGATTGGGAGGATAGTTTCGATTTATTTGTGGAATTGGCACGTACCAGATAATCTCTAAGATTTTTATCTCGTTTGTTCACAAAGAGTGAAGGATCTTTGAAGATGGATGAAATTTCCAGGTCTGATTTCAAAATGTGCCAATATTTCAGGATGATGGATTTAATTGCACGTGTATGGGTAGAATATTGGGTGATGCAGGTTACGGAATAATGTTTTTGCTTCTTTTATATTATTTTATACTAGAAATAAATCCTAGGAAAGAGTACTTGAGATATGTTTGCCAATATTATGCAATCAAGAATCCAAAAATAATGCAAAAATGCATATAAAATGTTTTGCATTGTGCTCGCTCTCATCATCTTTAGTTGCTACGGCTCTACACAGCTCTACATGTCTTGCTCATCATTTAAAGTATTCTTTATCCTCTCACACTTTCACGATTCCACTTACTGTATTCTTATAGAAACCATCTACATTTCCAAGTGCTCCCTCCTCTCCCACGCACGGGCTATCAGTGCTGTTCTGTGGGTATGCTGTCCACCTTCGGGTCCCATACAAGACTCTTACTGCTATCTCTCATTATAATCTGCAGCTTCTTCTATGCACACTCTATCTCATTTTGCAGAACGGGCTCGGAGCAGGTGATTAGCCATGTAGAGGTCAGAAGCGTGTGCTCCCTGCCAAATGAACAGCTCCTCAGCAAAGACGTTAAGATAGCAAAGATGTACAGAAGAAAGTTGGTACAGCTACAGTTGGTTAAAATATGGATGCTTTTGCTGCGTAGTAGCAAAAGATATTGTAAACCCTAGATGAGACTGCAGTGATAGAGCACACAATAACATAATATCCATATCACAAGGACACATATGTAACAATATAGGGTTGTTAATTTACATTTACATTTCTTTGCTTACTATATACTATTTGATAGGGATGTAACAATAACCGAGATATCGTATCTTCAAATTTCTCACAATAATATCGTGGACCATCACAATATATCGTATTACAAGTCTCTTTGCTTAAATTAAGATTTATGGTGCAATAATAGCAGCAAAAACAGAGGGAACTACATATACCATGATCCTTTGCTCCATTTCAGCACAGACTACGTGAAGAAATAACAGTTCTAAGCATTTTTAAGTCTTAGTTATTTGGATGAAGTCTTGTCAAGAAATTTAAAAAAAGAAAAAGTAGCATATTAACAGTTTTGTTAGCCTCCACAAAATATCGCAATAAATATCATACCGTGAGATGTGTATCGTAAAAATATCATAACTACAGATTTGGATATTGTTACATCTCTAATCAGGAGCCTTCCCACAATATCGTGAGCTTTCCCATGATATCGCAATAAATATCGTATTGTGAGGTTCATACCGTGACGATATTGTATCGTGAGACTTGGATATCATTACACCCCTACTGTTTGAGCTATATTAAACTATATATTGCTTAGATTTGCTCAGACACGGCTGTTACTAGAGTTAAACCACAAATTAGGAACATTGTGAGGCTAAAATTGTATTTTCATTGGTTGTGGTGCATTGTTTCGACTTGTGCCTTGGTGGTTGGTATACGCCACATGTTAACTTTGACTGAGATGACTGACAGCTGACTTGCCTGCTACGACTGCTTTGAAGGGTTTCTTTCAAAGCATCAATAGAAGAGGTCACAGTCAGAGGCTTACCACTGCACTGTGTATCTAGTTACCGTAACCAGTCAGTCAGTCTGGCTACATACAGAGCAGACCACATGCCATACAAAATACTGCAAGCCTACACTGCAAAAAACACATTAGACTCAAAGTAAAATGTTCTTATTCAACTTGACTTGAAGTAAAATGATCTATCATTGTAAGAAGTGTGTTTTTCTCAATTCAAGCAACATGTAGTGCGAGATATATTTTCATATTAGTACAAAAGTCTTGTCAAATGAAATTTACTTATTAAGATAATTTGGTAATATTTGCAGTGTAAAGCTTAAAGTTTCACTTTGTGGAAACTGTCTGACCTCGCAACATTAGAATTCGTTCGCTCGACGGTAGGTAGGTACTTTATTTTTCTTTAACCAATCGCTGCTATTTGGTTGTGACGTCTGTAATGTGCTGTTAACAGGGCTAACTGGTATATTAAGCTTTTTTCCAAATCCCGTAGGAAGAAGGGCAATAACATCTTTCTCCTTGATAAAATTCACCAAACATTCTCTTTGTTCTGGGAATCGTTGCCAACACAGAATATATGGCTCTTCGCTGATTGGCTGGTGCCCGGACTCCCACTTCCAGGGTTGTTGCAAACCGTCTAATGTATTCCGATTCATGACCTTGCGGCTGGAGAGAAATAACATTGAGCGGAAGCACTAGGTGGCGCCAAACTAGCTAAGGAAATGCATCATCTAAAAGAGAATACTGAAACTGCTGTTTACAGGCAAAAGAAACCAACTAAAACCTGTGGTAGTTGTTCATAATCTGATTATTGTTATGGAAATAATCCATATGGAGTTATTCATTTTTGTTAATTTCACTGCAGGCTGGAGCTTGCCAAGATTTAGATTCCCAATTTTTCCCAACTTGCATTTCACTATGATTTTGGAGCTAATGTTTAAATCCAAACTAGAAAATGAGAGAATAAAATTGGTGTGAAATAATAGACTTTCAGATCAGGCTTTCCAAACCATATAATTTTATGCCTAATAATTTTCAGAAATGTTTTACAGCGTGCGTGTTTATGCTGATCATGCTCCTCCATAACGGCCGATATTACCCTGGTCCCATGTGGCATTTTGAAAGGTCATGCTTAAGGTCCTGATAATTTCACACAGTTTCAAACAGTGTGCTGATGGGGCTCACCGACTCAGAGTATTGAAGCGTGGACCGAGAGCGTATATAGAACTATCACATCTCAGCAGTATCGATCCCACCTATACTGTTTTACGTTCCATTTCACCCCTTCATTTTCACATTATATTGACTCCAAGTCCATGTTTACATAATGAGACATACAGTACAACACCTACAGAGAGAACACCAGCTGTCCAATATTGCGTTTTGAGATACTGTATATTGTCGATAATTGAGTAATCTATGTGCTTCAAAATGTCAGGGATGAAGAGGATAGGAGAAGTTAATGGGACTGTCACTCATTTTGGCAGCTGTCAGTCAAATACAGTGTCCATGAATGACCACATGTAATGAATCATTGAACATGTAATTTGTTGTGTCTTTTTACCTTACCTGATCATAAACCATCATCTTGTGTAAAAGCAAGAATTCTTAGGATCTTAATGAAAAAATCCAGGTTTCTACAAAGACATTTACCTCAAAACCATTGAGAATGAGAGCGATGACACGGCAGTATTGTGCTTGAAATAAATATGTCTGCAGAGTATGTCCCTACGAGGTCTGTTATTGACTTGAGTTTTTATTTATGTTTGAAAAAAGTTCAGAAGAAAGCTCTTGTGCATTTGCGGATCATAGAGAAGTCTGTGCTTTTCATCCTATTCTATTTAAGAAACGTTTGATTCATGAGCTCGCATTGTGCACTGTGAATTGGACAAAACAGCATGATAAAATCTATTAGACTGGATGTCAGAGGTGGGACCAAGTCGTCATTTTGCAAGTCTCAAGTAAGTCTCAAGTCTTTGCCCTCAAGTCCGAGTCAAATCCCAAGTCGAATATAGGCAAGTCCAAGTCGAATCTCAAGTCACTGGCCCACAAGTCCAAGCCAAGTCCAAGTCATCAAGTCATAAACCAAAGTACCAAATATAGCTCAGACTTTTGCAATTTATATGAATTTTAATTTTAAACTAAATATAGAGTATATAAGAGTTGTAGAAATGCAAATGTTTCCTTTTTACTGTAAATGTCTTGACAAGATCGTAGAGTAAATCATTACGGTCAGAATAGAAAAAAATCAGATTTTAAAGTGCTTCTCAAATCTTCTCAAATCTTCTCAAGTCTTCTCAAGTCACATGCCTCAAGTCCAAGGGAGTCCCAAGTCTTAATCCATTTTATCAAGACAAGTCTCAAGTCCTAAAAATAGTGACTCAAGTCTGACTCAAAGTCAAAGTCACAATTTCCAAGTCCATTTCCAAGCTGTATGAGATTAGCAGTTCCAGGGCTAAAATTAAGCAAATGATTCTACTGAAGGTGTATGGAGATTAAAAACACAGTGGAGCACCTGTAAGGTAGCACTTCCTGTTTGAGAGAAGAACTACTAATATGCAGGGTTTGTGTGTTAAATGTGTGAATGAACCAAAACACAACTTCGAGGAAACATTATAACACAGATTCAGAGTAATATGGGTGGTTTAAATCCCAAGACCATATGGGAGTTACAATATTAGTATTTATTCATGGTGGCTATGAAGACATTATTATTTATCTTATTTATCAATGACAAAGCAATCCCAGTTGCTGCAGTACAAAACAAACAACTAAAAAACAGCATCTGCTCAAAATAATAATGTAAAAAAAATGTATTTTCTGGGATTGTAAGGTGCAAATTTTAGTCATTTGAAACAATATCCACCCAAGAACAATATATATATATATATATATATATATATATATATATATATATATATATATATATATATATATATATATATATATATATATATATATATATATATATATAAAACTTGAGAAAGACATTAAAAGGCCAGTATTAGGTTATTTTCTGATCTGTTATAATGTTGTTCCTCATCACAAACATACCTGGAGTTGTGTTTCATTTCATTCACACGTTTAACACACAGAATCTGCATTTACGAGTTCATCTCTCAAACAGAAACACTTTGTACTACCAATTGTGATGTTATGCAGTAATACAAAAAGTTCTCCACTGTGTTTTTAAACTCCATACATCTTCACTAAAATCATTTGGATGATTCAGCCCTGGAATGTCTCATCTCTACTGAAGAAAAGGTAAAATGTTCTGTTCTCTTGAAAACAACCGCTACATGAAATCACAAGATGGAACGGAGAATTTTGAGCTTTGGAGAATAATAATAGATAAAGGATTATTCAAACATGTGTGAATGAAACAAAACACAACTCCAGGTATATTTTTAAGAGGTAAAAACATTCTAACATGTCTTAAAGCTCACCAGAGTCAGTTTTGCATAATATATGAACTTTAAACACATTCCAGAAACTACACAGCTAATGTATTTACTCATTGTATTAGCATGAATGTAATTGGCCCTTGTACTAAAGCTCTGTTAAACCCTCTGAGTGGTTCACCCTCACCTCGGCACACAGCCCAATCATAATCATGCATAAATAATGAGGCCATCTTTGCACACTTCCTGTACTGGCGCTCTGCAAGTCTCCATCATAGTTCTCACAATCACTGTTGTCACCCATCCATTTGTCCTACAGCGACGGAGAGCAGCTGCCATGTTTCAAAGCTAATCAACACTTGGAGGCACACGGAGAGGAAGAGGAAGGGGGAGAGGAGGATGAAGAAGTAGAGGAAGAGGAGGTAGAGGAGGAGGTAGAGGAGGAGGAGGCGGAGGAGGAGGTAGAGGAGGAGGAGGTGGAGGAAGAGGAGGAAGCGGTAGAGAAGGAGGAGGAAGGGTAGAGGAGGAGGAGGTAGAGGTGGAGGAGGTAGAGAGGGGGAGGAGGTAGAGGAGGAGGTAGAGGAGGAGGTGGAGGAAGAGGAGGAAGCGGTAGAGAAGGAGGAGGAAGGGTAGAGGAGGAGGAGGTAGAGGTGGAGAGGTAGAGGAGGAGGAAGAGGTGGAGGAGGCGGAGGAGGAGGTAGAGGAGGAGGTAGAGGAGGAGGAAGAGGTGGAGGTAGAGGAGGAGGAGGTAGAGGTGGAGGAGGTAGAGGAGGAGGTAGAGGAGGAGGAAGAGGAGCAGGAGGAAGAAAAGAAGAAAGAGGAGGAGAAAGAGGGGGAAGGGGAAGAGGACAAAGAGAAGGAGGAGGAAAAGGAGGAGCAGGAGGAAGAGAATGAACAGGAGGAAAAAAGGAGGAGGAAGACAAAGAAAAGGAGAAGGAAGAGGAAAAAGAGGGGCAGGCGGTAGAGGTAGAGGAGAAGAAGGAGGAGAAGAAGGAGGAGGAGGAACATGTCCACTCTCCAGCTCTGTTCCAGACTCTGGCTGGAGGCGAGGGCACATGACAGGACTTGATTTGAAAGATGGCAGACATTTAGTGACATGTAGCATCAAAAGACAGACAGACCGTTTTTAAACAGTTTCTGAAAATAAAAAAAAATATGTCAAAGTGTCAAAATAAGGCTATAGAAAATTACTTCAGTCAATCAATGTATGGGTTTCACATAAAATGATACAAATCTAGCATTGTTGCCATAGCAATTAATCATTCAAAATAAAATATTACATCTGGTGAATTGTCAAAAATCTTCATATATTGCCTAGAGGCCTGAAGTGTCAAAACCCACCAGCTGAAGTTGTTAGTATTTAGTTTCTGTCCAAAATATAACAGTATATTGGATATAAGAGTAAATTTCTCTATGAAATAACATTGCAGCTTTTTGGAAAAACAAAATAAAGTTTGACTTATGATCTCATCATATTCTAATTAAAATACCAAGTAACACCATTTTCAATCACACAATTTTCAACAGCCCTAATTAGTATTTCCTGTTGGCACAAATTATAAAATTAGAATTTCAGAATATTTTTCAGTTTTATTTTGAGGGTGTGGAAATGTGATGAGGGCAACTTAATGCCATGTAATTAGTATTTAAACTGGGACAAAGTTCACATACGTACTAGCATAGTTGCCTAAGTCATATTTGAACGTTTTCGGAAAACAAGAGAAAACACATTTCTTAGCAAGCACATTGTAAAGTTATGCAGATATCACAATTTGGCAAAAAAAAAAAAAAAAAAATTACCTAGGCATTTATGTTATTAACGTAGTGTTGCCCTAATTTAAATATGACACGTTTAAATAGTGTATGTATTATGAATGTAAAAACTAATACAACTTTAAGAACAGCACCATACTAATTATTAAATGTTTTTGTGTATCGCTTTGTCCTTACATTGCTTACATAAAAAGCTTTTGTCCTGGTTTAGCCCAATCTGAATGTAAAAATGCCAATGTAAAAACTTTTCCAGTCAAAACTGTTGAAGCATGTCTGGTACATTTCAAATCATCCTCCCAGTCTCCTTATGTCTACACGTCTCATCCTTGTATTCAAATGTATTCAAATCAACAAGAGAATGGAGCACATCAACCCTGCGCTGCCATTCACACTATGGCACACATCCACTGAACAGGAAAGAACATAGCATGCTCTAATTTACCAAAACAAAAGAAAGCCACGCAGACAGACTGTATGGAGACAGGAAAGTTTGGAGTTTCTTGTTCTTCAAAAATGAATTTCAAGGCTCATCTGCCGAGGGAGATGTAGGCGTTCACGGACTAACACTCTCAACAAACACATCCAACGCTTGCCACGCCACCAGCCGCCATCTTTATCTGTTATGTGGACACCGAGGAGGAAGATGAGGAGAAGGAGGAGGGGGAGGGGTCAATCAGACTACAGACCAGCACAAGTTAATTGGGATAATTGTTTGATGACGGACACTTTGAATTTAAAGTCCACAGAACAAAGGTGGGATAAGTATGCCGGAACTCATACTTAAAGATGAACTGAGTAACCTTTCTAGTGGAAGTTACATAAAAATAAACACTTTTTTACTGTTGTTACGGGTCACTATATCTTTTAAAGGTCCTATATTATGCAAAATTTACTCTTGTGAGCTTTAATCTCATCAAAAACATATATGGAGTTGTGTTTTGTTTCTTTCATACATGTTTGAGTAATACTTTATTATTAGTAATCTTCAAAGCTCAAAATGCTCTGTTCCACCTTGCAGTAGTTTTCAAGTTAACAGCTACCTTTTACATTTAGTTCAGTAGAGATGGGCAATTCCAGGGCTGAAATTATCCAAATGATTCTAGTGAAAGTGTATGGAGTTTAAAAACATTGATGAGCACTTCCTGTGTTACCACATGACATCACAAGGTGGAACAGAGTGTTTTCTGTTTGAGAGAAGAATTCAGGCTAAATAGCAGGGCTTGTGTATTAAACATGTGTGAATGAAGGAAAACACAACTCCAGGTATGTTTTTGATAAGGAAACAACATTATAATATAGATCAAAAACAGTGTAATATATGTCCTTTAATGCCCTTTAATTTATTGTTAAATGCTATGGCAATGGTGCTAATTTAGCTTTAAACCCATAGATCTGACCTGAAACTTGGGGCCTGGTTGTTCACCCAGTTTTTTTTCTCTTTTAATGCCATACATAAGGCATTCTAGGCATAACTTAAATAGCCAGGCTGGTGCCACCTAGTGCCTCCACTCAATTTAATTTCTCACCAATGACTAGGTCAGGAATCTGAACAAATTAGCGTTTGCAAGAACCCCAGAACTTGTAGACCACGCACCAGCCAATCAGTGAAGTGAAGCCATGACGTCAAACTCAAGCACCTGTCTGGGTCCCTTTGTGGTAAACAAAGTGGTCGAGATGGATGTAGATGAAGCCATACATTCTGTGTTGGCAACGATTCCCGAGATCGAGGATTTAAAGCAGGAGCAAAGAGAACGTTTGGTGAATTTTATCAAGGGGAAAGAGGTTATTGCCCTTTTTCTTACAGGATTTGGCGCATTACTTACATCACGACCAAATAGTAGTGATTGGTTAAATTAAAAAAAGTCAACCTAAAAAAAAAGGTTATCATCGAGTGATGCGAGGTCAGACAGTTTCCACAAAGTGAAACCGGCTGATGAATCAGACTATAGCTTAATATCTCCATGGAGACAAGCAGGTAACAAACCATCCATCAGCAAAGTTGCATAGTGCACCTTTAAATGTCTGTATTATGTATGAAAATCAAAGCCTACACACTGCCCATGCACCATTAGCAATGCTGCTGTTTAACCGTATATTAGCTCTTGTGTAATTACAAGTCCAGCAGAGATCCTCACACAGAATGATACCAGCTCTGAGTAGCTCACTGTTCCTCATTATTCTCTTTCTGCCGTTTCAATTACTATCTTTTCTGCTCCAGACTCTTTCAATTATCTCATAACGGCTCATATCAGACACAAATGCTTTTGTAACTCAGACAGAAGAGAGTTTATCGCCCCATCTCCTCTGTCCACTGCTGCTCGACCACAGCGTCTGGGTGAAAAAGAACACAGTGGACAATGGCTCTGAAGGAGGAGCTGTGTCTGCTGAAGTGTGTATGAATTTCTGAGACGTGTCAACACAGGAGTGAAATACATATGAGAATAGAAAGGAATTAGAAGAGGTTTTGTGGGGTTTATTGGAATATTATAGACTTTTTATATTACACAAAATGGACTCTAGTGAGCTTCAAATTATTTTAGAATAATGTTACTTTATCACAAACGTACATGGAGTTGTGTTTTGTCATCACAAAGTGGAGTGTTTCTGTTTGAGAGAAAAAGTCCACTTATGTTTTTGAGGAAGCAACATCATAGCATAGATCAGAAAATAGCATTGGTCCTTGAAAACAATAGTAGGAGTTTTGTTTTGCATGGTCACCTCATTAAGTTTGAGGTCATTTCCAAACATTGCCTTGTTTTTGTTTTTGTTACCACAGTGGGGCAACGGCGACTCTAGTGGAAAGTGCTGTTGTGTCCTTAGGCTAGGCCAGGGGTCAGTAACCTTAAATACTCAAAGAGCCATTTGGAGTGTCTCCCACAGGAAAGAAAACACCCAGAGCCACAAAACCCTTTTGACTTAAAAAGTGAGGATAACACTGCATATAATTTTTGAACCTTTACGCTAAGTATAAAAGACTATAGTGTGTTGCATTTACAAAAGCAATGAAATGCTACAGAGAATATATGTCCATTTATATATATACAGTCTATGTGTATGACCTGCAGACGTATAATCTCTGAAAAGTTTAGCATGAACCATCTCCAATGCGATATATGCACAGAACAGACTCACCATCAGCAGCACATCTTCTGTCACAAAAAGAACACACATATTCCACTGAGTTATGTCATTTAGTTCTACAGAAGCTGACCACATCAGCGGCACAGGGACCAAGGTTTTAGTTTTTGTTTTGTTTTTTCAGTACAAATAGTTTATGCAAATGAGTCATCTGGTTTTACGTTTCGTTTCTGTAAAACGTAAACAAATGTGCGCAAAATTGCATTAAACACATTATTATTCAACGTCTATTTAAGTCCTCCTCGCAGGAAATAAACATCCAAACTTAAATGATCTACCCATAGTGAACCAAAAATGTCATCTGTTTCTGTGTTCCATCATGATTTTATCGCGTGCACCAGTCTCATCAGTCATGAAATCACATAAATCTGCAAATGCAGCTTTAAATATTCTCTTTTCTTCAGAAACTTCTCTTTTCTTGGATTTATCCATCATTTACCTATCAGGGGTCAAAAAGCTCAATAATTCATGCTGGGGTAGGTATGTCCGGGCTGCCAGATTTGTGCCGGGTGTTGCACATCAGTGGCTTTGACACATATTTTGAGCAGCAAAAATATTGAAAACGTTTTATTCGAATGTTACAAGATTAACATTATCTACAAATTTAGAATTACATTTAAAAACGGACAAACTAAAATAAAAATACATTGTAATTATGGGCTAGGCACTTCACCCACATTGGCTTACATCCACATACAAATCTCCTCACCACAAAATGCATTCTCATTAACACACAAGAAATTATAGGTGCACAAATAGTATGATCTATAGTAATACAACAGTTTCATAACACAATATCAGGACTTAAATTGTGAAATTCCAGGTAAAAGAATGAGTGTAAAAAGTAAAAAATCAAAAAATGTCACAAAGCCCTAACCCCATTTGGAGCAGTTTGTCTAATCCTGAACTCTGAAACAAAATGTACCGAATCAATCAGTGCTGAAATGAGGAGATAAAATGTCTGATCATAACTGGGGAACAGCACAGGGACAAAGGTTACTCTGCACATCACATTACTATGAAACATTTGGAATATTACTTTTCAGAGATTGCACAAACTTCAACAATGGATTCCACATCAGTCGCCAATTCCATGTTCTAAGAAAATACTGTATTTCAGATATGACTTTAACAACCAGGCATACTCTTTGGCCCTCCTACCAACCAATTATAACTCTTGGATTTGTTTATTTGCTGTAAAATGTACTTATCTACTTTTCTAAAACAAGACTAGTTCATTTTAATTGGTTTGGCAGCAGCAGTTGAAAGTTATTCCTCACACAGGTGACAGTAGCTCAGATGGTAGAATGTTTACTGATTCGAAGGTTGGTGGTTTGAATCTCGCTCTCTACAAAACCATCACTCATTGAAAAGTTGAATACTGATGAATACAGATAAATGCTGTTGTTGTGTCCTTGGGCAAGACACTTAACCCACCCCGCCCCAGTGTCTGCATACACGGGTGTATAAATATGTGTGCATGGGTGAAAAAATGTAACCATGTACCTTTTACTTTTTTACATTTCTAGCGTCTTAATTATTCACCGCAACAACTAGCATGCTAACTGCACACTTCATGGTTCTCAGACACTAAAACCCTTCGTAACTGGATGCAGAGACACGTTCGGATGCCATGCTGCTTTTACAGTTCATTACAGAAATCTAACTATAATAATTCTACTGCGCAGTCTGTAAAAATGAAAAAAATAAAAGAGTTGAACATATGAGTGTATGTATTATTCAAGACAGAAGATAGTGTCACTGTAAGACTAGAGTACTTGTGTAGAGATGTCTTTACACAGATGGGTTTAGGCGTGGTTTGTGGGTGTTTGTCTCGGCCTGGATTCACCCATGACACGAGACCAGAACCAAGAGCCAGAGGCAGCAGCAGACCTTCTCACATACAACACATACAACAGTGTGAAAGCTGTACTCACAAATACATAGACACGCAACACAAGCCTGTACAAGGCAATGGGTCAATATATAGCCCTTCTACTTTTACAGCTGTGTGTGACTCCACCTCTTGTCCTCATAAGGTCAGTAAAGCAAATAAGCAGTTACCATGTAGGCCCAGCATGATAATTACTGTATCGTAGGGGTGTAAGAATAACAGAAATATCGTGATATCGTATCGTCAAAGTAATCAAAATAATATCGTGGACCATCACAGTATATCGAATTACATGTCTCTTTGCTTAAATTAAGAGTTATGGTGCAGCAATAGACAGAGAAAAAGACAGAGAGAACTACATAGACCATGATCCTTTGCTCCATTTCAGTGTAGACTATAAGAAAGAATAACAGTTCTAAGCAATTTTAAGTCTTAGTTCTTTGGATTAAGTTTTGTCAAGGCATTTTAAGAGGAAAAAGTAGTATATTAACAGTTTTCTTAGCCTCCACAAAAAATCGCAATAAATATCGTACCATGAGATGTATATTGTGAAAATATCGTACCGAGAGATTTGGATATTGTTACAGCCCTAATCGTGAGCCTCCCCACCATATCGTGAGCAATAAATATCGTACCGTTAGGTTCATACTGTGATGACATCGTATCATGAGACTTGGATATCGTTACACCCCTACTATATCGACTTATTATTCAATATATAATAGCTAGAACAATATATTTTGGGGCTCAATATTTATTGTGTCTATATATTTGTTGCAATAATGTGGAAGTTTTTCTATTTTTGTGAATACAGTAAGATTTGTCAAAAAAAAAACTTATTAATTAATTACTACAGTGTTTTTAGGCCAGTATAAAATTTTCAATAGAATAAAAGGTAATATGGTGATTTAAATGTGTTGTGTTAGCAGTTAATAACCCACAAAAATTAAATACCCCCTCTTTAAATCTTAAATGCTATTGTGTGCATGTCTTGTATAATAAGCGATTTAGCTCAAGCTTTTCCCTCCAGCACTGTATAAAACTACTATATTTACCACAGTCATCCAGCTATTTCTATTTTTGTGCTGAAATGTCACACATGCATTTACACCTGCGAGCTGCTGATGTCTTCTAATGAGCTTAATGTTAAAACGAGCTATCATAATGACTATAGCCTCAAAGAGCCAATGTTAACAGTGAAATGATTAGACCGTGTTTACCATCATAAATCCGGAGACGATCGCATTAGGAACAGTGGGCAGCTGTGTGGCAGAGCCGGGGGAGCGGCTCCACATCTGAGTCAGCCTGAGTGGGAAATCTAACCAAAAACAGATTTCTTATAGACACAGAGAATGGGCCTCTTGTGAACAAGCGTAACACAATAGACTTATAGATTGTTGCTGCTGACTTTACAGGAGCATAGTTCCAGACCCGCAAACTTGTACCTTAGTTATAAACAGGCCTTAGTTCATTTAGAGAAAGGCTCCAGTCTGTTTTTACTGAATTGCTCATGTATTTAATGTTTGTACTGTATTAAATTGTAGGCCACACACACGCTCATTGAAACTAATACTGCTCTAAGGGCTGCATTTAAATTGCCTGGTGAGCCAGCCCCTCGTACCAGAATGCAGGAGGGTCTGGGACGCAGATCTGATCATAATCCTTTCTTTGTACAGTAGTACACATGTCAATACTGGGGGACATCTTCTCTCAAAAATCCTCTAATAATAATAATAATAATAATAATAATAATAATAGTAATATAATAAAATAAATATTTATAATGTATCTCATCTAACTTTAACAGCACTTAATATTTATGCAATGTATATGCACTGAATGATTTGAGTACAATATAATAGAATTTATGTGTCTATAATTATGTCTATTATTACAGATATAATGTGTCTATAATGAGTCATCTCAAGTTACATATCAATAGCTAATTAGCATTCATTGAATACAGCATGCCTAAATGCTTTGTAGTCACTGTACAACCATCACAACTATATTTAAAAGTGACTGACAGCTCAAACTAAGTGGAGTATACACCTTCATATCACATGTAATATATGATGCCTGTGCATCAGTCTATATAAAACCTAAGAGGAAATCTCATATGATGTGGGCCATTGCTTCTCTTCAGGTCAACTGTACTTAGCTTGGGCCGATGAATTTTTAAACGTGCAAAGAATCATTCTCATATCAGCCTCGATCCAGTGCATCCAGGCAGACAGCTATAAAAAGACAAGTACTTAAGCATTGCTAGGCCAAGGACTACAGCTAAAATAATAAAAATACATTTGGTGACAATTAGCCCACTTCCTGTGATCAGAGAGCAATTAGCTAAAGCAAGGCACTTCAGAAAAAATGCACGCTACATTAAGTAACTCTAATAAAGGCGATAAAAAGAAGTGAATAATTGAACTAGAGGAGCTCATCTTTGCCAAAGTGTGAGCAGTTTATAGTGGGGCTCATAATGTCCAAGATTAAACCTCTTAGAAACTGGACCAACATTTTACAAGAGCTGGCTTGGGTGTGTAGTAGTTTTGGCTCCCATTCGGACAGAGGGTGATAATAAAAGGCTAGTTTATGTCCTCCTTTTTCCCGGATTGTCAATTTGTCAGTTTGAAATTTATGACAGAAAAGCAGCTTTATTGTCTTTAAGATACAACCTTGATGTTTGCTCATACATATTTAAAGTCCCAGTACGTAACTTTTTAGTCACAACATAAACACAAATAAAAGGATGTCATTTTTCATTTTGAACATTTTTATTGCACAGAAAAAAATGTGAGTCAGTACTGTGTGCAGGCTTGCATAAAACATATTTATCTGCATGGAGAATTACCAAGGAATCCTGCAGGAGACTTGCACAGTGTTGCTTTAAAGGTGCACTATGTATGTCCATCGCCTGCTTGTTTCTATGGATATGTCACTGCTCTGCCTGGAATGTTCCACAGTATGACATTAAACAGCTCTACGTTACATTTATTCCATTATAGGTGGATTTACAGCTCAAAAATACCTAGAAAAACAGGCCTTTTGACAGAGAGCGGGGTTGCCTCTCTGCAGATTTGACCTGTAACTTGGTCTGGTTTGGTCTCCATGAAGATCGAAAGGTTTAACACAATACTATGAAGCATTAGACAAAGCAATAACATCTCCATGAAGAAAGGCATTGCACTTTTAAGATTCAAAAGTAGATTTAGGAAAATGTTACTATTTCCTTTCCGCAAATTCATAAAACAAAACTGTTATGTCAGCGTACTTTGTGTGTCTCACTTCTTCAGGTATCTTTCAAACAAACTTAGCCTCTCATTGTTCAAAATTAACTGCATATAATACTAGAATAGACTATAACTTCCTTTTAAAATAACTTATCAGCTTATAAATTCATACTGTTTAAATGTTATGACAGCTAATTATGCAATTTATATTATATCGGTTAAAAAGTTTACAAGTTAAACTGTTAGAATCACCAAATTCGCAAACTGACCTGCATACTTTTCGAATACAAGACATAAAGGAGTATAAAAACTAAACAATTTGTCATCAGAAGTTCCCGAAGTTGCCTTATTTCCTCATCTGAAGCCTTTCGTGCATGCTGTGGGTGTACTATCTTACCATAATGTGCAGATGTTTATTCTGCCTGATCAAAATGAACCTCTCTCTGATGCCTTCGATGTTTACTTTGTATGCAGCTCATTCCAAGCATGGCCTGTCTCATATACATATGCACAGAGCTCCTCCAGTAGACTCCATCCCACAGCCTCCAAAGACCCAATTAGACCCACATAATTACCGCCAGACAGAACAGAGGATGGAGAAGAGAGCTGGATATGTTTTTTAAACCACAGTTAACTTCCTTAACTTCAGGCTAAAAGTTCAAAACTTATCTTGAGAACAGTGAAAAATTGTAAATGGTAAATGGTAAGTTGGTCACATTTTTACATAGCACTTTTCCACTTTCAAAGCACTCAAAGCACTTTACACCACTCTCCCATTCACACATTCATGCACCAGTGTAGACAGACATGGAGGCGTGGAGGGTTAAGTGTCTTGCCCAATGTCAGCATTCATTTGTGGGGGCTGGAATAAGCACCGCCAACCTGTGGATCAGGCCGCTCAACCAATGACATTAATGTCGAGAGCAGGATTTGAACTGCCAACGATCAGATCAGTGGATGAGTTCCAGTCTGATCAAATAGTTTTGTAGATCTTAGGCTACATTTATATGATGACGGTCTGAACAGAAGACGCAAAAGTGGAGTTGCATCTTCACTCTTCATTCCATGTTTAGACGAGTGCTTTCGGGAAGAAATCTGTGTGCATACAGTGCTGCAAAAGTGTGTGAAATTTGATTGTATGTTTGTACTTAAAGCAACAAGGGCATCTTTGGACATACAGAAGTTTTCACGCCACGCATTTTCATCAGCTATTCATTTCCACAAAGTTGTCCCATCATCGACTGGTTCTCCCAGGTCTCGTCCACAGCCATCTGGCTCGCCTGCGATGAACTGGTGCATCCAGAATTTCACAGAAGTAATTGCAGATCCTTCTCTGTTCACTAATAGTATCTCTGCATATTCTGTACATTTGTTGGGATGCCTTGTGTAAGTTTATTAGAGCTGCCAGAGCAGCTTGAAGGTCTGACGCATGGAAATTATCCAATATGTTTGGTTCTGTGTTTCGTATGTATGTGACGTAAATGCATACGCTACGTGAGCAGATCTGACCAGAGTTTTGTGTCTTGGGCAGTGTAGACGGAAACACTATGGCGGAGCATATTCAACCTTTCCACTCTGGAGGGTGGTTTCAGATTTTTGCATTTTTAAGCCCCAAAAACTCCATCACCGCCTAAACGAAAGGCACTTCCGACAAAATATTTTGACGTTTTTACCCACAAGCGTTCTGGTGTAAACAGACCCTTAAAATGCCACTGGGACAGGATGTCAGAAACAGGTGGGAAATTGAAAAAAAAAAAAAAAAACAAGGTACTTGAAACATGATTTCAAATGCTAAACATCGAAGCTGAAGCATTAGTATTATTGTTTGTTATCGTAACCAGCATTAAAGTAAATATAACAATATTTATGTCAGTAAATATATAGGTGATGAGAGTAATACTTTTGATTTGAGTAAACATTATAAACTTCACATAACATTGGAGTTTACAGTATATTTCATAACTCTGATTTGCTTTTTGCATATAAAAGAAAAAAAGAGGGGATAAATGATGGGGATAAATATTGGGACATGGTGGTAGAAGCAAAAATGACATGGTTGCTTATAATGGAAGTTAATTTAAGAAAAGCAAACGCCCCATTATAATGAACGGGGAACTGGGATCAGGGTGACAACTTCAACTAAATAACAATTAAAGCCCTTGAAGGCGTACTTAGAATATTCAGCTACTTGGACTAAAATAGCACTACTTCAAACTTACTTCTGACTCCGTGTCAAATCAACTCCCACAGATGGAGGGAGAAAGAGCAAACAGAAGCAAACTTTTCAGAGTGAACAGATGAGGGGTCAAAACTAAAATATCAACTCTTCCCAAAGATAAAGAAGCACACGGCCTTATTGGGTTTGTATGGATTACCCAGAGAGTACAGAGAGATACAGGGGAGTCAATAGGTCATGAATTCAGCCAGTCACGCTCCAAGAAGCACGACCACTGTCAAGACTCACCAGCAAGACAATTTTTAGGCAATTAACTGTTTGACACTTCATGTTTTCAACTATAAACCATGAAGACCATTGTGAAAACAATCCATTTGTGATCTGGTGACTTTAAAGAGCCCATATTATGCCATTTTCTGATCTATATTATAATGTTGCTTCTTCATAAAAAAAAACATACCTGGAGTTGTGTTTTGTTTCATTCACACAAACCCTGCATAGTTCGGATTGGTTCCTCTTTCAAGCAGAAAACTTTGGATGATTTCAGTCCTGGAATTGTCCTGGAATTGCCAATCTCTCTCTCTGTTAACTTGAAAACTACCACTACCTGAGATCACAAGGTGGAACGGGGCATTTTGAGCTTTTGAAATGTAGACCAAATGAAATAAAACACAACTCTGGGTATGTTTTTGATGAGGTAACAGCATTCTAACATCACAAGCTTTATTTGACTGAAGCTGAACTCTATGGGTGATGTCCACTTCTTTATACAGTCCATGGTTTACAACTTTTTTTTAGGTATTTTAGAGTATGCACAGGAAGAATACCACTCACAAAGCCCCCACCCAAAACAGCAAACTACGAAGGAGATGGGTTGTTTTTAACAACATAAAATAAGAAATGTCATACAAAACTCAAAAGAAGAAGGCAGAAAACAAAGCACTTACCCCTACCTTCCACAGTCACAGGTTACAGGACTGTGGATTACTATGTATTATATTACGCTACACTCTACGCCTCTGGCACCACAGTCTGAACGCACCATTACACAACCTGATTACAATTATGCAACATAATATAACAGACATGTATACAACCGTTGATGTTACCATATTCTTTGTTATAATGATCTGATCTGTTATAATGTTGTTTCCTCATCACAAACATAAGTGAATTTGTGTTTTGTTTAACACACAACCCTGCATAAAGCCAAGTTATTCTCTCAAACAGAAAACACTCCACTTTGTGATGTCACATGATAATACTGGAAGTGCTCCATTGTGTTTTTAAACTCCATACACCTTCACTAGAATCAGTTGGATCATTTCAGCCCTGGAACTGCCAAGCTCTAGCTAAAAGTAAAAGGAGCTGTTAACCTGAAAACTACCGCTTTCGTAACATCACAAGGTGTAACAGAGTATTTTGATCTTTGGAGACGTATACAGCATTAGTCAAATGTGTGAATAAAACAAAACACCACTCCCGGTATGTTTTTGATGAAGTAATAACATTATAACATGGCTAAAAGCTCACAAGAGTCAATTTTGCATAAATATAGGACTTTTAAGTGTGTGTGTTTAATGTGTAGCCATGCCCATACACAGGAGAGCTAATCATTATGCCATTATATTATACGTAAAGCAGTGTTTTTGCTTAACATTGCCTTAATAGGCTCATGTAGAGGTTACTCTGTGGATTCCTCTATGAAGCTGGCTGCTTTATCCTCATAACTGTGATAGCCCGTTTCATAGCTTTACAGAGCGGATCAGTTCTCTGGTTTGCATTAATAATGAGTCGTTATTGCATATCTAACGTGTGCTTTAATCTTCATTAACACAATTACGCCGTTTCTCTGGTGCACTGGTTTACACACTGTTTGAATCTAGAGCTTTTTGATTCATCATTAATTGCTTTTTAATTATTTGCTGCACTGTCCATGATAGGGACTTATATCTACTATACTCAGTACAAAATAGTACAACTGTTTCTAATCTGGTCAAATCACAGCGGATTTGGCAAATGTTATATTAGTTAACAGATGGTTAGAATAAAGAAAAATAATCTGTGTAGTTGACTTAAATTTGTTTAAACCCAGTATATATATTGTATAAATTCGTGATTAATTACAATGCTAGTAATGCATAAGTCAAGTAAGGAAGAACTTTAGACCTCTGCAAACAGTTTCAAATAAACTAGTTGTGTTTTTCTCCTTTTGAAGAAAAATCTGTGCGCCTTTAAAGTTTAATCTTTTATTATTCTCAGTGTTCATCTGATTTTGTTTTTATGAGTTTGAAGAGTCCTCATGTGATTTTACTGTGAAATTCTACAGCTGAGTGTTGCCGGCTCTGACCCATATTAAGTTGGAGTAGGGATGTCCAAGGGCAAATTCATTGTGTAGGTTTAAGTGTAGTAATTATTATTATGCAATATTCAACACAAGGTTAACTCTTAAGTGTTAAAAGCAACGCTCTTCACTTGTTTAAATGTGGGCCGTTCGTGTGCTTGTTTTGTAGTTCTGCATATAAACTGGGAGAGTGGATAAGTGATATGATTTTCATCCCGATCCTGATTCATTATAAAAATACAATTAACAAACAAATCCATTTGGGCTTCAGTGAACCTGACTCTAAGTTTTCATTTACACTTTTCCTGGTTTGAGCCCAGTCTAGTCCCAATGACTTGGCAGTTTCTGAGTAAAAAAGAAAATAAACAGCAGATTTCTGCAGAATCAACAAGTGACGCACTAAACTCTGTATGTATCTGAGGTAAAAGAAGTTGTACATTTACTTCTGAATAATACAAGAATACATTCAGGCTTTACAGAAGGTTCCAGGTTTGATCCCCGGGTTAACTTTTCTGTGTGGAGTTTGCATGTCTGGGTGGGGTTCCTCTGGGCTCTCCAGTTTCCCCCATTAAACCAAACCATGCACTACAGGTAAAATTTTCCAGCTAAGATCCTGACCTGTCCTGACCAAGACTAACAAGAAAATCACAGAGGTAGGTCTTTCAATACTGCAATGCTCACTGCTCCTGAGGACATGCGTCAGCAGCATTGAAGGATGGGTCAAATGCGGAGAACAATTTTTCCTACAGGGACAATTAAGTGTTATTAAAAAAATCATGCTATTTCAATTAACAGTTGTGATTGGCACATTCTAAATAAAGACTGTTGTGTGTCACACTTTATGGTCTGCTTCCCTTTTTGTATTCAAGCAAAACCTTGATTGAGCAACAGGTCAGGTAAGTCATGCTCTGGTCCAGGTTAAGCTCAAGTTTTGTTATGGTTTGTGTGAATGCTTCTCATTTGACGTAATATCTGCTAACCTCTCTCATATTCACTTGCCCCCTCTCTCACAGTAGTCCAAAGTTGTTCCTGTATCTAAACTGTACAGTCCTCTGCGAAATACACTTGTTTATGTATGAGCTTTCTCTATCCGCCTCTGCAGAGTGTCCAGAGAGCCATACCTCAAGGCAGTCTGTTATCACCAATCACCTGCTAAATTAATCAGCCCTCCCCCCAGGCCTCTTGACCAGCTCGCATATACACGCACACACACACACACATGCACACTCGCACACACACAGAGACAGTGGTCATATGTTTCACAATATTGCAGAGGCATCATTCACAGCGTCAAGCAGCTAAAACGGCACCCAGTGGAGAAATTCTCACACCAGGCGAGAGATATAGAACATACGCAATGCACAAACACCCCAACAAGACAAGGCACTTTCCTGAGCCAGCACAAAACAGTGGAGTGGAGGAGGGAGGCACTGGTTGCTTTAAAGCACAGAGTTTAATGGGAAAGAGGTTTACACTATAACTATACGGAAGCAGTGGGGAAGGAGAGAGAAAAATGCATTTTATTCTGTCCAGGGAAATAAAATAGTCAGTACATCAGGAGTTCAAACTATTGGACAGATATATTTTCCTTTAAAAAAAAATGGGTACAACTTTACAACAGCAGGAAAAGAAAAATTTAATTAGTGAGTTGATGTGGCAATCTTTAGGATAAACAAAGACAGGCCTGTATCAATAGAGTTAAAGGTGCACTTAACCTTTTGGAGAAGGTCCAAAACCTGTATGTCTCCATGAAATTGCTTAATGTTTTTTTTTGTTGTTGTTGTTTTGTTTTTCAGTACAGTTTTTGTTAAACTGTGCAGAGTATGGTATTAAACAATTTGTCTTGCATTTATTCAAGGTGTTATATTTATTGCTCAAAAATATCTTAAAAGACATCCATTCTTACTGTGAATGGGCCTTGACTGCAAAAATATTGTGTGTGTGCTATTGTTTTGACACTTTAAAGACACTTTACAGAAATATTTAACTGTAAATGGCATGGTTGCAGTTCAGTTAATTACATTATTTATGTGGCAAATCTATAAAAATTGTTTTGTAGATATTTCATTCAAATTGCATTAACTTTCATTTTACCTTTACATACCATATTTTCCGCACTGTTAGGCACTCTGGATTATAAGGTGCACTGTCATTAAATGCTCTAGTTTGGAACTTTTTTCACAAATAAACGGCACTGGACTTTAAACGAAACACAACAGTTGGATGGGTCAGTTGGACTTTGTTTGGCGCGTTCACGGTGACTCTGGGCTTTGTTCAGTTGTGGCGTGTAGGGAGGGTGCTGTCTGGGACCGCTGGATTGTTGGCGTGTTCGCAGTGACTCAGTTGTTCAGTTGTGGCTCAGAGTGGCACATTGTTTTTTCAGTTCGTTCCTCCGTTCCGTTCCTCGTCCGCGTTAAGTGATGAGTGTGGCTGAGGGTGTGTTTCGCTGCGCGGTCGCTGTCTGCTCCGTGCGTGTTTGCGTGCGCTGTGGGTGGTGCGGCTTTGTAGTTTACTGAAGTCGTGCTGGGACACCCAAGTGGATTCATGTATGGGGCGCTCTGGATTGTGGGTGCGTGGTCGTTTTTTGATGGGGTTAGAGGCTTAAGAGCGCGTCTAATAGCCCGGAAAATACGGTATCTCTTATTCTTCATGAACTAAAATGAATGAGCTTTATTCATGACATTTTAACATATTGTTTGGTGGTTCATTACTATCTCAAGTGGTACAAAATTATAATAGACCAGATTCTCCTGCATGTGTCTCCTTAAGCTTCCTGTGTCTTTGAACTGCTGTGTGGAGGCTGGGCTCTTGAGTCGAGCTGAAATACATGTGACCAGGTTATAGCAGAATACATTAACTCTCCTGGGGACACAGAGAGGAGCAAATGACTCTGCACCAGTGTAAATGTAACAGATCTTCACAAGGGTATCTCCAGTCAAGAAAGACTCCTGTCCTGCTTCATCCCCTGCCAATCTCTCCCTTCATAGATTCAGTGCAAATATTCAAACTGTAATGTAATTGCCAAGGAGGGCTTTGCACCGGTTTGCATTGATTGAACGTAGAATGAGCTGTGACTATGTAAAAACATCTCATCTTACACACATGTAATTCCAGTGTAAATCGATTTCTAACCCTGAGCGCCTGACAGTTTTTTCTAAGAACCAACCTCACTATAATTGTCTTCTTCTCTGAAACATCGACATTTGAAGGAGTGTGATGTGACGTGTCTTTAATCTCCTGCAGAGGGAGAGCTATCATTTTATTTTACCACATACCTCAATCATATATCAATGTATCAATTATGAAAATACGTATTCCCATGTTGCAAGCGTGAACTAAAGTGCTGCATTTTTATTGGTTTCAGCTACATAAACAGAATATAGTGCTGGCAATTAACAAAATGAGTTACGTAAAGTTAAAAAAGCATTTCCTTGTTGCATAAAACAAAGAGTGAAACCTTGAGTTTCTGTATTCTAGTAATGATAACAACACAAACCTTGATGAAATATGAATATAATAGCAACAACAACTAGCCAATTAAAACACATCAGAAAAGTATACTTGCAAGCATTCAAATCATATATGTAATAGTAGGAGCAAGATTTGAACCTCTAACCTTCCTGTTTGTGGTCAGACAGTAAGGGGTAGTTTGTAGTTTTTAACAAAATCATACTTTTTTGCCCAAACAAATACTGATTTTCAGCTTTATCATTAACCAACCAACTGCTGAAATTATTTTGAGTAAATCTTAACTTTCATTCTATTTATGAATTTTATATGTATTTTGTATGTATTATTTATAATTTAATCAAATTCTGCTCTTTTTGTGAAGCTTCTGATCATGGAACAAATATTTCTCATCTTGTGTTATGTTGACCCCAAAAAAGTGAAACCACTATAAACAAAATTATTTTTTATGGCTGTCAACAGCGTGCAGACTATACTAGAAAATAGAAAATATTAAGTATTTTTTGTTTACCATCTTTCTTCATGGTTTTGTTTTCCTGAAAAACATGAGGTCTTGCGGCACAAAGCATTGTTTATGAGTTCCTATGGACAGCAGTCTCCCACGCAGCCCGCTCCCTCCTGCGCTAATAGCAGACATTATTCACAGTACACTTAACAGGAACACCCTGTTGTTTACAATGGCCATGTGCTTTAACACCATTAAAACTAACTCGCCTGGTGTTTCCTAGTCCATTAGAGCCACAATAGACACTGCTGTACAGAGCAATGCAGTTATCCATTTGTCCAAACGAATAAGGCTGACAGACCAGACTGATATTAGCAAATGAAAAAGT
Source organism: Boleophthalmus pectinirostris (assembly GCF_026225935.1). Taxonomy (NCBI): domain Eukaryota; kingdom Metazoa; phylum Chordata; class Actinopteri; order Gobiiformes; family Gobiidae; genus Boleophthalmus; species Boleophthalmus pectinirostris. Next base: position 13,473,548 of record NW_026571133.1, on the reverse strand, counting down.
ACTCAAAGTCAATAATAAAGTTTAAGTATAGTGGAGTAGCCTGGCAAGTTCAGAGAGATCTCTCTCTATATTTTGTTATATATATGAGTCTGGTCTCCACTCTCAGGTCTCACTTCAAGCCAGGCACAAACACAACCGTGCAGTTAGGGGTGTGCAAAAATATCTAAATATTGTGATTCTAAATTTGGTGATACATTAACAGTTATCGTGGGCTGCCATGAGTATTTTGGGGTGTTTTTTTAATTTTTATTTTTATTAATTTATTTATTTAATTTGCTTATTTAGTGGAAGAAAACTCGTTTATGTTATACATAGTCACAGTTTTGATGATTAAAAAATGTATATTTCATATTAACTTTACCCAAGTAGTGGTTTAACAAAGAAATATTGCATTTGGTTCTTAAAAAACAGCAATATATCGAGTATGGCCAATTTGTGATAATATTTTATCGGTAGCCATGTATCGTGTATCGTATCAAAATGTGAGGGACACTGTGATTCCAGCTCTATGTGCAATCAGATTTGTTTTTTTTTTTCCATGACAAATGTGAAACGAAGGAGCTCTTTGGTCACTGATCATTTGAATAAAACCAAATTTCTTTGACCTCAGATTAATAGAGTTCATTGCTTTGTGCATTGATCCTGAAGAAATCCGCAATGTTTTTCAGTGCTCTTTGATATTGTTTTTCTTTCTTTTTTCCTCATGAGTAGTTTTGATACGGACACACCATGTGAGTCCATTATTCATGTCCATCTCAACTTGCAGAGATTCAATGGTGACGTGACTCAAATCTTCATAAAATATTAGAGAAGTGCATACTTTAAATCCCAGGCAAACAGTTGAGTGATGTTTCCATGGTTTCAAAATTAAGTACAACTAAAATTGTATATCTTTTCTTTAAACAGTTATAATTAGTGTTCATCTGTGGGAGCTGGAATTGCACCGCCGGCCTGTGGTCACTGGATCTCACCGCTCAACCCATGATGTTTATGTCCAGAGCGAGATTCGAACCGCCAACCTTCGGATAAGTGGACCAACACCCTGCAAACTGAGATACTGTCACCAATTACAGATATACTAATGATAAACCACGTCAGTATATCTGCAATCTGACAGTTAAACAGTACATTCTACAATTCTCACCTGTCCTCTAGCTCAGTTTTACATTACTATAATTTTCAGAATTTGATAAACTCTTCACCAGTGTCTTCCCATTTCCTCTTTCCTCTTGAACTGATTTTATTTGCTACTACAGCTATCTGCTCCATTTTGCTATATCTTTTTACATTCATGGCACGCTCCCAACACACTGTAAATAAATCTGTTTTCCTCTCACAGCAAATCATGTTAGCCGACACAGAGCTGTGACTGTGCCCAGCCCCGCGACGAGAGGGACATGAAAACCTCCTCAAATATATCCCATAGCCACAGAAAACAAGATCCATTATACAGATGCAGAATGAAACTCTATATGTTTAGTTCTGTTTACATAGAATTTATTTAAAACCCATTTTGTTACATGAATATATTTGAAGGGACAGAACGAATATCAATAGTGGTAGAATTGTTGTTGTACCTACCAGCACTCACAGTAGTAGAGGCAGGGTTTTCTGTTAAAGGGCCCATATTACGGTATTTTCTGATCTATGTTATAATGTTGTTTTAGTCTAGCGATGGTGCAGTTCAGGGGTGTGAAACTCAAATTCACAGAGGCCAAAATTAAAAACTGGGACTAAGTCATTTCAACAACATCTGCATGTTTTCTCTTCTTTGGAGATATGTAATGTTAAACCTTTTCTTAATAAAATAAACGTTTAATAAATAGTTTTGCATAAACATTGAATCCAGAACAAGCATAATATAAAATAATAACAACATTTTAAATAAATAATGTCTCTATAGTCTATCTGTAGCTGGTGGGCCAGTTTTAATCCATATTTGATATGATCTCACAGGCCAAATATAATTTTATCGTGGGCCAAATTTGGTCCCTGGGCCTGAGTCTGATATGTTTGGTGTAGCTCAAAACACAGTGGAGTATTTCATGTATTACCACATGACATCACAAGGTGGAAAACAGCAATTTGAGCTTTGAAGATGTAGACAGACTAAAGGGTTACTCAAACATGTGTGAATGAAACAAAACACAACTATGGGTATGTTTTTAATGAGGAAACAACATTCTAACATGGCTAAACGCTCACAATTTTATGTAATATAGGGCCTTTAAAGGGGGCTGTAATAATGTAATACTTGTTTTGCCTTAGCTAGGGTCAATATGATACCGTTGTCTGCAACTAATTATAAAGCATTTTTATCCTCCGTGAACCAGGAAGTAGTACCCTTAGCATAATAGTGGTTAAAAAGTGCTTATAAACTCATCGCTGTGAGTAATTAAGAAGCTGAGAATGATTTAAGAAAGTGAGGAATAATATTGGACCGCTATAAGCTGTTAAAAATTTATTAGCTCTGCTTATCACATTTTTAAGACAGTAATATTAATTAAACAAGTCAGGCCAGTGTTTCCTGCAGAACTTTATAGTTAAGCAACAAGTGGCCCCCGCCTTGACTATGTCCCTCAGGACCATGTGAATTCTCGCAAAACTACGGTCGTCTCCCCCTCCACTCCACACTTTTTCAGCAGCACTGCCTTGACTAACCAATTTTCTGTGGGAAACACTGCAAGCAACAGTTCTATCATCTACTATCAGAGGAAAGGGACAACATTTGACAACAAACTGAGCTCTCACGCTTAACTTCATCACCAGAGAGGACCTCAGGGTAGAGCTGCTACTCACACACATAGAGAAGCCAACTAAGTAGACTCTTGAGTAGGGATTGGAACAAAGAATACATTACACTGACTTCTATATTCAGTAATTCATTATTCAGATGACAAGAGCTTTCTATAGGTCTATAATATTTAGTGAAAAGTAATGTTCTTTAGGTGTACAAGATTATTGTAATATAGCAAGTTCTTGGATCTTGTCATTAATAGAAACGATCCGGTTTAACATTTGAGCTTTTACATTTTCGATATTTCATGACATAAATGTAATGTAATCAATAAGCAGTGTTGGGGAGTAACGGATTACATGTACCATAGTTACGTAATCAGAGTACAAATTATGAGTAACTGTATTCGGTTACAGTTACTGTTTTCATGAGTGGTAACTGGATTACAGTTACTTTGTTGAAATAAATGGGATTACATGGTGGTATTTTCCTGGTTTCACATTTTGGACTATATCCTTTTTTTTTTTTTTTTTTTTTTCCTTTTTTTTTTTTTAACCAAGTCTAAACCAGGACTAATTCAGGACTTAACCAGGACTAAAACCATGTCTAAACTAGATCTAAACCAGGTCTAAACCAGGTCTAAACCAGGACTAAAACCAAGGTCTAAAACCAGGTCTAAACTAGATCTAAAACAGGACTAAACCAGGTCTAAAACAAGATTTAACAGGACGAAACCATGCCGCGCGGACCGTGTCTCCTCCTCTTCTATCAATAATATTTTTTTATATGGTTAAGTAAAGTCTGGGCTTTTTATTGTCTTTTAGCAGACAAAACGTCTTATTTGAAGATATCCTAGTCTTTGCTACTGTACACCAAATCAAGTAATCCAAAGTATTCAGATTACGTTACTCACTTTAAGTACTTAATGGATTAGGTTACAAACTACATTTTAGGGTGTGTAATCTGTAATTTGTAGGGGAATACATTTTTAAAGTAACCTTCCCAACACTGTCAATAAGGAAATCTCCCTCTTGCCCCCATCTGATTTTGTATCTGAAAATCACAGATGTAGAGTCCTTCCTCCAGCCCTGCTCTACACTTCCTGCTGTCGGCCCTTTGTCCCCGGTGCATTGGCCCTTACCCTGAACAAGAGCCATCCATCGCAGTGTTTGTGAGCGTGGCACTGAGGAGGAGGGACAGCAGAATGGGCTCAGTGGCACAGTCCTTATCAGGGGAGATAACACTCAACACTTAACCTTGGCTGAATTAATGATGCTACGGAACACTGAGATTACACTGACTACCACAGAACTTTAGTCTTGATCTCCATGAAACTGTGGCAAATAAAATCATTTTGATGTGATAAATTATCTTTCCGAGTAATTACTGTGTCATGGTATAAAAAAAGAAAATTAAAAAGAAGGGTTAGAACAGATGGGGGTTGGATTTTCTTTCTGAAAACTTTCTACCGCTACACTATTTTTGGAAGTAATTGTTCATTTGGAGTCTGGCATTTACCTTGTATTGCATGAAATTGGCTCTAGTAAATGAACACTGGGAGATTTTCAGTTGATTTGCAACTAATTTAGAAATGTCAACAAATATTTAACCCTTTTTCATGCTGCCTGTTTTATTTAAAGGTCTACCATCTGCTTGTCTCCATACGTTACTGCTTTGTCTTAATAGTCCCACAGTATGGCAGTAATCATGTCTCCACACAGAAGCAACAACACAAACTAAGCCACGTTATAGTCAGTTCTCTGGAGATCTGACCTCGCTAACAGTTAAAATGGATGTTATTTAAGGTAGTTTTTACCAATAAAGACTTGTAATTGTGTGATTGAAAATGGATAGCGTCCCATTCTCTTGGCGGGAACGTCCCCCTCCTCCCTCTGAGCTCTCTCTTCTCTTGGGTGGCAGACAGGAGAGGGAAAATATTCTCGCCAGCCTTTAGTCGGCCGTGTCATTCACTGTGACATATCGAGTTAGAAAATCACCATTCTATATCATAATAAAATGAAATGTGAATGTAGTGAGGTCAAATATCAGGCATTATTTAAGTCATTTTACCAATCTTTTCACAGCAGCACACATTTCTTCAGTATGTAATATCACTATAATCCTCGCTTGCTTGCAGAAGTTTGATATTGTATTTTAAATATTTTTTTCTTGTTCCCCATCTGTAACAGATGATTTGGAAAGAAATATTACTTATTTGCTTAGCTGCTTGCCATGAACATAATTTGTAAGCAGTGCAACACAAGAAAAGAAAGCTACAGAGTGTGTGTGTTTGAGACCACATTATTTTTTGTATGCAAACAAATAATAATAATACAATATATAATGAAAAAAAAAGTGTGTTTATAATGTATATGTATATAGATTAATTGACTTTCTAGCTGATAATGTTTTGGAACCTCCCAGCAGAAAAGTGAGTTACTTATAAACTGTTGTATTCCTTAACAACCTTAATACCGTACTTTATTTCCCATGTACAACCTCTGGCATATGCTCAGCTCCTCTCTCTTTTCTGAACCACTAAACCTCTTGTCTTGGACTAGAATCCCCTCGGAGACAGCACGCTCATAGACTTTTATGTATTGTTACAAAGCTGCTTTTTATGGAGTTAAGAAGCGGCAAGCCCCCCGTGGACCTCACAATCACCATAAACAACAGGTATTACTACACTCAGGATTAGGCCTACACCATCAGAATATATATAGGTCAGCTGTTTGCAAGAAATGAGCTATAGGTATTTGACAACGTAAAGCAACAGTGGGACAGCCATGCATGCAGTATATACAGTATATTAGAAGACATAGCTACAAGGCTTGTTTATGAGTATGATTGTTTGAGTGTGAAAGTTTGCCAACAGCAACACATATACTTTTTAACTCAGGGCCTGTTTACACGAGAACACTTGCGGGTAAAAAAATGACAAAATATTTTATTGGAAGTGTCTTTCATTTAGACGGTGACAGCGTTTTTGGGGCAATGGCAAAAATCTGAAACCACCCTCCAGAGTGGAAAAGTTGAATATGCTCCGCCGTAGTGTTTCCGTCTACACTGTCCAAGATGCAAAACTCTGGTCAGATCTGCTCACGTCACGTACACTTTTACATCACATCCATACAGTACACAGAAACAAACATGTCGGATCATTTCCATGAGTCGGAGCTTCAAGCTCCTCAGGCAGCTCTAATAAACTTACAGGAGGCACCTCAACAAATGTAAAGAATATGCAGAGATACTATTAGTGAACAGAGAAGGATCTGCAATTACCTCAAATTCTGGATGCATCAGTTCGTGGCAGGTGAGTCATACAGCTATGAACGAGACCTGGGAGAAGCTGCCTGGCATGTGTACTCAATCGAATTCCACACACTTTTGCGTCACCGTATGCACAAGATTTCCTCCCGAAAACACTCGTCTAAACGCAGAATAAAAAGTGAAGACATGGCGCCACTTTTGCGTCTTCTGTTCAGACTGCCATCAAATAAACGTAGTCTCAAGTGGGTTCATCACCTGCTTGTCTCCATGGAGATGTTATTGTTCTGCCTAAACTTATCTGTCTCCATGAAGAGTAGGTGAAAACTCCTGGCTAAGTTACAAGCCAAATATGAGAAGAGGAAAGACGGCAATGAGTTGTATGTTTATTGATGTATTTCCTGTCATTACACACACTAATTGAATCAAGAAATATATGAACACTTTTAATGGCATACTGTGGAAAATTTGAGGCAAATCTATGACATCGATCTTCATGGAGACAAGGCAGAGGTGTTGGTAGGAAGGCACACGTTTTTTGTATTATTGGTCCCATTTTGTCTTTTTCATTTTACCCATGATACTACTGCCCAGAAAAAAGCTTATTCCGCACAAAATTAAACTAAAATGAATTCAGTTATTGGGCCAAACGCAATAATGGAAAGAAACACTGTGCTTGTGGGTTGTTCTGCTGTACTGGAAAATATAATACTGCATTACAACTACAGTACCATTTGGATCCTATAACACAGGCTTTGTGCACTGACCCTAAATATATGAATAATTCAAAATATATTGCGCATAAAGGATAAACTCAAAGACATTGTCCCCATCAAATCACTTTTTCGCTGATTCGGCTCCAATAAAAGGTAAAAACTTTGTCCTTTGGGCTCTGCAGGACTGCACTCCAAACTATGGTGTTGTCTTTTTTGCATACATCATAGATTAACTGAGTGAAGTAGAAGTTATAATAAAGGGCGAATCACTGCTAAAAACTTCCATTACTTTGCCACTGCAGCACAAACTGTCACTGGAACTTAAAATATTCAGTGAAATGAGAAAACTGTTTCCACTGGGTTTGTGTTAGTTATAAGCAGGGTTGGGACGAGACATAATTTCCATAAAACAAGATGAGATAAGAGATTAGGTCCACAACAACGAGACAAGGCAAGATTTTGAAATCATTTATAATAAAATAACTGTGCAGTCCTGTTTGCAGTTTTGGCAATTTAGATTTTTTTTTATGTTGTTGTTGTAGTAGTAGACCTACTTTTTGGAACCACAACTCAAGAGATATGAATTACCAGCCCTCTTTTGTTCTAATCTAGATGTAAACTAAATGGAGAAAAAAAATCTTGTGGCAATTTTATCTCACAAAATCTTGTAACACGAGATCTTGTCCCATCCATATAAATAAACAGTTGTCAGTAAGACTCATCAAAAGCAATGATCCTGGATATTATCAGTGACTGGCCACTTACTGCACATGGTGTTGAATAATGTAAACACTGAATTATAGCATCATTGTTAATCTGTAGCATACTATTACATGTGCAGTATAATTCAGAGCATCAGTAAAGGGAAATGTCCAGAAAGGAGACGTATGGAGACACTTAAATATATCATCCAGTCCATATTTTCAGAAGTCGCTGGTGCTAGGCTAGTGCATGTCAATGGCCATAGTTAACCTGCCACTAAAAACAGTCTTACCCACTCCACAAAACACCCGAAGCAAATCTATTATTATGCCAGACTGTCGATGTAAATGTCTGTGTTGACAGAATAATGTTTGAAATAAAACTAATCTTGCATCACATGAATCGTCGCATGTTGAGGGACTATTTTGTCGCTGCCAAGCTTTCTATCGGGAAGTACAACTTGCTGCTGCTGCTGTTGCTGCTGCTGCTGCTCAGACATAAATCCTTCAAATGCAATGTTGGTTTTACTTCTAAAACTATTCTATCAACACAGAGATTTACATCGACAGTCTGGCATAATAATAGATTTGCTTTGGGTGTTTTGTGGAGTGGGTAAGACTGTTTTTAGTGGCAGGCTAACTATGGCCATTGACATGCACTAGCCTAGCACCAGTGACCTCTGCAAATTCAAGGAGTGGATGGAATATTATAAAAGTGTCTCCACACGTCTCCAACACTCTGGCTCACTAGGAAATGAGGTCATATGTCCAAAATTCCATACTGTTCCTTTAAGTTAGACTTTAATCTGATCTTTGTTTATCACAGAGAGATTATTTGGACTGTTAAACAAGTCTCTCACACATAAAATTACAGCCACAAGTTATCTAGCATTAGTAAACCGTTTTCCAGTGTGTCACTCCTAAATCAAACTCCTAAACAGAACGCTTGTATTGATCACAGGCTCCTGAATATGTGCAGTTTAAATCCATTTTGTATTTTTTTCTTGAGTTTTCAGACAATCTTAAAACTTTTTGATCATCGTTTGCTGGTTGTGTCACGATGGTCACGACTCTTTAACCATCAGAGATAACACTCCCCGCATGATGTCAGTGTAGAGTAACAATATTAGATAATCATGAATTAAAACAAAATAAACTGATCCAAGGTCCAGTCAAGAATTATATACTGTACTATAAAGTGTTTGCAATTTGTAAATGGTTAGTGAGTAATAAACAAGTATTTATAATAGTTAATCCAGAGGTAAGTGATTAAGAACTTGTATGAATGAGTTTAAGGTGCATCTCCTTCACTTGGTCAGTCAATACTACATGTTTTCCTATAAAAAGTCTGGACCTCTCTCTTATCTCATGGACAGTCTGTATCAAAACAAACATGGCAGTTTATGAGTTAAAAATCAGGAGAAAACATAACACTGAAAAACACTTCACACTTCAGCAGAATCAACGAGTAAAGCACTAAAGGTTATTAATCTGAGGGAAGAGAATTTTAATTTTGTTGAGAATGAGTGTTTCCCAGTAAACAAACCTGATTTCATGGATTTAGATCTGGATTTACAAGGCAAGCATTAGAAAATAAGAAAATTATAAAATAATGCATGTACCTCTTTTTTTTTTCCATGTACTGATACTGTGTGGTGTCGGCATCGGATTTTAAAGTATTCTTTTTTGTTTCAGAGGATCAGGAGGTAAGCATTACCATGACAGCAAATCTCCGCTCTGGCCTCAGAAAGTTGTGAAAATGAGACTATGTAATCATTCATTCGTCCAGGCATGATTCAATGCAAATTCTATAGCACCTCTAACCAGTTCTATCAATTGAAAACGGCTTCTGGATGGGAGTTCAAAGTTGAGAAAAGCACATATAAACTCACTGCTGTGAATAATTAGGATGCTCAGAATGCATAACGTAACTAAGGAATAACTTTTAATAACACTTTAAAATGAATTAGTACAGTTTTTTAATATTTTTAAGATTATAAAACTCTGGTACAGCACATTTAAGTGTTACAATATCAATATCAACACCTCATAGACGTATCTTTAAAGGTGCACTGTGCAACTTTTCTGGTAGAGGGTCTGTCAAATGCTTTTCTTCATGGAGATGTTACTGCTTTGTCTGGAATGTTTCACAATATGGAATTAACCCTTTCTATCTCCCTGGAGACCAAACCAGACCAAGTTACAGGTCAGATCGGTGGAGAGGCAACCCCACTCACAGTCAGAAGGTACCTTCTAGGTATTTTTAGGCTACAAAACCACCTGTAATTGAATAAATGTAATGTAGAGATGTTTAATATCAAACTGTGGAACAATCAAGGGAGAGAAATCACATATCCATAGAACTAAGCAGGTGACAGACCCTCCACCAGAAAAGTTATACAGTGCACCTTTAAAAAACAAACAACAAACTCCCAAAAAAAAACAACATATTTCTTCCAACAGAGGCAAACAGCAGCAAGTATTTCATTTCATTCAATCCAAATCAAAGTGCAGTGCCAGGCCTCTTCAAACTGTGCCTATGCCATTCCCACTCATCTCTGTGATCAATTAGTGATATTTAACTCTGTCCTCGGTCGTGGGTGCCCGCTGTGCCCGGCCGACAGCTTCACAATTAGCCAATAAACTGACACTAAACAGCCTGTTGTGGAAAGCAATGCCAACGGTAATGCGCTGGATGTGTTATTTTCATATGCAAATGAGATGAGGGGGACTAGCCCAGTGCGCTAATTACAGGTGCAATAATGAATAGGTCGTGATCAGATGTTAACACATCCAGCTATGTTCTGTTTACATCCCTGGGCAGCTGGATATGGATAATTTAATCTAATTTAATCGAGAAATTACTTTTTTTAATGGCAAATATGTCAATAAATTGGGTTTGTTTACAACACAAAATGAAAAAATATATATATATTATTTAAAATGTAGCTTTATAATTCATGTTGTTTTTTTGGAATCTGTTTCTATAGAATTTTAAAAGTGGTGGATATGTAGATACAGTAGGAAAGAGTTTAACACACAAGCCCTGCATATTTAGGCTGAGTTTCTCTCTCAAACAGAAAACACCCTGTTCCAACTCGTGATGTCATGTGGTAATACAGGAAGTGCTCCACTGTGTTTTTAAACTCCATATACCTTCACAAGAATCACTTCAATAATTTCAGCCCATCTCTACTGAACAAAATGTAAAAAGTAGCTGTTAAAACTACCACAATGACATCACAAGGTGGAACAGAGCATTTTGAGCTTTGGAGATGAAGACAGAATAATAATAAATGTTGACTCACATGTGTGAATGAGACAAAACACAACTCCAGGTATGTTTTTGATGAGGTAACAACATTCTAACATTGCCTAAAGCTCACAAGACTCAAATGTATGCAATACAGGACCTTTAAATCACAGAATTATAATGGCAAATTTCTGGACCCAACCCTTGAGTAGTTGTGGAATCTCTGTAGTTATAACTTTAAAAAAAAAAACAATGACTCTCCCAGTAGAGATACATAGTATGTCACTGTCTGTCATTTCAGATTATCTGTTTAAAATGACAAATATCAAATTAAATCCTAAATTATATTCTAGAATGTCTTTAAAAAGGTGCACTGCACAACATTTGTAGTGGAGGGTCCACCACTTGCTTGTCTCCATGGAAATGTTACTGCTTTGTCTAGAATGTTCAACAGTATAGATCAGCGGTTTTCAATAGGTGAGGGCCGCCTCCCCAGGGGAGGCTCGACACACCCGGGAAGAAGAAAATAACGGTCCACATCTGTACAAATCTGCAGCAGTATTGATATCGGTAACTGTGTGTGCGTGTATTAGCTGTAAAATGACATCGCCCTGACAATCTACTCATAGTTTGGAGTGTCACCTTTTTGCCTTGTACACACGCGTGGACCCAGCCTCCTCCCTTTCGCCGTGTGAATTGTGTCTTCTCACGTGATGCATGAGCCACATTTCTAAACCAGAACTATAACCAGGACTAAACCAGAACTAAAACCGGGACTAAACCAGGACTAAAATTAGGACTAAAACCAGGTCTAAACCAGGTCTAAAAATCAGGACTAAAACCAGAACTAAAACTAGGTCAAAACCAGGACTAAACCTGGACTAAAACAGGTCTAAAACAGGTCTAAAACCAGGACAAAACCATGTCCAAACCAGGTCTAAAACCATGTCTAAACCAGGATTTAACCAGGACTAAAATAAACTGCATGGGGTTGGGGGGTGATATGCTATGGCAAGGGAGACAAGCAGGTTACAACACTATATTACATTACAAGTCAGATCTGTGGAAAACCGTTCGTATTCACAGAAGGAATTATTGCATTTCTGAGCAATAGAAACACCCGTAATGAATAAATCTCCATGGAAACAAGTCCACCAGAAAGTACACCTTTAACAAAACATAACCTTGCATCCCTCTAATATAAAGAATCACAACACATCTTATGAGCCTGAGTTACCCGAGCCACCTCTGTCCATCATCATAAACACATGAGACACTGTGGCCATCTGAACAAGTGCATTTGTATCTATTGCTGTCGGTCTGATAGCCAATTAAGATTTCTCTTTCTTGCGTTCATCGATCTCTTTGGCGTTGGGTTCATTTGTCTGGCTGTGACCCGCTCTCCTTCTTCCTCCGCACGTACACCATGTGAGACGGAGGCACACATCATAATTACTGTTTACTGAGGTCATTCCAAACAGGTAAAAGCCCTCATCTCTAGGTATTAAGACCGAGAGATGAAGAGAAACAACGATGCTTTCAGGGATTAACAGAAAATGTGGAAGATTTATGGATAGTGTTAAATGCAAGGTTAAAGAAGATCCCAGACGCTGTGCAAGCTGTGGTTTGTCTGTAAGACTTTAAGCCAACACATGAGAAAGATTATGTTGTACCTCTAGGGTTCTAAAGAAATACTGGAAGATACAGACATGAACATCCAAAAAAGGTTGCGATTGCGTGCTGGTTCCAAAGACAAAGACTGTAGAAAAGAAAAAATAGCCATCCATTTTCTTTTGCTTTTCTGGGGCCGGGTTACGGGGGCAGCAGTCTGAGCAGGCAGGTCCAGACTTAGCTCTCCACGCACACACTTCCTCCAGCTCTTCCGAGGGGATCCCAAGGCGTTCCCAGGTCAGCCAACAGACAGAGTCCCTCCAGCGTGTCCTAGTTCAAGATCTAGAGATGGGTCTTTGGGTCCTGCACTGTAATGCTGCTTACAGATTGCCCTAGTGACGGTGAAGAATGGGTCAAATGCAGAGGACAAACTGAGGCCTAACCTTAGACTAGAGGATTTATTTGTACATTCTAACATGGCCTAAATCTCAAAGAGTCAATTTTGCATAATATAGGACATTTAAAATTGAGGTGAGGGCAGGTCAAAATTCTATGGAAGTATTTCGCCTTTTACCATAAATTCCGGACTATAAGGTGCTACTTTTTTCTCACAAAAACGATAAAACGATAAAAGCAGATGGCCCGAACTTGATAACGTTCTTGAAGACATGGACACTTGTGGCTTATATACAGTTGCGGCCTATATATGTACAATTTTAAGATTTTGTTAAAATTTTGTTGATGCGGCTTATATTCAGGTGCGTTCAATAGTCCAGAAAATATGGTAATTTTCATTTAAAAGGAGTTTATAGTCAACATCTCTACAAACAATGCCATTGGTCAGCGTTTGTTTCTATAGAATTTAAAATGCCATGGACTTATTTAAACACAATTGGAAAGACTTTGCTTATTGCTCTTTTACTCACTGTAGGCCCAAGTATTGGTAGGTATTGTATTGTCTAATATGAATTCCGCTTTCCATGCATGTTGATAATGGACATAATGAACTGGATCATTTAGGGGTGTTACAGTTTATTTTAGACAATATTGATGCATTGTGGTTCATTTAAAAAGTGAAAGTTCAAAAACTAAAAACTATTATTGCAATATTGTGAATTACAAATAACCAAAAAGACCCTCATATTTTATTTTACTACCCCATTTTACATTCAGTACCAGCATTTTACCCTTTTCTTTTGTTTCCTTTATCCACTTTTGTTGCAAGTACTTCAAGGTAAAACAGGCAGCGCTCTTACATCAGATTGCAACAAACTTTATTATTGTTACATATTCAAAGCCAGTTCCCAAAGACACGTCGTCCAATAGATGGCAGTGGGTATTTGGTTATTTATGACCAGAAAGTTGAGGGGGAAGCTCAGAGCTGCAAACAATAGAGCTGCTTTCAAGGTCAGGGCTGTCTAATGTAGAGGCTAAGACAGTGAGGGATGTAAAAAGGAGCAGGGAGAGTCTTCTGATTTAAAATGGGGAGACTACAAACAGACAGGGTCCATTGTACCACACTTGTACTACGAAAAGTGTCAGCAGTTCACATTTTCAAAGTGCTTCGTGCTATTCCGCCTGAAAAGAAGTGCTTGTCAAACAACGGGTATTCTTTAGAAGTCCAATCTTCAAAAATATTGTTAAAATGTGTCCAGAAAATGTAGGCAGGGGAGACCAAACCTCCGGAGAGATGCCAGTTGCAGCTAGCCATGGCGCTCAGTGACAGACACGAGAGGAAACACATCAAAGCTCCTCTAAATGTCAGGCTAATTATCACGGACGTGCTGCTGAAATATCAAAAACAGACCAAAATACCAGAGCCCGGAGGAGACGCGTGTCACCTCACCCCTTTGCAAATCTATCCACAGCCATGTGAGCCCCGGAGAGGAGGCACTGCTGATGACGCACCTGAAACACACCGCTTTGTTGAGCTAAATATTCAAGTCTTACGTAACAACAAGATGAAATTTTCAGCAAAACTTTTTCATCTTTTGTCTGACTGATTACAGAGTTGGTTTCTACATTGCACCATCCACACTGCATTCGAGCTAAGGAAGGAAGGAAGGAAGCAACCAATCAGATAAAACCAGCATTCACTTGCTTTTAGTATTTATATTACTGTATGTCATGCATTACATAGCAGTTGTTAATAATAGAATCTTCCAAAAGCAACTTTAATTTTACTACACTGGTCAGGTTATAGTCTAGTGAGTGTGTTATTCTGCGGGATTCAAAAACAAGATAATAATTTGACAATAATCTGACCGTGAACAATGACTCAACTGTCACAACTCAGTTTAATACATTTAGTCTAGGTTTAATCAGTCTAATCTATGGGTGACCAAACTATGGCCAAAATGATCATGTAGATTTTGTTATCAATTTTAAAGGTGCACTGTGCTCCAACTGCTCATCTCCATGGAGATGTTATCGTTTTGTCTGGAATGCCCCGGTATGACATTAAACGTATCCATCTAAAACCACATATTGAATACGTTTCAATATGTGGTCCTCAGTGAAAAAACTCTGAACTGCCCTGGTCTGATCTGGAGAGGCCTTTTCACTGGTTTTCCCTTGCAGGAGTACAGACAGCCATCTCCCTGAAGCTCTGTTGATCTTGGGCCCCACACAGAACTGCACTTGGCACTGGGCTGAAGCAGTATTATTAAAATGGCAGCGGGCCACAGGAGACGAATCCACGCTGGTGAAAAGTCCATTACTGTGTCTGCAGAAAACTGGCCCGGACTTGAACTCACGATCATTAAATATGTACAGGATTAAAGTGTAGTGGATGGTCACTCAGCTCTATTGTGCAGTAATGTGCAGACAAGGACAGAGGGCCAGTGGATAATAGCATTTAACGGCTCCAACAAAAACCTTAATGCACCGATCCATGGGGATAAACAGTAAAGTAGTTTATTTGTTCTCTTTAAAAGACCAGCAGCACACAGTTTACTCAATGAATTACTTACATTGTTTGTTGTCCAAACTTTCTGAACTTTGCCACAAAAATTACACAACTAGAAAGTGCTGATCAGAGCTCACTGATGTATTGACTCAGTATAATCTATGTGTCCAGGGAGATTAGGGGTAGTATCTTTTCATTTCATAATAGTCAAGAAAATAATGATAAAACACTTTAGTAAGTTCCGACAGGTAATTGACATAAAAAGACCAGAGAACAGTGAGTTTGAACAAAGGTCAGCTGAAGGGAGGACAGAAGAGGTTTCACATCTACCATCTACTGGTGAAAAAAAGTTTTAATTACGTTTATTAATTAATTAATTAATTTTTTATTAATATGTAGACCTATAACAGTAGGTCTATATGCACTAAAACAGACTGCGAAAAATCTCAGTCTTTACTGACTCATTTGGTGGCTGAGCTATTTTCAACTTTTTTATGCTTTAATAAATTATGGTAAATTCTTGGCATGAAACAGACAGAACAGAAAGGTGCTTTAGAAATTGTGTGTATTATTCATTCCATACCTCGTGGTGGTAAAATACTACTGTCGCAGCTGCTCTGGGGCAGACTGACGAAAGCAAGGCTGTCAGTTTGAACAATTGGCCCCTCCAACCATCACAAACACACGACTTTCATACTAGACGATATAGGCGTTTTGCTACTTGCACCGTATTTTTGCTACTTGATCTCCCAAGGAAGTACTAACCAGGGCCGGGCCTACTTTGCTTCAGAGATGTGATGAGATCAGGCCATGACTGCGATCGTGAAGGCAGTTGAATTGTGTGCGTTTGATTATGTCATTAAATTAGCTGTGCATAAAAAGGATGTAAATGTGATATATTCTGAGTTATTATAGTCCGACATATGCCTTTACGCACAGTGTAGCTACAGACGTGGATCGTATAGCAGCTGATTGTCTTAATAAAACTAATACGGACACACATAAAGTAATAAAGCCTATTGCACTGTAGACATTACACGCATCACTTACTCTCCATAAAGAACCACCCAGCTGCTCGGCGAGGGCTTCTGAATTACTGCGGATTTTACCGAGTGACAAAAGTTGCCCTTCACCAGATTACACCGCCATTTGATTCTCACACGTGGACACGGAGCCATAGATCTGCTCCATTATCTGTGTGGGGCATGTCGGCAGCCCTAACAAGCACCATTATGGAGAGAGATGGCGGTGTGTTTTTGGCCCCTTCAAGTCTCCATGTGTAATATAGAAAGCCCGCGCAGTTTTAGAGCAGCTGTTATCTTGACACACTGAACAGTAAGCCCCCTGAACACAATAACGCAAGATATTGATACTAGCTGTGTGCTTTATGTGATGTATGACACGCTACAATAGATAATGTTAGACACAGGCTGCACATTATGGATTGGGGAGGGCATCTGGGTTGGTGCAAATTCAATATATACAGCACGCGGCAAGAGGTACACCATCTCAGTTTAAAAGAAAAAGTGTTTACTTGGTGTTCTACTTTAAGTTATAAATGATTGCATTAAGAGGATTTCTAGGGTAAGCAAGAGGAGGTGTCTGGGGAGAGGGAAATAGTTTCTTTGCTCATGAAAGAGATCAATACATAGGCAAAGTCGTTCTGCACATGATCAGTAACAGATGGGAATATAGAGCGCCTTCAATTGTACATTATGCAAGTTTTCAGGTGGAGGGTACTTTACGTGCTTGTTTAAAGGTGCATTGTGTAACTTTTCAGGTGGAGGGTCCATCCAGTGTTTGTCTCCATGGAGATGTTATTGTTTTGTCTGGAATGTCTCACAGTATGGTATTAAACCTTTCTATCTTTATGGAAATCAAAACAAACCAAGTTACAGGTCCAGATCTGTGGAGAGGCTGCCAGTTTTTTCAAGGTATATTTTTGAGCTATAAAACTGTTTAATGTCATACTATGGAACATTCCAGGCAGACTAAAGGCATATCCATAGAAACAAGAAGGTGACGGACCCCCAACCATAAAGTTACACCTTTAAGAATATGTTATGGATGGAACTTCATTCATTCAATACTGGCAATTTTATGGCAAAAAAATAAATAAAAATCAGCTTAGTGTCATCTTGTTTCCATGGAGATGGATTTTATTAGCCGGTGGAAACTGTCTGATCTTGCAGCATTAGAATTCGTTCACTTAACGGTAGGCGGGTACTTTTTTTATTTAACCAATCGCTGCTATTTGGTAGTGCGCCGCTAACGGGGCTAACTGGTATATTAAGCTTTTCCAAATCCCGTAGGAAGAAGGGCAATAACGTCTTTCCCCTTGATAAAATTCACTAAACATTCTCTTCGTTTCGGCTTTAAATCCTCGATCCCAGCACAGAATGTATGGCTCTTCACTGATTGGCTGGTGCCCGAACTTGCAAACCATCTAGTGCATTCCGATTCCTGACCTAGTTGTTGAAGAGAAATGAAATTGAGCAGAGGCACTAGGTAACCAGCCTGGCTAGGGTTTTATACCATATTGGTGAACATTTACTTCAAAATAATAACATCAAAATATATAAAACTGCTACTAGACTTACTTATTTACTTACTTGCAGCAGAAATAAGGTGTGCCCATGCTTTTCCATCTCTCACTATTTTAACCAAACACAACGCTTTTTCACTCTTTATCTAAGATTATATTAGGAAAGTACCACTAAGCTCCACCAAAGCACTCACAAAAACCGCTCTTTCCAGCGAGTCGTCCGAACCACACCTGCTTTTTACAATCCCCTATCTCTCTCTGCATATTATGCCCCACGCTTTGAGTTTGACTTCACTCATCCCTCCAGCTCAGGCTCTATTACTGCCTCTGCCGCACATAAAAACAATCATTTCGGAGCGGAGAGAGGAGGTATTCGGGCCAAAAGGGAAAAAGAAAGCTTTAAAATATAAGCAGCGATGGACGAAAGTATGAGACAGGTGATGAAATTGTTCGACAGAAATGACTGCACACTTCAGCGATGAAAAGAAGGTATCCGAGGAGATGTTAGCTTGATAAAATTATACATGTCCAAACTGTCAATCACATATTTTCTTTCTATAGGTTTTTCTTTTGCAGAGATATGTTTCATCCATTTCAGTCTGATTCTCTCTCTTCTTCTCCTCACTAGCTCCGCATGCATTATTCAGAGCTAGATTCCAGCATGACGGGCGTGCATGGCCATTAAAAATACATGGGGACGGAGGGCTGGAGCCGTTTAGAGCAGCTGTACCTCAGAGGAGCAGCGCCACCGGGCACAGGGCAGATAGGGCACCGAGACAGCACAGAGAGAGGGATGGAGAAAAAGAGATCAAGAGAGACACAGGAAGAGAGATGCACAGAGAGAGATGAGGAAAAAAAGAGAGATGGGAAGAGAGAAGAGAGATGGAGATATAGAAAGAAAACGGGAGATGGCAAGAGAGCGAAAGAGACGGGAAGAGAGAGGAAGAGATGGGGAAGGAGGGAGACAGGGAAAGAGAGGTAGTGACAGAGAAAGACAGAGAAAAAGAGAGACAAGGAGAAGGAAAGAAGAGACAGGAGGAGAGAAGGAGAGATGAAGAAGTAGAAAGATGGGGAAAAAGAGAGGGAGAGAGCGGGAGATGGCGAGAGAGCGAAAGAGAGACAGGGAGAGAGAGGAGAGAGATGGGAAGAGAGGTAGAGATGGAGAAACACAGGGAAAAAGGGAGACAGGGAGAAGGAGACAGACGGGAGGAGAGAAGGAGAGATGGAGAAGTAGAAAGAAAAGGCGGAAGACGAGGAGAGAGTGGGAGAAGGCGAGAGAAAGAAAGAGAGAGGGAAAGATGGGAAAAGAGGGAGACAGGGAGAAGGAGAGAAACAGGAAGAGAGAAGGAGAGATGGAGAAGAAGAAAGACAGGGAGAAAGGAAAGGAGAAAGACAAGGAGAAAGAAAAGGAGAGAGCAGGAGAAGGCGAGAGAGACAGAAGAGAGGTAGAGATGGAGAATCACAGGAAAATACTAAGACAGGGAGAAGGAGAGAAACAGGAGGAGAGAAGGAGAAATGGAGAAGTAGAAAGACAGGGAGAAAGAGAAGGAGAAAGACAGTAAGAAAGCAGGAGAAGTCGAGAGAGCGAAAGAGAGACAGGAAGAGATGAGGAAAGAGGAAACGGAGAAACACAGGGAAAGAGGGAGACAGGGAGAAGGAAAGAGACAGGAGGAGAGAAGGAGAGATAGAGTAGTAGAAAGACAGAGAGAAAGAGAAGGAGAAAGACAAAGAGAGAGCGGGAGAAGCTGAGATGGGGAAAGAGGGAGACAGGGAGAGAGCGGCAGAAAGTGAGAGAGCGAAAGAGAGACAGGAAGAGAGAGGAAGAGATGGGGAAAGAGGGAGACGGGAAGAGAGAGGAGAGAAGAAGAGATGGAGAAGTAGAAGCACGGGGAGAATGTGAAAGACAAACACAGGGAGGGAGAGGGAGAAGATGAGAGCGTGAAAGAGAGACAGGAAAAGAGGACGAGCTGGGGAAAGAGGGAGACAGGGAGAAGGACAGAGACAGGAGAAAGAGAAATAGAGAAAACGAGTGACAGAGAGAGAGAAGGAGAGAGAAACAGAGCGAGAGAAAGGAAGTGGACATGCAGTGGCTTTACAACAAGGAGGGCGATTAATTTGAATAGCAATTGTAGATCTAAGTGTGACTAGAAACCGTAACATTGTTGTGATGTTGTAGGTGAGGCATTTGAATTCTATCCAGGGGGACTCAAATATTTTCAAAAACTTAACATTGTCCACAAATGACCGCTACATTTTGCAAACTCACTTTTGGAGCTTCATATAAAGTGTTTTATACCATGGTCAGGGTGAACAACCGTGCATTATTTTTGTAAAACCACACAGGCAGTTCCAGCAACAGTTTTATATCACTACGCTGTGAAAATCACAATAGTAGATTAAACAAATGAACTACTGTTAGGAGGGACTAGCTTCAAATAAACAGAAATAACTAATGCTTTGAACATTCCCGGACAGTCAGAGGGTTGTCCGATTTAAAAGTGAACAATTTTCCATCGGTAGGAACAACTTGGAGCAGTGTGGTTTAAAACAGTGCTCCTCATTGTTTAATCCTTACTTAATAGCCATTAGGATACCTTCAACTTGTGCAACAAAAATACATAAAAGGTCTGATAAATGTACATGGTTTAGTGGTGTACGGAAATCAAAGCACCAAAACAAGACAAGACATCGGAAAGGAAAGGCTTTGAGTGGTCTGGGAATCAAACAGGAAATGATATTGTGAGACATGAGACTGCACAGCCATGATCAAAGATGCACAGGATAAACAAGTACATAAAATACTGTATCCCATAGAGAAATATTCAGTCCATAATTAATCAATCCTCAGAAATGTACAACAATGTATCATTAAATGTATTAGCTGAATTTTTCAAATATCACACAAAGCTCACACAAAAAGGATTGTAAAAGTTCCCACAAAAGCGCTGGACTAAACCAGGACTAAACCAGGACTAAACTGGTCTCCGTGCCGGTCTCCGTGCCGGTCTCCAGTCTCGGTCCTGGTCCCAGTCTCAGTTCTGGTCTGGTCCCGGTCTCGGTCTGATCCTGGTTTGGTCCCAGTCTCGGTCTAGGTCTCAGTCCCAGTCTCAGTCCCGGTCTCAGTCCCGGTCTCAGTCCCGGTCTCAGTCCCGGTCTCAGTCCCGGTCTCAGTCCCGGTCTCAGTCCTGATCACCCAACAGTCTATGCAGGCGCACCTCTGGGCCCGTCCCAACACTCAGTACTGGTTCAGACCTAGTTCAGACCTGGTTTAGTCCTGGTTTAGTCCTGGTTCAGTATGTGTACGGCGCAAAAGTCTGGCATCGCAGTTTCAGTCACGGAAACGGGAAACGGCCATTATCCGTTTTTTCCATTATTCATTTAAACACAAAATCGAAAACTGAAAAAACTAACCATTACCTGTTTTTTCCATTTTAGATTTGGAGACAAATAATGAAGAATATATATGTATATTTTTTGTTTTGTTTCCTTATTTTTGGTTTTATTTTGAAAAACAAATTACCGAATGATAGACGGATTGACTATCTTACCTTAACTTGTTCCTTCAATTACTTTCAATAGCAAAACTAAAGCCCAGTGACCAAAAGCATGGCTCCCTCCTGAGGGATGAATGCAGTCAATAGCAGCCTTAATTTTATGCCTGGAGATGTTTTATATTCTAAAGAAATCACATTCAGGACAAAGCTGCACCATCCACCCCTCCTCTGTCAAAACACTGGCCCAGCTGCTATTACTCTGCGTCTGGACCAGTGTTAAGTCTTGTCTGATCCACTCGGGGGGCACAGAAGGCAAAGAAAGGCATGTGAGATTTTAGCGAGAGAGTAAAAGATGAGAGTACAAGATGGTGCCAAAGGTCTATTCCTGGCAGCACTAGACATGGATTAAAATGAGAATGAATGAAATTAGCTGCACCGCTTCTCCTTGACCTCCAGCTTAGGCAGGTAATGGACAATACGTATGCTTCCCATCACACACAAAGAGCCACGCGTAAATCAATCCCAGATGAAAATGCTATCGCCAAGCACAAAACAAGCTGTAATACCACATGTAATATGCTAACGTCGCCCACTTTATGCATACTGCTCAATAAATCCATGACATTGATTACTGCCATTTCAATATACATGCAGAACAGAGCAAGTGGTGACATGAGAGACTATTGCGGGTTAAGGGTTATGGAAGATTACTCAACTGGAAAAAAGGAATTCAAAGCACAAGTCTGCTTCCAAAACAGTATAGCTTCAATGGTTTTGTATGTTGGCCTGTCATGATAACAAAGCGCTTAACTAAATCCAGACAGAATTACCCAAGAGCAGATTTACACCACAAAAACTCTTCTAAATCTGCAATATTCTTATAAAAATATGAGCTGCAATAAATAAATACTACAATGAAACACTTTAGTACTTAGTTTGCATCTGTAAGGAGTTATAGAAGTTATTAATGCAACCTTTAACAATTTAAATCTTAAGATACAGCCAAAAAACAAACCAAAAATTCCACAGTAATGCAAAATATATATACACGATAAATACTGACACCAAAAGTATTGTTCCAGATTTCATATATTACAATGCATGCATCACAAATTTCATTTTGAACGAAGGTTTGCTGTTACACAGATCTGATTCCCTTTTTGCATTTATGGAGCTCGCAAACTTCCGAAGCCCGTTTCTCGAGCCGTTTTCCGCTGTTGGGACATCCAACAACCACACAATTACGATGTCCGAATCCCATAACTAAAAAATGACAATATCAGAACCAAAAACAAAAGCGATATGGTTCAAAAGACTTGAAAATATCGGCTTTGTCAATAGACGCATCCCACTGGGAAACCAAACATTGCGGTTTGATGCTTACTTTTTAGGAAACATACAATAAAGTGATGGAGTAAATATAGTCACTGTATGTTTTTGCAAAGTGTGGTAACTGAGAAATGTTTATGTGTTTTCTAGAGAGATGCAATGATGTGAGATCTTTTTATAATGTAATATTTTTTGTTCTTTTTCTGTACTGTGTGGGCCAGGTCTTGAATGAAAGAGATTCTGAATCTCAATCTCTTTCCTGAATAAATAAAGGTAAAAATAAATACAATTTAAACTGTGTATGTACCTTCTTTTATAAATAATATAACACTGACAGAAAAAAGGTAATTGACAACTTCAGTGTTGGTTGAGATTGGCCTATATTTACATAAAAAACTATGTGGGATAACATAAACATCAAAGTAACATTAAAATGCTTACCTTTGCATTTTCCAAACCATTTTCCCTCCGAAACCTCCTTTTTTTTAAAAAAAACTTTCTGTTGCATTTCTTAATGGTTAAAAGAAATACTTCAAAATAAAAGACAGTAAACATAACTACTCATTTCTGAATCTGTTAAAATAACCTAAAATAAAACTTTACAAATTCTACTTTTTCAGTCATTAAGTTTATGTAACCATCAGTAACATAACTTTGACTATGGATCTGATTTACTGTGTAGAAGATGTATGTGCCAGTTATTTCTCCTCTGAGCCCACACCGTCCCTCTACAGAAATTAAGTGTATCTAATAATCTAAAGTATTACGTTTAGATTAACACCATATAACTTTCTCCACTCAAAAGTCAATGATTTGATTTAAGTCACCCCATGAGAGAGACTCAAATTAATTCCTTGCTTTAGTGCCCACAGTGGTGATATTTGAAGTTAGAAAAATCTGTTGAGTTGTAAAAAACCATTGCAGTCTGTAATCTAATTTCCTCCATCATCACATTCATTTATTTCAGATGAGGAAATGCATTAGTGCTGCACGGGTCTGATGTAGAAACACTGGACTCAAATGGAGACGGTGAAATGGTCCATGATCCAAACATCTCATCAGTGGAAAAGGACGGATGGTTCTCACAGTCACACAATGAGCTCCTACTATGTTTTCATTTATTCGGTTTGATTTATTTACATGTTTTAATGGTCTATATTATGTAACTTTTCTGGTGTTTATGCTTTACTTGGAATGTTCCACGGTAAGGCATTAAAGGGCCTATATACGCTATTTTCTGATTTATGTTTCCTCGTCACAAACATGCCTGGAGTTTTAATTTGTTTCAGTCACACATGTTCATCACAACCTGCATATTTAGAGTTCTTCTTTCAAACAGAAAACACTCTGTTCCACCATGTGATGTCATGTGATAATGCAGGAAATGCTCCACTGTGTTTTTAATCTCTACACACTTTCACTAGAATCATTTGGATAATTTCAGCTAATAACTCTCAATAGTCAACATATAGGTCTTTTTAACATATCTCTGTGAATCAAGCAGATGACGCCATCAGGTAAAGTTACAGGTCAGATCTGTGCAGAGGCAAGCTTGCTTACAGTGAGAATGCATCATTATTCTGTTAGATTTAGCTATACAAATAACTGAAACTTTAAAATCCTGTAGCTAAGGGCCTGTTTACACGGGGAAAGCTTGCAGCAAAAAAAGACAAAATATTTTATTGGAAGTGTCTTTCATTTACACAGTGACGGCGTTTTTTGGGGCTTAAAAAGGCAAATATGAAACCACCCTCCAGAGTGGAAAAGTTGAATACACTCCATCGTAGTGTTTCAGTCTACACTGCCCAAGACGCAAAACTCTGGTCAGATCTGCTCACACTGCGTACTCATTTACGTCACATACATCACCACCTAGCGTCACCACCTAGCCGCCTGGCATGTATACCCAATCAAATTTCACACACTTTTGCGTCACTGTATGCACACAAATTTCCTCCCGAAAACGCTTGTCTAAACACGGAATATAAAGTGAAGACGCAACACCACTTTTGCGTCTTCTGTTCAGACCGTCATCATATAAACGTAGCCTAAGATTTTTGATTTTCACTTTGTAAACCTTGTTTTTTAAAGTGCTTTATAACTAAAGAGTTATCATTATTATTAATATTAAGTGCAGACTACAAATTTCCCTATAGGACAATCCTTACACTGTGGAACATTTCAGATAAAACAGCAACATCTCCTTGGAGACCATCAGGTGGCAGGAGTTACATAGTTCACTTTGAAGCCATTTGTTTACATTTATACATAAATTATTCATGAAATTATTCTATAGGTCCACTGTGCGTTCTTATCAATGCTTTTCTATTTTATTAGTTGTTAGTTGTTTGATTTCTAATGTATATCTATCCATTTATATTTGTAACGCAGGCACACCCCACTGCAGACTTGGTTTTCATTTTTCTCTGTATAAATGCAACAGGCTCTGATTGTGAGTCCCCTGCGGTCCCCATGGGGTCTGGTTATTGGTCATGCTTGTTTATTGGCTCCTTGCTTCACCACAGCTACCAAAGGCTTACAACGAACTGGAATCGCTTCACAAATCCATGTTCCACTAAGGCTTATCCTAATTCTCTGTCATTCCTAATACAACTGTAATTTTGTCTGGCATTTCCAGGTGGAGCTGCACTACGACTGCCAACACACCCTCGCACTGGGATTAACTATTATTTTCATGCTCAGGCTATCTGGAAATAGGATGTTATCAGATGAATCAATACTTCAGCACTGTAATCTATGGCTGGATAGATTAAACTTCACCTCATAGCTTGAACTCCTAACTCCTAATATTGGAAACTGTTAAGATTGATCAGATAAGTTAAAGAAAACATGTTAGTATTTTTCTCTGCTGTATTGCTGCGTTTCAGACATAGACTGTATAAATGGACCAAATGAAGCTCATGATGCTAGTAGTTACAGGGACAAATTTGGAGTCGAGTTCCATATTACCTAGACCAAAATGATGAGGCTCACTGTTGCAGAGAGCTTATAGAGAGAGGGGTGACATTTTTTAATGTAAAGTTAATTGGAAACAGAGACAACAGACAGAGACTGGGCAGCTAAAAGGTTAGTAATGTCCATTTATAATAACAGTCTATTGTTTCAGGAGACCTCACAACATTCAGTAGGCCAGTATTATTTAATACATACGGGGGCAACTAAAATGTAAAATGTCAAAATGCAGATTTGTGTTGTAATACAGTGAGTTCTACAGTCTAGTTGCTGATAGAAATAATCAGGTTCAACATGAATGCAGTTACGTTTTGAATACTACATGGTAAAGTATTACGTTATCAATAATATGAATTATGAAAAACTGGCTTCTGCTCCCCAGTCATGCTGAGGGTGTTCTTCATGTATGTGTATGGTTGAATGTTTCTGACACAACGCACACATTAGATAGCCTGATTCATCAGCCGGTTTCACTTCGAGGAAACCATCTGACCTCACAGTATAAGGATTTGTTAGCCTCCCTTTGGTAGGCAGGTACTTTTTTATTTAACTAAACACTCCTATTTGGTCATGATGTATGTAATGCGCCAAATCCCATAGGAAGAAGGGCAATAACGTCTTTCCCCTTGATAAAATTCACCAAATATTCTCTTTGTTCTGGCTTTAAATCCTCGATCTCGGGAATCATTGCAAACACAGAATGTCTGGCTTCATCTACATCCATCCCTATCGCTGTGTTTACTCTTGTGCTGAACCAAAAAAAGGGACCCAGACAGACGCTTGAGTTTGACGTCATGGCTTCACAGCTCTTTGCGGATTGGTCGGTGCACGGTCTACAAGTCCCGAGGTTCTTGCAAACCTTCTAGTGTATTCCGATTCCTCACCTAGTCCCTGGAGAGAAATGAAATTGAGCGGAGGCACTAGGTGGCGCCAGCAAAAATTAATTAATAAAAACAACGCTGTAATGTTATTTGAGAGGGACTTGTTTAACAGCAGCTCCTATGTTGTAGTCCCAGTGAAGTTATTTTTTTTAATGATGGGGATTGTGTTTAAATAAAGCTTCACAGTATCAATAATTGTAATCTATGACACATGCAGATCATTATTTCCCATAACTCTTCCTTAACAGAAATTAAACCAAATAATTTCTAGTATGAGCCTTCAATGTTTGAATAAAAAAAATTCCACCTAAGGATTGAAGAGACAGAATAGAGGATTTCTGCCTTAATGCAACGCTTTGAAGTTCAATAATGACAAATGAAGTCTGACATGTTTTAGACAGAGCTAATGTGTCAAAAGTTGTCTATTTCTTTAAATCCACAGGAGTTTTTGTGTTACTTGTCTCTTCCAATCCAGAAATGTCAACAGGATTATTTCACATCACTGGTTACAATAATTCTTGACAATTTTAGACTTTTTGAAGACCTGTTTCCCTCTGGTGAATGTGTAAACCCAAAAATCCAAGGGACGAGCCAGCCAGACAAGCAGATAATGGGGCTATGCATTGGTCTCGCCGATTTGATTTGTTCAGAGATTGTTTGCGGGGCTGAATTAGGAACAAATCAACCACCAGCACCTGCGTCATTGCCATTTTTAGCCCTGGGTCTGAAATCGAATATGCAATTGTTTTGCTGTGTTGGAAGAGAAATAGATTAACATTGTAATAGGGAGAACATTATATTCTCAATTTCCTCACACAATTTATCAGTGCTGAATTAATAGTTCCTAAAGTTGATTTTTTTTTTTTTTTTTTTTGTTTGTTTAAATGTTTGCACTGTCTGTAAACACGAAGCTACAAGATGCATCCAAATATTAAAAACTATTTGAAGTTATTTCTTAGTGGTGCTAAATATTCCATCTACACCACAGGTGTCAAACATAAGGCCCGGGGGCCAGATCCGGCCCTCCAAGACCTTTAATCTGGCCCTTAGCTGACGTTTTACTAAAATATTGTAATTATATTTTCTATTAAAATATTGTTAATTTTCTGTGGTGTTTATCACAGCAGCGTCTCCAGCGTCTCTGTGTGTGGCCCCTCCCACCAGAGCAGCACAAATGAAGACTTGTCTCTTTCCAAACGCTCTTAAAGGACGATCGTTTTGACTGTTGACCGTGACACCCTCATCAGAAAAATGTCCAACATGAGAAAAGTGGAGCCGAGTGCAGGATTTTCCAAGAAAAACTGTCTTATTCCTGTTTACGTACAAGTTCATGTTAAAACATTGTGCTGAAATAGTTTTTTCTTAAAGTTTCAGGTTGTTCATAATATTATAATATTTTGTAAAAGAAAGAGTTCATCAATTAAAAAAGATTTCTGTAATAGATTTGTGTTTCTCTGCACAAATATTTGAACTTATTGTTATTTTTGGGGTTTATATGACATGAGTTTTCTGATCCGGCCCCTTTGAGATCAAAGTAGGTTGGATACGGCCCCCGGACCAAAATGAGATTGACACCCCTGATCTACACAGACTTGTAGCTGGGTCCCAACTGTGTGTACTAGTATGTATCTTATCTTACTTTACAAGTACACTGTGTAACTTTTCAAGGCGGAAGGTACACCATCTTCTAATCTTTTCATGGAGATGTTGTTGCTTTGTCTGGAATGCTCCACAGTATGGCAGTGACAGTGTGACAGTATGTCTATCTCAATATATAAGCGTCCACCAAGCCAAGTCATTAGTCAGATCTGGCAGAGGCACAGTTCAAATGTTCACATTGAGAACACATTAGTCAAGGTTTTTTTGAGCAATAATGACACCCATAATGAAAGTAAATGCTATATGTGCGCTGCCATACTGTGGAACATTCCAGGCAAAGCAATAACATCTCCATGGAGACGAGCAGGTTACAGAGCCTCACCAAAAAAGTTACCTGAACCCATGCACCTTTAAATATTGTCCATTACTGTAACTCTGGTTATTGCAAAAAAAAAGAAGAAATCTAATTCAATGAAACCAAATATATGATAAGAATACTTTTATTAGTCAGTGGGGAAACTGCAGTGTTACAACAGCAAGTACACAGTTGGCTATATACATATATTCTTGATGACTGTTTCCCAAAGACTTGTTCACGACCCTCAGGTGGGAGATATTTTTGGGGTCAAGTTGTCATGATCTGAATGTATGTCTGCAATATACATATACATATACATACATCTTCGCACACCCCCCCTCACTTTTTCTCCATGCATTGAATCTCCTCGCACCCCCACCGCTCCTCACTTTTTCGCCAGCACCGCCTTGCCTAACCAATTTTCTGTGGGAAACACTGATTACTGCTTTTCATTTAAAACTTGAGTAATACTAATTGTTCAGAGAGACACGATCACTCAGTCAACAATAAAATATCCTCACTAATGTTCAATAATGGTCACAAATTAATTTTGTGATTTACAAATAATGTCTATTGACTTGGGTCTCAAAGACTTGTGACTTTTAAAATATGGGTCCCCAGAAAAAAAGTTTGGGAAACATTGTTCTAGACAAATAAATATTCTAATGGGTTTATGAAAACAAAGAACAAAATACCAAATAATTGAAGAGAATAAAATACTACAGAACAAAATCCAATCTTAGTAGGATAAAGGCTGCATAAACTAGTATTAACAATTAGTGAATATGCAGTTACTGAGTGGTTTTACATCTAACCATAGGTACAGCTGCTGTGTAACAATATACAAAAAAAGTCTCCCTCCACTGACATACAACCATTCAGTGAGCATTTCATATATTAAAATCTTTCCACAGATAATATTTGTATGTCAATTGTATCACAATGCAGTAGATAAAATTGTTTAGCACATGATTTATTCAAAGACGGATGAAAACCATAAGAGACACTTCACCCGGCACAAGCGGAGGATTAAGGGGGAAACAAATAAAAATAAAATCTCCCATCTCCTCCTTGACCTCCAGCTAACAGGGCTAATGATACTCTCTCTCCATTCACACACAGACAATATGCTAATATCATCCTCCATCAGTAAATCAATCCTACACAGAAGCACTACACAGTGACAACCACCCAGGAACAGGCTATTCCCCCATAAACAAACCCATCTTTCCATTATATTCTGCCCATTCAATAAATCCATGCTATTGGTGATTTATGTCTGAGTTCACAGAAAAATCCAGTTATGTCAATGTGATTTGAATGTGCAAACAATGAAGGGGAGTGTGTGTGTGGAGGTGCCTTCTTGTTTGAATACAGGGACAATTTATGGTAATGTTGCATGTAATAAAAGTCAGGAATTATAGATGTGCAAGCGACAGAGACAGTGGCTGAGGTGAGAGTTGTTGTCGTTTGACTGGAGGGTTGATGGTGCAATCTCAGAGACTGAATCGTGAACAAACATCTGTTCCATTTAACTTCATCTGCATAAAAATAACCATTGTCAAATATGGGACGGATTTGGAAATAAGGATAATTGTGGCAAATTTAAAGGGTCCATATTACACTATTTTCTGATCTATGTTATAAAATTGTTTCCTCATCAAAAACATACCTGGAGTTTTGTTTTGCTTTATTAATACACGTTTAACACACAAATCCTGCATATTTAGGCTGAGTCCTTCTCTCAAACAGAAAACTCTGCTCATGTGGTAACACAGAAGTGCTTCACTGAGTTTTTAAACTTTGTACATCTTCCCTAGAATTATTTGGATGCTTTCAGTCTTGGAATTGCCTATTTCTACTGAACAAAAGTTAAAAGGTAACTATTAACTTGAAAACCACCACAACATGACATCACGAGGAAGAAAAGAGCATTTTGAGCTAAGGAAATATAAACAGAATAATAATAAAGGATTACTCAAACATGTGGGAATGAAACAAAACAGCACTGCGGGTATGTTTTTGATGAGGTAACAATATTCTAACAAGGCTTAAAGCTCACAAGAGTCAAATCTGTGTGATATAGGACCTTTAAATATCTCCATTTTGCATTTATTTAGATACAGGTGCTAATTTTACTCAAAAATACCTTAAAATACCCATATCCTTACACTGAACAGCTTTTCTCTCCACAGCCCTAACCTGTAACTTGGCCTAGTTGTGTCACTTACTTGTCTCCATGGAAATTGACAAGTTAATATCTTAGGCTACGTTTATATGATGACGGTCTGAACAGAAGACGCAAAAGTGGCGTCACGTCTTCACTTTTTATTCCGTGTTTAGAGGAGCGTTTTCAGGAGGAAATCTGCGTGCATACCATGACGCAAAAGTATGTGGAATTCAACTGGGTATGTTTGTACTTAAAGAAACAAAGGCATCTTTGGGTACACAGAAGTTTTCACGCCACACATTTTCATCAGCTTCTCCTTCCACAAACTTATCCCACCATCGACCATCAGGTTTCGTCCATAGCCGTCTGTGATGAACTGGTGCATCCAGAATCTGACAGAGGTAATTGCAGATCCTTTTGTTTCACTAATAGTATCTGTGCATATTCTGTACATTTGTTGGGATGCCTCCTGTTAGTTTGGAAATGATCCAACACATTTGTTTCTGTGTACCGTGTGTATGTGACGTAAATGTGTACTTGACGTGAGCAGATCTGACTAGAGTTTTGCGTTTTGGGCAGTGTAGACAGAAACGCTACGGCGGAGAATATTCAACTTTTCCACTCTGGAGGGTGGTTTCAATTTTTTGCATTTTTAAGCCCCAAAAACACTGTCACCGTCTAAACGAAAAGCACTTCCGATAAAATATTTTCTCGTTTTTACCTGCAAGCTTTTTCGTGTAAACAGGCCCTTACTGCAGTACGCTCAAAGCAAAAACATCTCCATGGAGACAAGCATGCAGCTGACCCTCCACCAGAAATGTTACATAGTGCATCTTTAAAGCATATTTCAAGCATGACTTATAAACATGACAGACAGGCAGGCCATCACACCAGCCCATGTCATGTCCTATATTAATCTCCAAAAGAGGACATCTATTTTGGCCTCACATGCTCTTCCACACACCAACGCCCATCCTCTCATCACTGTGTTTTTTTTCCCCTCTAATGTACTTTTCATGTATTCTCGCCTTTCTTTCATAAATATTACTGCTCGGGATTAACTTGGTCAGGAGTATGTTTCAGAGCTGGTCATATAGTGGCCATCTTCCCCTCCTCCACTGGATCTTATAGAGGTCAATGTAAAAGTACTGCACTGGTGTCTTTTTTTTACCTTCTCTCACTCTATGGGCTGTTAGTGTTTTACTAGAGCTGCCCTCTCCTGTTTACTGGCATTGTATTCTCTGTCTCTCACAGTTTACAGCCCCTATACTTCTGATTTAGTGGATGAGCAGCCAGCACAGTGCATGCTTGAACCATAATAGAAATGACAAATAGGAGTGGGCTATGTGCCAAAAAATTAAAAATTAAAAATCAAATCAGGATTTTTTAAAATTTGAATATGTATACACTACCGGTCAAAAGTTTTAGAACACCCTATTTTTTTCAGTTATTTATTACAATTCAAGTCATGCAAGACCAATGAATAGCTTGAAATGGTACAAAAGTAAGTACTGAACATAGGTTAAAAAAAAAAAAAAGTTTGATTACTCAAAACTGAAAAAATAATACATTTCAAAAATATACAAAAATCAGCTTTTTTTCAGGGAACACAAAGGGGTTAACAATTTAAAGCTATTCTGCAGCAGTAACGGTTGAATCAGCCTTGAAAGCTGGTACTACTATTTCCTACAGGTGTAGGAAATATTTACAACCCCCTCCGTCTGCATAAAAGCAGTGTTGGAACACACTGTGGTACCAGACCCTCATGAGGATCAGGTGAACAGTATTGTACTCCAGAAAACAGTGTGTTGCTACAAAAATGGCAAGAAAAAGGCAATTAACAATGGAAGAGACATGCCATCATAACACTTAAAAATGTAGGTCTTTTCTACAGGGAAACTGCAAAGAAAGTCAAGGTGTCAGTGAGTACAGTTTTCTTCACTATCAAAAGGCTCACAGAAACTGGAGGAATCTCTGGCAGGAAGCGGTCTAGTAGACCCAAAGCCACAACTGATCAGAGGACAAGTTTATGAGAGTTAACAGCTTGTGTGATAGACAGCTCACAGGACAACAGCTTCAAGCACAGTTTAATAATGGTTGTGGTAAGCAAGTCTCAGTTTCAACTGTGAAGAGAAGACTTTTAAGCTTGAAAACATGGAGTGGCCAGCACAGTCTCCGGACTTAAACCCCATCGAGCTGCTTTGAGATGAACTGGACAGAACAGTGAAAGCCAAGCAACTTACAGATGCCACACATTTATGGGAACTTGCCACAAGTGTGTTCAGCTGTTATATCTGCCAAAGGTGGCTCATTTGACATGTTAAGAGTTTAGAATACATTTTGAATAATTATTGCTTCATTGTGATGTTTATTTGTTGCAGCTCAGGCCTTTTGAAGGATACTGTCTAGTTAAAAAAGGTTGACTGGGATTATCTTGCCTTAGTTTTGATTGTGTCAGCATCATAAAGTAGTTCCAACATTAGTGTTTATTGTAGTATATCTTTGTACCAGTATGTTGTGTTTCAAATGTTATTATGACAGGTCTCTGAAAACAAAAAATATGTATTTTTATATCTTGTTTCCCTAACTCATTTTTTTAATAAAATTCTTCATTCACTCAAACCTCTAATTCTTAAATTGGTTCAAAGTAGTCTTTCATTGTTGCTAGGAATAAAAAAAAATACAAGAAAATGACTTAATATGAGTATGATTTCTCAGTGAATGACATAAAATAAGACCATTAGCTGACAGCTAATCCCATCTAAACGTTGGGAAAGAAAAAAAAAGGTAGAAGATAGCTGACTCATATCAAACACATGATAATATCCAGCTCCACGGCTCTTATTAAAACTGGGCTGGGGCTCATTTTGGAGGAATCTCTTTCTCCAAAGTGAGAGTGAAAGTAGCTCTCTATCCACAGAGCTACTTTCACTCTCACTTTCATTTTTGCTGCTTATCTGTCTCACATTTTACAGTTATTAAAAATATACACTATTTTCAACCTGTTTTCAAATGACGATGTCTTGTTTTGACTTCCCAAAGCCCGTCTCGGAGATAAACCCGACTTAATGAGGTCCGTGTTCTTCTCCAATATTAAAAATGAATCTAATTTGCGTTTTTACCGTGTCAAGTAACTGGCACACAGCATATTCTGGAACATGTAGCATTTATTTTTCATCAGTTTGGGGTTTGGAACACTAAATTGAACAATTCACATTTGCCTTGCAGCTTAACAAAATGTCAAGAAGTCTGAACTGTACCGGAGATAGCACTTAGCATTAAACTTTCAGTAATGGTGGCAGCATGAGCATGACACTAAAATGGACAAATAAAACCCATTTTGTAACATAATCTTGTGCTTTTGGGTGTACCATTTTCTATTATATTGTTTCATTTTTTACAAATATAGTCATACAGCATTGTTCACATTGCCTAGGGAAGTTTGTCCTTTGCATTTGACCCATCCTTTCACGCAGTTGGGGCACTGATCCAGCTCCAAATCTTGAGCTAGACTGAGTCAGGACTACCATATAGTTGAAGGATTTTACCCATGTAAGCTTCATAATACACACAGTCATGGTTATGACTCAAACGTAAGGAATAAAAATAACAACTGTGACAATTATAGAGTGAAACCTGAGTCAACTCATAAAGAGAATATGACATAAAGAGCAAGATAAAAAGGACTTTACACTATAACTAAGGTTAACTTTAACAAAAGCAGAGTATGCTCTATATGAAGATAGAAGAGATTAAATACTTTTAAGGCTCCAATGTTATGCAAAATTGACTCTTGTGAGCTTTAAGCCATGTTAGGATGCTGTTACCTCATCAAAAACATACCTGAAGTTGTTTTGTTTCATTCGCACATTTGAGTAACCCTTTACATTAGTCTGTCCACATCTCCAAAGCTGAAAATACTCTGTTCCACCTCATGATGTCATGACACTTTTGTTCAGTAGAGCTTTTTACAGAGCTGCAATCATCCAAATGATTCTAGTGAAGGTGTATGGAGTTTAAAATCACAGTGAGGCACTTCCTGTATTACCACATGACCTCACAAGGTAGAAAAGAGGGTTTTCTGTTTCTTTTTTTTTTTTTGATGAGGTATGTTTTTGATGAGGAAACAACATTATAACACAGATAGCGTAATATGAGCTCTTTAACTTTTTACATGTATTGATATAGTTGTAAATGAACCTTTTTTGTGTATGTGCAGAGTGTGTTTCGCTCTGACAAAAGCTGGCATAATGGCTTGAGTCTGGCCTCTTCAAAATGTACCAACTATTTGACCCTTTAGTGATTGTTGCTCTATTGTTGAGTGAATAGACCCAGGTTTTGTATTTCCAAACCTCTCTCATCATCTTTTTCAGTTGGGCACTACATTTCACACCTGCGCCAAGGAGCCATTACATAGGCCCATGTGTCTGTGTGTGGACAGGAGCAGGTTCAAAGCACACAAAGATGACTACAGACACCGAGCGCTTGGCAAACCTGACACTTTCTTCAGCTCAACAGTGGAGAGGTGAGGACTTCTTTTACCAACTCACTCCCAAACACTCAATGTGGAGATTTAATATTTTCCCTAACATGGATATTAGTAGGTTTCAGCTTTCTGTTATATGGTGCCATTTTGAGGAGGAATAACCACTCAAAAGATACATTTTGTTTTGAATTGTTAATCGCTATGGCAACCTAATTTTAATCCCAGGACATGTAGAGATTGCAGTTGTTGTTTTAAAAGAATATTGTCTATGATTAAAATCTATCGATAGAGGCAAAGAAGAAGAAGAAAGCTGAAATATTATCTTCAAAACCATCACAAAATATGACATTTTTGCACTTTGAGGTTAAATGTAGTTTTTTTGCAATACATGAACCACTATTTATAGGCATATTTTGTTGACTGCCACAATGTTCTCAGAATACTGGTATCAGAATAAGACAAAAAATATGCGGTGTTAGGTTAAAGGTGCATTATGTAACTTTTTGGTGGGGGTCCGTCACCTTCTTGCTTCTATGGATATATCATTACTTTGACTCGACTGTTTATTGCTCAAAAATATTAATTCTGACTGTGAGCGGGGTTGCCTCTTCAGAGATAAAACCAGTAACTTGGCCTGGTTTGGTCTCCATGAGGATAAAAATGTTTAATGTCCCCACTGTGAAACATTTCTGACAAAGCAATAGCATCTCCTTGGAGAAAAGCAGGAGAAAGTTAGACAGTGCACCTTTAGTTTTCGTCAGTATAGCCCACCTCAAGTTACGACCTATTGTGCTTGTGTCTGCTGTATAGCTGTAATCTATGAGCTAGCGTCACCGTAAACGTCATCAGTTACACAATAGCACAAATTAACATAACAAAGGCAAAACGTACCTATACCTTACTGGTGTGGGCAAAGTGTGTTTCCCAATGACACAACTTCACTTAAAGGTGCTATATTATGCAAAATTGACTCTTGTGAGCTTTTAGACATGTTAGAACATTGTTACCTCATCAAAGCCATACCTTGAGTTGTGTTTCGTTTCATTCATACACGTTTGAGTAATTCTGCATCATTAGGAAACGACATTATAACATAGATGAGAAAATGTGATGAACCAAAATCTATGGCAACATAACCATTCACTGCAATCCTCTTTTGAACGTGACCAGGAAGAAAACAGATGTGAAGTAAAGCCATTGACAGTCCGTGTAGGTCTATAACTAAGGGCATATTTATAGAGGCTACATGGGCGGTGTATAAATAAAGATTTGAAGAGAGGAAATGAATGCGGGAGAGTAAAGGTTAGCATGCGGTTATGGCAATATATTTTAAGAAATAATGGATGAAGGATCATTGACTCCCTGATCAATAGGTCATGAGAAAGAAGAGCTGTCTCAGGTTCAAGAAAGCCAATTATATTTTGTCCTTAACGGAAAACCGCACGTGGCATTTACGATCCAATAAAAAAATAAGTAAATTAAAGGTCCTATATTATGCAAAATTGACTTTACTTTGTAAACTTTAACACATGTTATAAAGCTGTTACCGCATTAAAAACATTATGTTTTGAGTAACAGTTTATGATTATGATTATGATTATGATTATGATTAATCTATTTACATCTCCAAAATGCTCTGTTCCACCTTGTGATGTCATGAAGCAGTATTTTTCAAGTTAACAGTGGCGCTCTTCCCACTTTGCCATATGACATCACCAGGTGGAGCATGTTATCTTACAATATGCATGGGTGAATCTTTGTTACAAGTTTATACTTTCTTTATACATTTAAAGATGCACTATGTAACTTTTCTACACTAGTACCTCGCCTCAACCCTGGAAGTGTGAGTCCAGGCACCAGCCAATCAGCATTCTGTGTTGGCAACGATATTTAAGATCGAGGATTTAAAACCGGAAAAAAGAGAATGTTTGGTGAATTTTATCAAGAAGAAAGACGTTATTGCAATTCTTCCTACGGGATTTGGTGCATTACATACGTCACGACCAAATAGCAGTGATTGGTTAAATAAAAAAAGTACCCGCCTACCGTCGAGCGAACGTATCCTAATGCTGCGAGGTCTATCTGTCTGTCTGTCTGTCTATATGTGCAATAAAACCAATGCCATACTGTGAGACATTTTGGACAAAGCAAAGCAAATTTCATCTTCATGGAGAAAAGACAGTGCACACTCTCCTCTAGAAAAGCTAGACCATTTGTTACACCTAATTACCTAAAAACATGAATGAATTTCAAAATAACTAGCCTGAATCAAATAAGCGCGAGATAGGCAATTTACTGTGACCTACCAAAGGACACTAAAAAGACAGAAAAGATCAGAGCAAACACTGACCTTCTAGCTTAAACAAAAAGGTGTCTCTCTATATCAATTGTCTGAATTGATTTTAAACCAGAAATCTAAACCACGAGAGCATAAATTGAAGTATTTTTAAACAGTAAAACAAGTGAAGGAGCCTTGTAATGTTGACTATAATGGCTAATGTTTGGCTCGCAAATTGGAATGGACACATCTAATCAACCCTGAATGCACATTGTACACAGTGTTATGAGAAACGGATGTCATCAGTGTTAGCAAACGTGAGGTGGGCGTTCTGTCATAAATCGTGTTTTATGCAAATGTGGTTAGCTGCTGTCAAGGACCTGTTAGCGTCAGCCCTCGAACACAGAAAATGCAAGTTGATTTAGTTCCATTCAGCAATCATGTGGTGATGGTGAAGGATAATGAAGCCGACAGAGAGCCATTGTACATCTCTGTGAAATGGAAACATGGGGCAGCATAGTTTTTGTTTAATTGAATAAATAAAATAAATTATCTCTTATCTTGTACACTGGTGATTCTTAAGTACAAGCCAGTTTACAATATTTTGCCAGTTAATATGTTTTTCTTGTTTGAATGGTCCTATATTACACAAAACTGACTCTTATGAGCTTTAAGCCATGTTGTAATGTTGTTACCTCATCTAAAACGTCCCTGGAGTTGTGTTTCATTTCATTCACACATGTTGGAGTAATCCTGGTCTACATTAACCAGGCTGGCGCTACCTAGTGCCTCCACTCAATTTCATTTCTCTCCAGGGACTAGGTCAGGAATCGGAATACACTAAACTGTGCGCAAAAAACCTGGAAGTGTTAGTTCGAGCACCAGCCAAACAGTGAAGAGCCGTACATTCTGTGTTGGCAACGATTCCTGAGATCGAGGATTTAAAGCTGAAACAAAGAGAATGTTTGATGAATTTTATCAAGAGGAAAGACGTTATTGCCCTTCTTCCTATGGGATTTGGGAAAAGCTTAATATACCAGTTAGACCTGTTTGCGGCACATTACATATGTCATGACCAAATATCAGTGACAAGGTTAAATGAAAAAAGTACAGTCGAAGTGAACGAATTCTAATGCTGCAAGGTCAGACAGTTTCTACAAAGTGAAACCGGCTGATGAATCAGGCTAGGTATACATCGCAAAAGCTCAAAATGCTCTGCTCCTCCTTTTCCAGGGCTGAAATTATCAAAATGAAGATATATGGAGTTTATGGAGCACTTTCTGTATTACCACATGACATTACAAAACCAGTAATGTCAGAACATGTAATGTAACATTACAAGAAGAGTGTTTTCTGTTTGAAAGAAGAACTCAACCTAAATATGCAGGCTTTGTGTGTTAAACATGTGTGAAGGAAACGAAACACAAATCCAGATTATGCTTGTGATGAAGATACAACGTTACACAAATATTAATAAATTTTGCCTTCTTTGAAATCATTCCACGTATCTCTGGTCAGGGAAGACTGATTTAGGGGATTAAAATTTTACATCTGATTTGGAGAATTAACAAGAAAATGTGATACAAATAATTAACCAAAATGTCACTTTGTTCTTTTCTCTCTTTGAGGTGTCAATAGAAAATCCTAATAATTACATGCTCTGTTATGGCCGAGTAATTTGGTAGCTGCAAATACGCAAGAATTTCCACTTTGACATTGATTCCTGCCATTACTGAATGTCTCTCTGACTCTTGACACCTGCTTCACTTTTTACTTTCAAAACAAGTGAATCAAAAGAACAAAATAATATTTAAAGCAATATAAAAAAGATAAAATGTGTTTTATTTCTGCTTTTTTCTTCTCAGTCTTATCCAGGCGACAGTTTTGTAGCTACATTAACTTCTTGTTGGAGAATTCATTAGAGACACAGCAGCACAGTCTGCAGTGAAAATGAAGAAATAATTTATGGCGGACGTATTCCATCAGAGGAACCAATGTACAAGACACATTCGTGGTAATAACACAAGTTCATCCAAGGGAAAGAAACAAAACCCATATGCACAAATTACAACATAATAGCAACACATAAACTACTCTGAACAGTTTTGGATTCATTTTGTAAATCGTCTCAATTCTCAAATATTAGAAGATTTGCTTTAGTTTGCTAACAACATTCAAAAGGTTGTACAGAGGACACCAACTACTACTATTACTACTACTGTCACTGTCAATGGGTTTTCTTTTAAAGGGCCTACATTATGCAAAATTGACTCTTGTGAGCTTTAAGCCATGTTATAATGTTGTTACCTCATCAAGATATACATACCTGGAGTTGTGTTATGTTTCATTCATACATATTTGAGTAATCCTTCTTATTATTATTATTAGTCTGTCTACATCTCCAAAGCTCACCTGCTCTATTCTACTTTGTGATGTCATGAAGCTGTAATTTTCAAGTTAACGGCTATCATTTACATTTTGTTCAGAGGAGATTGGCAGTTCTAGGCCTGAAATTATCCAAATGATTCTAGTGAAGGTGCATTGAGTTTAAAACACAGTGGGGCAGTTCCTATTCGGTTTGTAAGTCTGACTTCACACACGACTTCCGGGTCCAATAAAACATTTGTTCAAAATGACAGAGCCAGTGAACAATCCGGCAGAAGTCCAACGGGACGGATTCGGACAAATATTTAGGACTTATGCTCGGGCCCGGATCGGACTCGGAAAAATCAGTGCGTCTGCTGTTTCCTGTCTAGAGTAAAACCACTGGCTTTGAGACTCTAAAGTGTTCAAAAGATCTGAGCACTGCACTTCTAGTTTAGATACAAGTCAAAACTGTTATTATTATTTGTGAAATGTGGTGCAATACTTCAGATACATGATTTTTAAACCATAAAAGATTGAATAATGTAAACAGGAAGTAGGAGTCTCGATCGCTAATCTGCAGCTTCACCACAAGCCATGAGTTGTGTGGATGTAAACAGATACACGTGGGGGACTACTTTCGCCTTTTTTATTTTTAATGAACACTGCAAACTGGATTAATAGAACGGTTTTGTGGACTGGATGTCATTATTTGCGGAGGACAATTTCTGTGGGTAATATGGATGAGACGCTGCACTTTACGAGAGGTGAGTAGGCTAATAAAGTCTTCCCATTATTTTCGCTATATCCTGAGTTTGTATTTTGCGTCTCTGTGTCCATTAGAGGAACACAAGCAATATCCTACGTGTGTGTATATGAAAATAGTGTGATTTTAATTATGTCGGGTTCAGTCGGGTTCGGATACAAATATCTTAATGCCAGTCTGGCTCAGGTTGGATTCGATCACTGCTCTGTCGGACGCGGGCCGAGCTCGGACAGAAAAATTCGGCCTGATCCACACTCTAGTACACAACACTATGGCATTTTGACATGTATATCAGTCGGGCCAAATTTGGAGCGGCTGCGGCTTGGACCGAGAATGAAGTAGCGACTTACAAGCCCTATATTGCCACATGACATCACAAGGTGGTTTCTGATTGAGGAAGAAATCAGCCTAAATATTCGGGGTTTGTGTGTTAAACATGTGTGAATGAAACAAAAAACACAATTCTTTGATGAAGAAACAACTTAATTACATCGATCCGAAAAGTGTAATATGGCCCTTTAACAAATGCATAACCACTTTCAGACCATAAATTAAATGAGCACTGTGTAACTTTGTGCCTGTCTCCATGGAGTTAGGTAGGTTTAATGCAATATTATGGAACATTCAAGGCCAGGCAATAACATCAACATGAACACAAGCAGGCGTGAATGAGTTAAATTCAACCTTGATACTTTGATGCTTCCTTAATACATTCTGAGTCGGTAAAGGTCAGTGGATGAGTGATAGGACAATTTATAAGAGCAACTACATCTAGAGGGATTTTAAATAAGCTCTTTTAGTAGTGGGTAAATAAATAAGTGTGTGTGGTTGTATTACATTCATCATGGCAAATGTATTTAAAGGTGCACTGTGTAACCTTTCTTTTTGAGGTAGGGGTGGGCATTCGATTACATTTTATTAATCGATTGTCAGGAGAATTAATTAACGATTTTCTATTAATCATTAATGTTTTTATATTAAAATTATCATAATTATTATTATTACTAATCTGCGTAAATAAACTCAACTTCACAAGATATAAACCAGAACCACTATAGAGCCACATCAGCCCGTTTGACATTATGTGTTTAATTAAGCTTTGAGCACATTTGCATAAACTATAAGCACTGAAAAAAACAGCTCTTTGTTTGTGCATTGATGCGGTTCAGCTTCTGTCAGACTAAAGGACATGACTCAGTGGAATATATGTGTTCTTTCTGTGACAGAGGGATTCTGATGATGCTGATGGTGAGTCTGTTCTGTGTGTATATGTGTCACGCTGAAGATGATTCATGTTTTCGGAGATCATACATGTGCAGCTCTTTATTTAACAGTCATTTCATTCACTTTATTTATGTTGGTCACTTTATTTGTTTTGGCTACTGTTGTGATGAAAAGACTGAAAAGTGTTTGTCTTTTGGACACATGCCCACACAGCTTTATGTTGCAGTATTCAGGATACTGCATATACATGCGCCATGACAAAACCGGGATACTCAAAAAACCCAATCATAACACTGATGTGTATGTAAACACACTCACTGAGTGGTACAGTGATCTTCAAGGAGGTGCCAGAGCCAAAACGAGGGACTGTGAGGCTGCAACTCCAGTGTTTGCTCTGTCAGACGCAGCCTCGTCTCCTTGCACTTCACTACGCACAGCAACCTACATTTGGTTTGTCGATTAAAAATGAACGTGATTGTCATAATTCTTAATGATCAATTATCGATGAGTCGACTAATCATGCCCATCCCTAGTTTGAGGGTCCTTAAGTTTGTCTCTATTGAAGTGTCATTAAACCTATCTCCATGGACACAAGCATTTAACCAGACCAAGTTACAAGGCAGATCGGTGGAGAGTCAGTATGTTTTTCAAGATATGTTTTTTAGCAATAAGAGTTCCTGTAATAAATAGTGAATGTGTAATAGTTGTTAAATATTGTTAAGTTGAATGCCATACTGTGGTATATTCCTAACAAATCTACATAACATCTTCATAGAGACAAGCAGGTAAAGTTGCATAGTGCATCTTTAATACATTGCATATCACATGTGCACAGGCTTTTGCATTGTAAACTCTTCTTTAAAACAACTAGCAATTATAAATCTCATATCTGGCGAGAAGGAACATATTTGGCCTACAGACCATCAAACTGACAGAGGTTTATTGTGTAAAAATATGCTCCCTCCAACTGATTAGAAACAGAAAAGTCCCGTTTACAAAGGACATTTTAGCACGTTTGACCAATGAAATCAATTACTTTCCTTTGTCAGTGTAAAATTGCACATTATCTCAGTACAATTCTGTTTCTGACACATTTGAATGTGGGTTACACGGAGTCAGAGACATTATAGCGTATGACAGAGCTATCAGAAGGGCTGAGGTTCTCCCTCTCCTCTGCACCAGTGAAACAGAGCAGAGGGAGAAAGGCCAGCGCAGCTCTCCTAATCCCTGTCTCACTGTCTGTTCTTATAAAAGCAGTGACAGATAGCATCTCATTCAACTTTAATGGACTCTATGCACTGTTTCCTCTATCGCATATGGATCTCAATTATCAACACTTACTATAGCGTTTGCAGATTCATGGACGATTATTTGAGCATAAAATATTTAGTTTGACAATATAAGAATAATAATAATTTTTTAAATGTCCTGAAACACTTACATGGCATTTTATGGAGAATTATTTTAGTAATTTTCTTTTCTACTTTTGTAATTAGAGTATATTTCTTTAATTCTACCATCATAAAAATATATATGTTTAAAATATTACTGTAAACAATATATAGGCATAATAAATGAATTTAAAAAAACATCTTTGAACACTTAATATGGCATCAGATTATTTTAACATAAAATCAAATAACATCAAATATCTCATCTTTCTTTTGTCACTTTTTTTTTTTTTTTTTTTTTATAACCACATAGAATATACATAGTTTTGTCTATAATTCATTCATTATAGGCAAAGTCCATCCTCAAAAACCCACCCACCATCCCCGACAGTTTGTATGTTCTGGCTCTCTATAGATACATAGGAAATGGAGGATAACAAGTGTAAAAAAGACCAACGCAAACACAAAATGAAAAGCCTGTCTGTTTGTTCAATAAGGATTTTAATTAGAGCCTTTCTGCTGTGAGCACACAGTGTCATGGTCAGCTGGACACAATGGCACCACACATGTCCCCAGAACTGCATTGTGATTGAGCCCTTTTCTAATGAGCTCTTGTTTCTCCTCAAACAACCCAATCTATATTTTAATTGCTTTTCATTGAATTTCAAGCTGCTACTTAGATGTGTTCATCCGTCTTCCTCTGCTTTGTCTGGAGTTAGGCCCTCCCCGTATGAATGAATCTGTACAATGCTAAGGTTCACATTGTGGGTAAAGCTGTAATTATTCAGATAAATGTGTAAAATGTAAATGGGTAAACAGGTTAATGATAATGTTGACTCACCAGCCAGTCCCTTCTACACACTGTTTCAATCCAGAAGGGGCTGGGATTGGAATAGAGAGCATGAAAAACTAAAATTGTATCACCTCTTTTTCAATTGTTAAAGACACTGCCTCTCCAAAATTCTCCATTCAGAACAAAATATGTAACTTCTTTAACCTGAGATAAATAAGAGTTTGGTGATTCTGCAGAAATCTGTGCTGTTTCTAAGTCCTGTGTTATTATTATTATTAGTTTTATATATATAATAAGTCCTCATGTTCGTTTTTACTGAAACAGAGCAACTCTGGTTGATTAATCAGTCTGTCAATCATGGCCTTTAGAGTTATATAAAGTTTTGTCAAAGCATGTGGTTCTGGCTGGTCAGGTATATGACA
Source organism: Boleophthalmus pectinirostris (assembly GCF_026225935.1). Classification (NCBI taxonomy): domain Eukaryota; kingdom Metazoa; phylum Chordata; class Actinopteri; order Gobiiformes; family Gobiidae; genus Boleophthalmus; species Boleophthalmus pectinirostris. Next base: position 13,429,282 of record NW_026571133.1, on the reverse strand, counting down.
ACTAGCCTGATTCATCAGCCAGTTTCACTTTGTAGAAACCGTCTGACCTCGCAGCATTGAAATTCTTTCACTCGACGGTGGGTACTTTTTTCATTTAACCAATCGTTGCTATTTGGTCGTGACGTATGTAATTCGCCACTAACAAGGCTAACAGGTATATTAAGCTTTTATCAAATCCTGTAGGAAAAAGGGCAATAACGTCTTTCCACTTGATAAAATTCACCAAACATTCTCTTTGTTCCGGCTTTAAATTCTCGATCTCGGGAATCGTTGCCAACACAAACTGTATGGCTCTTCGCTGATTGGCTGGTGCCCGAACTCGCACTTCTGGAGTTTTTGTGAACTGTCTAGTGTATTCTGATTCCTGACTAAGTAACTGGAGAGAAAAGAAATTGAGCTGAGGCACTAGGTGGCACCAGCCTGGCTATATGACAACATTCTAAAGACCTACGATACTTTATGGAGATGGTGAGTATTTAATGAATAAGTATTATGAGTATAATGAGTAAGTATTTAAAAGTATTGTCATATAAAACATTTTTTTTATAATATAGCATGATGATGTGGATGTTACTATAAATACTTACATGAAATTTGAAAATATTCAGCTATAATAGAATCACTTTCTAGCCTGAAAACAACTAATGGAGTAATGCATGAACCAAATTATATCATAAAAATCAAGCTTTTATTGGTACATTTGAGACTTTTTAAATATATTTCACAGTTAGTCTGCATAGCCATGACCCTTTGACTGGTTAATCTCATCACCGAGTTTAAAATGAAATTCATTTAAAAACATCTACAATGCTGCCCAAGTGCCACATTATCTAATGAAAAAATATGTAATTTTAGAGCTAAAGTCTGAAATTAAATCATTTATGCATAAATAAACGTAGGAGTCATTGGAAAGCAGCTCTGGAACACTCTTTAGTATCATGCATGACTTATTGCTTTTTTCTGTAGAGTTAATGACTGTTAAAAGTCCGCCTCAAACTTTACTTCTCGTCATCTATGATTCAGATTCCAGTAAATTGAATAGCATCCATACGGTGGAGCTAAATGAATCATCTCCAGGCACACTCCACGGAAAGTAATACATAATTTCAGAAGGACAATTAGCTCTCCCTTCATTAACCATTTGCTCATTAGCGTCGTCTTCGTTAGCATTGGTTGAATGACGGTGTCTCCACTTTCTGCAGAGAACGTGATATCGTCCCAATGCAGATGATGTGGCAGAGGTGAATAGTGCATGAGTAACTTTCATCTACTCTTTCACTTTTTTAACTTTTTAAAGGACACATGACAGATTTTTATGATGCTTTAATTTTGACTTAATAACTATTGTAAACATAAATTATAGTTTTACACAAATTAAAAGGCAGCTGGTGAAGAAAAGTTGAAAAAATATGACAAAATTTCCAGATGTGAAGAGTTCTAAATACACTGATGACGCCACGCTGGAGAGAACTCTGTCCAAAAGTTCTGCACAATTTACACGCAATAAACTCATTTTTTGTAAGTAAATTTATTGATTCAACAAAATATAGACATTTTCTTATATTTGTATTTGTCAAATAATTTCTGTGTACATTAGAGGAGCTTTTCTATGTAAGAATTATGAATTTCCCAGTGTTATGTCAAGATTTCCAATCAAGAAGTACTATTTTAAACGTAAAAAATCTAATTTGGGAAAACAATTTTAATGTTTAATATAACTGTGTTTTAGTAAAATGAGTCTAACCTCACAGACACTTTAAAGAGGCAAATGTCATGCTTTTTCAACTTTAATCATGTCATCTCATTAAATGGACAGTCTGGAATTTTGGACATAGGACCTAATTTCTTAGTTAACTTTTTAAAATATTCCATCCAGTCCTTGTATTTGCAGAGGTCACTGGTAAAGGAATATTTTAAAAAACTGCCTCCACACGTCTCCATCACTCTGGCTAACTAGGAAATGAGGTCCTATGTCCAAAATTCCAGACTGTCCCTTTAAAAACATAGCTGGAGTTGTATTTTGCTTCATTCGCCCTTGTTTCATAAATCCTGTTTACAAGTTTGTCTTTCTCTGAGCACTTGAAAATCACTCCGTTGAGAATTCCTCAGATTGGTGCTTAATAGAGCATAAACCCTCAAGTCTCTTGAAGCCTCCTGCATAGTTTTTGATTACATAAATCATTTGGTTAAGAGAATTTTTGGCTCTCAACGCTATGGATAAATAAGGATAATATGGATAATAAATTACCATTGTGACCTGTTTTAGGCGGGAGTTATGGCATAAATCCTATTGCTTGGAATTAAGGACTATAGGGAAGTTTTTATCCTAAATTGAAGCATTATTTTAAGATCTAAAACATGATATACCAATATTATAGAAATGCCAAGGTGACCAAAAGCATTTCAAAGCCAGTAACTGAGGACATCAACATTCCTTTGGGGCGTGATGCTAACTGTAGGTTCTGCTCTGTCTGAGGCTTTGTTATTCTTTAATCTGCCCTGTTTTACACAATCTGACCAAAAATACAGTAACCCACTTAGCTGAAACTACAACAGGTGAGCTGATCTGTACTGTGAAACAAGTTTAATTTAACATTTTTTTAACACCTAAACAGGATCATAAACACCTGCACCTGCAAAACCACAAGCTCCTGAAATGTGCCGTGTAAATCAATTTTGCATTTTTACCTGACTTAACTGTTTACAGACCATCTTAAAACTTTTTGGCTTAGTTTACTAATGTATGCCTTGTATTTCCATGGTAACTGTTGAACATTCTATTATAGAGATACATGTAGAGCCACCCCCAGCACGATGTCACTGCGAATTGTCAATATAATGCATGTTACATCCACGTTTTTATTTATGTTATTGGAATGTGCCATCTCATTTTCAAAGGAGTCCAAAAAACACAAAATATTAGTGATACACAATACAATATAATACAATGCAACAGACAGAATACACACACACACACACACACACATACATACACACAGACAGACAGACTTGCTCCCTTGTGCACTTCTCCCAACTCCTGTAACAGCACCGGTAAAACTAATTGAGTAATAATTATTTTTCTGACTTCTTAAAAAGGACTTAATGTAGCATATGTTCTTTTGATGACGTAATCAATCTGAGGTTCGAAGTTAAGTTCTGGGTCCTGCCAAAGACCGAGATATTTGATTGATTCAGTTTGAATCATGCTGGACCCATCACTGAAGTGAAAGTGAAGGTCACGGTCACTTTGAACCACTTTGTATAAATGTTTCTCCTTAGCCCTAAGATTGGCTTCAGCTGTCATGTCTTGGCCAAGACGCTTTACATATCCTGTTCTCATAAATGAATTAGTTTGATTTGTGTTGGTGGAAGAGGCAATAAACTCATCTTAGTAGTCATGCATCAACTTTGAGTGTGGCTAATTATGAGACAAAATTGTAAAGTGTCAAGAATTGATAGAAGAAAGCTTTGTTATTTTATTGCTATATTTAGTTTTAATTTTAGTCAAAAAATCCTGCGGCAAATTGAAAAGCATATACTATATCACTAGAAATATTATTATCTAATCAGTCCATCAATCAAATAGCAATTTAAGCAGCAGTGACACAGTTCTTTTATATTACCACGTGGCCTTATATCTGCGTAATCCCTCATTCGTCCAGTTACTTTCCACAGTGGTCCATGGTGTAAACTAGTGCTCTTATACTCATTCTGATACACATCAAAGTCATATTAGTATCCTGTTTCTATTCTAGTTTTAATATCATTCATATCATTAGTATCTGATTTTCGATACTTATTATTACTTTCTGTTCACATTTCCAAAGCTCAAAATGCTCTGTTCCAACTTGTGCTGTCATAAAGCTATAGATTTCAAGTTAGTAGCTACGTTTTACCTTTTGTTAGTAGAGATTGTCAATTCTGGGGCTGATATCATCAAAATGATTCTAATGAAGGCGTATGGAGTTTAAAAGCACAGTGGAGCACTTCTTGTGTTATCACAAAACATCACGAGGTGGAACAGAGTGTTTTCTGTTTGAGAGAAGAACTCAGCCTAAGGGTTTGTGTGTTCAACAAGTATGAATGAATCAAATTACAACTCCAGGTATATTTGTGATGAGGAAACATCATTATAACATATGAAATAGTATAATATGGGCCCTTTAAATAGCTGATGTATAAGATGATATTTGCTTTCCGAATATGGCTAATTTTAGCTATAATGCAGTAACATACGCTCTAGCCACACTCCCACATACATGCACTATAAGTCTCATCCACTCTCGTGCTTATTCTAATGAGTTTTCCTGCACAGTGCTCCAGCTTCATTATCAGCAGCCTCTCCATGTGTGCATCAACATCACATTATTATTACTGTGGCTTTGGCTTCCTGGATCCTCTGGTATTTTCTCCCTAGCTACTTTAGTGAGCGCTCCCTCCCTCTCTCATTAAACCTCTCCCATAGGCTTGGCTCTTCAGTCTGCCTCCCTACATTATTCGTCTCCTTCACGGCATTTCCCCGTGCGGCTGTCCGTGGAGCTTCAAACACTGTGTGGGATTACAGTGACACTGGAGCCAAAACTACAGCCTGACCTTCGCAATGAAAGCAAAACCCACGAGGAGCAGGCGTCTCAGCGGGGCAGCCAAATACAAATGTGTTTGTGTTAAAGTCAGATTTCAGACTGTTGTGATTCCAAGGAAGATGTGTAGACCATGCTTTATTTTAAAAAGGAGTGGTTTAAATATACAAAGGGATGTCTGATCGTGATTGCTGTCTTCTTTGGTTGAAATTACTTCACTTCAGAATATGAAACTTAAAGGTCCTATCAGGGCTGGGTATCATTAAAAAGTTGTTGAAACGATACATACCTCGATACTTAGGCCTCGATACAATACATTTTTCTATACAGTGCATTTTCGATTCAATACAGTAAAAAATAAAGAATAAATCATAAGGATGTAACAATAATCAAAATATTGTGATATTGTATCATCAAAATTCTCACAATAATATCGTGGACCATCACAATATATCGAATTACAAGTCTCTTTGCTTAAATTAAGAGTTATGGTGCAGCAATAGCTTAAAAAAAAAAAAAAAAAAAAACAGGGGGAACTACATAGACCATGATCCTTGGCTCCATTTCAGTGTAGAAACAACAGTTCTAAGCACTTTTAAGTCTTACTTATTTGGATTAAGTCTTGTCAAGGTATTTTAAGACAACAAAAAGTAGCATATTAACAGTTTTAGCTGTTTAGCCTCCACAAATTATCGCAATAAATATCGCACTGTGAGATTTAAATAGTGAAAATACTGCATAGAGAGATTTGGATATTGTTACCTCCCTAAGAGTGAGCCTCCCCACCATATCATGAGCTTTCCCACAATATCGCAATAAATATCGTATGGTGAGGTTCATACAGGGATGATATCGTATCGTGAGACTTTGGATATCGTTACATCTCTACTAAATCATGACTGTGATACTAAAAGCCACTAAGTTTGTACACAGTTCATATGAAAAACACTAAGTTTACTCAAAACAGTGAAAATGTCAACAAAATTGTAGCTCTTACACAAAATAATTTTGTAAAATATACCTAAAAATACACTTGGTGATATATCGAAACTGCAGCCCATGATATCGATACTGTATCATCCAGTTAAACAATACGATATATTGATATTTCAATATTTTTACACATCCCAAGGTCCTATATTATGCAAAACTGACTATTGTGAGAATTAAGCCATGTTATAATCTTGTTACCTCATCAAAAACATATCAAGAGTTGTGTTTTGTTTCATTCACACAAATCCTTCCACAAGTTCTTCTCTAAAACTGAAAACTCCGTATACCTTTAGACTAATAATAAATACAGACTAATAATAAAGTATTACTCAAACATGTGTGAATGAAACAAAACACAACTCCAAGTATGTTTTTGGGGAGGTTAGAACATATTAACATGGTTTAAAGCTGACAAGAGTGACTTTTGCATAATATAGGACTTTAAAAAAAATTCAAAATCCAAGTCATTTTAAGTATTACATTATTGTCAACTCCAAAAAGACAAGCTCGATAAGTTGTCTTGCCCATCGACTCAGTAACAATATAATGCCTTTAGGGGCAACCTCCACTGCCAGCTAAAATAACTCAGTTCTACTCAATCTGCTCGGCTGTCTCTAAACTAAAAACTGTATTGACTTGAATCCTTGTGCTTTGAGAGTGAGCGTTGATTTCTTGTCTTCTCTTTCACATGAATTATATTTTTGGCAGAGTCACTTGAGACGAGTCCAGATTTCTGATGCACAGATGAACGCCCAGCTTGACTTTTATTGTAGCCAATAGAGTCTTTATTCTGTATCAGCCGTTATATGAGGGGCCCCCAACTGAACAACTTACTCTTCTAATTATAGGCCATAACAACGGTCCTAACACTCATGGGAATTACAGGTGAGATAATGATTCAATTTACTATGCACAATTTATGAGTTGACAGACATACTGTACATGTACATAATCGACATTCCTTGGGGGCGAGTAAACCTAACTGAAGGCACTGCTCTGTCTGAAGCAGTGTTAATCACATTAGACATTAATCTGAGCTTTGTTTTAACAGAATCTGACCATAAAGATCTGACCAAATTAGAATTAAAATAGGTGAGCTGATTTGTGCTGTTCCTCGCAAATCACACGTCACAAGTCACAACTTAATAGCAAACAGTTTTTTTGTTTTGTTTTATTACTTTAAATCAGGGGTGTCAAACTCATTTTGGTCTGGGGGCCGTATCCAACCTACTTTGATCCCAAAGGGGCCGGATCAGAAAACTCATGGCATGTATACCCCGAAAATAGCAATAAGTTCAAATATTTGTGCATAGAAATGCAAATCTATTACAGAAATCTCTCTTTTACAAAATATTATAATATTATGAACAACCTGAAACTTCAAGAAAAATGCAATTTCAACACAACGTTTTAACTTGTATGCAAATAGGAATAAGTCATTGTTTTTTGGAAAATCCTGCATCGGCGTCCACTTTTCTCATTTTTGACATTTTGCTGATGAGGGTGTCACGGTCAACAGTCACAACGACAGTCCTTTAAGAGCGTTTGGAAAGAGACAAGTCTTCATTTGTGCTGCTCTGGTGGGAGGGGCCACGTACAGAGGCACTGGAGACACTGCTATGCTAAGCAGCGCAGAAAATTACCAATATTTTAATATAAAATATACTTAAAATATTTTAGTACAAAATCAACCGAGGGCCAGATTAAAGGTCTTGGAGGGCCGGATTCAGTCCCAAGGCCATATGTTTGACACCCCTGTTTTAAATAGTTTGCCTCATGTGCCTCGAAATTAAAGAACAGGTCAAATGCAGTGAACCTCACAGGATAAAGGATGAAACCAATTGTAAAGGAAAACATTATATTATTATTGTATATTAGTGCTGAACTATTTGTAATATGAAATGTGTATGTAATTTTGTGTGTATGTATTTTTTCTGATAAGCATTGCAATTGAGATTAGATTTGTAATATATGATTTAAAAAATGTGCACAAACTAATTCAAGAATCATATTTCAGAACATGTTTGTACAGTTCTAAACTACAGTTTACAGGGTTAATTTCTTCAGAATAAGGCAGGATATTTTCTTGTTTGTATAGGAATTTCTTTTATAGCCTTTCTGATTTGCTATATACGTTCATTCAACGTGCAATTTCAATTTGATTGCGATTAATCCTGCAGTTGTATTGCATATAAACATGTACTAAAACATCTTATTTTTCTTTAAATTACTGTTTACTGTATCTGTGCTGTATCTTTGTATTACAGCCCCTGTGGTCATGTGGACATGTATCTGATATATACAGGTGGAGAACTTGCTCATTCTGTCTCAATCTCCCAGGATAACAGTAATGTCCGTGCGGTACAATGTACGATGCAGATTCCTTCCTCCAGGAGCCAAAAGCCGCTCTGGAGAAAGCAATCATAGAAGAGGTAATACTCAATGCAATGAATATATCAGCTATATTACCGCACGCCGCCATTAATTCCCCTGGAAGACAGAATGGAGAAGAGGGCCTTGCTGAATTATGGGAGCAATTGAAAAGGGCTTGTCTACTGCCATTTCTTTCCCATCGGCAGCTGCACGTATGGACGTACATGTGTCAGACATATTTTAGTGCTTTAAACCTCGAGTAAAGAGCAAATATGCAGGAGTGATTATGGAGAGGATTCCGGGTACAGTGCAGACACAGCTGGAGGTCCACTGACAGCAGGGAGGAGCGTGGGAAAGACCACAGCTTTCAAACAGAGGAACCTCCAACAGAGATGGGCCAAGGAGGAAATAAACAATAAGTGGCTACAATATGTGGCCACACACTGACTCTATTGTGTTTAAGTACAGGTAAAGTGAATTGACCTCCTCTTCAAAACACCTCCAGTGGGATGAGCCTCTGATAATAAGAAATGATCGTTCAATTTATAAGATTAGATCATCTCTAAATCACTGCTAAATTATAAAATAAGAAATATAACTTTTATCTATCCCACAAAGGGGGAAAATTCCAATGTTGCAATGCACAGTTTAAGGTAAGGTAATAGAAATAAGCCCAAAATCAAGTTAAATAAATATGTTGCCATTTACAGGGCTGCATAATAACTAAAGACGTCATAGTCTGGACATCGTAGTGCCATTTCCCTTGAATGTTGTTTTTTTATGTACTCTAACATCGGCCTGCACAAGGACTATAGAACAACCTGGTACATCACATCTCTCCAGTTAAGTTTAATACATATTTATTGTGCACTGTGTCTGTTTCATTAAATAAATAAACAAAATGATCATCAATAAGGGACCACTGGGTGCAATATTATGGTTCCACATCAGTAATAAAATTATCAGTCTTGCAAAAACATCTGGGTGATAATCATAATTTGCTTTGTGATTTATGAGCCTCACAATGACAAAGGATCACACTGTAGTCATTTTTACTCACTTGACTCAAGGTAAAATCAATCTGAAGCCACAGCTGCCCTGGGACCAATAATAACCACTCACACATTACATTCATATCAAGGGTGACACGCGCAAAGACACAACAATATAGTACTAGTCAGAGTTGGGATCAAACTGGGGTAACCTGTGCAAAAGACTGTCTAAATACAACTGCCCGTAGCATCTGGTGGTGTATTTCCACAGAGGTCCACAGTCAATCCACAGTCAGTATAAGGATGTGGTGGTCAATATAAGACTTTGGGGGAAGAAATTAGATCATTTTATTAGTGAAAAGATAAAATATAATAAAAAAAAGTTGAGATAAATCACTATGGGGTTAAATATCATGATACTTTTTCCATATAAATTTGACCAACACCATTTCAGCAGTGTTTGTAAATGCGCACAACAACTGCTCCAGTACCAGGCAAAACCCTGCCGTTTGCACTCATCTGGTCCAGACACACACACACACACAAGCCCATTAGCCCTGATGTGAGGCCCTCTACCACGGCATGTTGAAATTCATATCCTGTTTGAGACAATGGTGTCAGATTGTTCCTGCAGGGGTAAGTGCAGTCCGGCTCTGGCTGCGTTTGTGGTTGCGTAGAGGTGATGTGAGACAGGAGCAGGTCCCGGGGGCTTTGGGGATCCATAATGCAGCTGTAATTAACAACCGACAATCAATTTGCATGGATGGAGAAGCCACATGGAGGAAAACAGGAGGAGAGAAAACAGCTGAGAATGGAAAGGGAAAATTCAGTTTAAAGCACCCGTATTACGCTGTTTTCTGAGCAGTGTTAGTGTTGTTTCCTTATCAAAAACATTGTCAGAGTTGTGTTTTGTTTCATTCACGTTTAGCACAGAAACCCTGCATATTTAGGTGGTGGTCTTCTCTCAAACAGAAAACAGAAACTCCACCTTCACTACTTGGATAATTTCAGCCCTGGAATAGCCAATCTCCACTGAACTAAAGGTTAAAGGAAGCTGTTAACATAAAAACTGCTAGCCTGATTCATCAAGTTTCGCTTTGTTTAAACCGTCTGACCTTGCAGCATTAGGATTCGTTCGGTTGACGGTAGGCGAGTACTTTTTTATTTAACCAATCGCTGCTATTTCGTGTCGTGACGTATGTAATGCGCCAAATCCCGTAGGAAGAAGGGCAATAACGTCTTTCCCTTTGATAAAATTCACCAAACATTCTCTTTGTTTTCCGGCTTTAAATCCTTGATCTCAGGAATCATTGCCAACACAGAATGTATGGCTTCGTGTACATCCAACTCAACTGCTTTGTTTACTGTTGGGCTGTACCACAAAAAGGGACCCAGTCATGGCTTCACAGCTCTTCACTGATTGGCCGGTGCACAATCTATAACTTCCAGGGTTCTTGCAAACTGTTTAGTGTATTCCAATTCCTGACCTAGTCGCTGGAGTGAAATGAAAACTATTGCTTCATGATAGAAGAGGTAGAAGAAAGCATTTTGAGATTTGGAGATATAGACAGGCTAATAATAAAAGATTATTATTGTGAATGAAACAAAACACATGTCCGGGTATGTTTTTGAAGAGGAAACAACATTCAACTAAAAGCTAAATTTATAATATATTACAATATAATATGGTGCCTTTAAATGAAAGTTTACTGCCAAAGGAAATGCAATATGCTTTCGCTTATATTGAAAACTACAGTTCAGCAAAAGGACAAACTTTTTAAAAACAGATTTGGATAGTTCATTTCTATCACACATTTTAATATGGCACATTTGTTTTTTGGTTTTTCTGTGGGATTGCAAAGTTGAAAATAAGCAAAAACACTGGCAGGGAAGTGGGTGCTTTTATGAAAAGGACTGGCAGTGAAATAGTTCAAATACAACATTTATGATTCTGTGTGTAACGGGTTGCCAGATAATCTCTCCATAGACAACGGTTCACCAAACACACAGTAAAACAGTCATGAGTGAGTACATAATCAAGAGTATAGGACTTTGCATTTACAAACACAGTAGAGTTTGCTCCATTGTAATTCAAGATGATGGTCTACCAGGTAAGAGGTAGAGAGGAAAAAGGGTTAAAGACACCAATTCCCATAATGCAACAGTGAAATATATTTTTATTACATTGATTATATTGAAAAGTAAGGTTCTACTGTGAATAAAAACTTGCGATATAAAGTTACAACTGCAAGATGAAGTTATTCTCCAGTCTGACCACTACTACTGCCTTAACACATCCGAGTATTAATATATGAATGCATTTACAACATAAGTGACAACTACACAGTGACACTAATTTCACTTTACATCAAAACATTTCACTTTTCAGATTTCCACTGAAAAAGAAGGCTGTAATTTGCCTGTCCCAGAGCAATACACTAATTGAACTTACACCGTCCGCACATATGCAGTAGTGATGGATGGAAGAAATGAATGGTTGTAGCTTAATTTTATGGTTTGTTCATCAACATGACATGGTAATTTTTCTGTGGTTAGAATATAGCATATATAACATTTCTTCAGCGTTATAAATGAAACATACCTCTGCAAAGGCTATGCTTTAAACACATACATAAATAAATACTTGCAAAAAAAGACAATTAGACTCTCATTTGAAGTGTGTGTGAAAGTGAAAGGCAGTGTGAGGGAGGGCATCTGATGTAAAACCTAGATTAAACCAACATATAAACCATGCCAGAAGGAGACACCTCAAAGAAAAAGGCTAAAACAAGACAAAAATAACAGAATAGAAATTAAAGGATTCTTGTGAGCCATGTTAGAATGTTGTTAACTCATGAAAAACACACATTTCACTTTTAGTTCATTAGACACTGGCAATTTGAGGGCTGAAATCATCCAAATGATTCTAGTGAGGGTGTATGGAGTTTAAAAACACAGTGGAGCGCTTCTTGTTTTACCACAGGTCATCATGAGAGAGTGAATGAAAGAGAGTGTTTTCTGTTTGAGAGAATAACTCAGAATAACAGTCTAAATATGCAGGACTTGTGTGAATATAACAAAACCCAACTCCAGGTATGTTTTTGATGAGAAACAACATTATAACATTGATCAGAAAATAGCAAAATATGGCCCCTTTAAGTACAAAACCAACTGCAGGAAACCAAAGCTTCTGAATGAAAAACCTCTCACCAAGGGACTTCTGCATTACATATATTGTGCTAAATAAGTAAAATTTGATTTATTAAATGTCTTTTACAATGTACATGTATCATTTTGATGCCTAACTTTTTACACTAATAAATGGATAACGGTTTATGTTTTATAGGCATCTAACTGTAGCCAGGCTGGCGCCACCTAGTGCCTCCGCTCAATTTAATTTCTCTCCAGAAACAAGGTCAGGAATCAGAATACAATAGACGGTTCACAAAAACCCCGGAAGTGCAAGTTCGGGCACCAGCCAATCAGCGAAGAGCCATATATTCAGTGTTGTTTCGATTCCCGAGATTGAGGATTTGAAAGCTAGAACAAAGAGAATGTTTGGTGAATTTTATCAAGAGGAAAAAAGTTATTGCCCTTCTTCCTACGGGATTTGGGAAAAGCTTAATATACCAGTTAGCCCCATGAGCAGCATTACAGCATTACATACGTCACGAACAAATAGCAGCGATTGGTTAAATGATAAAAAGTACCGGCCTACCGTCAAGCAAACAAAATCTAAGGCTGTGAGGTCAGACGGATTGTACAAAGTGAAACAAAGTAAAACCAGCTGATGAATCAGGCTAATGCAATTGTACCTCATCTAGGGCTTACCATGCCTCAGTTTCTTGTGACCGCCAAACTGGTATCTTTCTGGCATTTTTGTTTTGTAAAAGTAGCTCACCGACAGAAAAAGGAGACACCTGACTTCGATAGATATGTATTAAAAAAACAACAATAAGAAAAGATATGTACTCTTACTTTAGTTGGACAAATCACAATAATTGCTTAATTAAATCATCTTGACATTCCTAAAGAGAATAATCCTGGAGAGGTTTTAAATTAGCTCTAGTTCTATACTAAGTGCATTAGTGAGATATAATATACACTACACGTCTTAGTCTTTTTCTGGCTTTGGCTAAGTCAGTTGCAATGCTGTAAAATGTAGGTTGATGTTTTGCAGGGTTTGTGTGTTAAACATGTGTGAATGAAACAAAACAAAATATTACATAGATTTTAAAAAAAAAATAGCGTTATATGGACCCTTTAATATATTGTGGATGATTACACTGTGAGGATATCAGTTTTATTATCTATCATACGCCCCTTTTTACTAGTCCCCAGCACTAGCAGAAGCCAGTGCAGTGCTCCAATTGTGCTTCCATCAATTTTATGTGTAAATAAATAAATGAAATAAAAGACTATAAACCCTTTCATTTTCAATTGGGGGCATCTGTGACAAAGTAGCTTATCAACACCGAGTATGAAGAGTGAGTGAATGAATAATAATTTAATTAAAGGGGCTATATATAAAGCCAAGGCATTATAATGAGTATTGAGTAACTAATTGCATGTTCATAATCAATCCTGGTTGATATTAATGCCGTCGCAATTATACATGAGGCAGTGTCCATTCCTTATTAAGCGTGTTTACTCAGACACTGCAGTTTATTACATTTTATGCAAATCATATCATTTTCCAAGAGCACGATTATAACTTCTGTCTCCAAACTCGTACAAATCCATCGTCCAAGTTGTTGTTTATTAGAGGGCCACACATCGCGCGCTCTTCTCTTCACTTGGATCTACCGGGGGCCCGACGAAGACAGAGCAAAGCGTGTGTGTTTGTGCGTGTGTGTGCGTGTGTGTGTGTGTGTGCGTACTTGTTAACAGCACTCTCACGCTTTGAATGGGAGATTTGCATATTAAACAACAACAACAACCAAACATGATTTATGCCAGGATCTGTGACGGTGACAACACTGCGCTTCTCTGGCTCAGCTCTGCCCGGCGCTCATTTGCCTAATACGATTTAGTACATTGTGTTGCTACATGTGTGTCTATTGTGCTCTATATGTTGCTCTACCTATCTTTGTATGTATAGCGTTGTCTTTGCGTAAGTGTGGCAACCATCTTTGTTTTGCATATGTGACAATTCCGTGTGGTTTATGAGTCAGGCCTTAGTTTCATGCTCTATTTTGCATCTAACATGAATAATGCACAACGTATCGGACATTTGAAATAGTACGCACGCAAAAAACATGCAATGAACATATGTCTTTCTAATGGGGTAATGCGACAGCCCACATCTCACCCAGTCACTCAAAAAGAGAGGCTTGGCAATTCAAATATAGTCGTATGTTTTAATCTGGCACCAGACAGAGGAGATTGAAACAGCAGATTGTGCAAAATATCCTCAAATCCTTTGGAAAATACAAGATTTTTTCCCCGTTTCTCCTGGTATGCGCTTTGGGAGTTACGCACCGACTATCACAGCTCAGAAATCTCACAGAACTACAGTTGACGTTGCGTCTCTTTTGAAGATTATTCAACTATTGCTGCTTTGTGAATGGCTACAGCAGGATACAGAGGAGATGTAATATTGAACTATGGGACAATGATTTAAAGGGCCTATATTACACTATATTCTGATCTGTGTTATAATGTTGTTTTTCAAGTTCTTCTCTCAAACAGAAAACAGTCTGTTCTACCTTGTGACGTCATGTGGTAATATAGGAAGTGCTCCACTGTGTTTTTAAACTCCATACACATTCCTTAGAATCATTTGGATCATTTCAGCCCTGGGATTGCCAAACACTACTGAACCAAAGATAAAAGGCAGATGTTAATTTGAAAACAACTTTCTTCATCACATCACAAGGTGGAGCAGAGCATTCTGAGTTTTAGAGATGAAGACAGACTAATAATAAAGGGTTACTCAAACATGTGTGAAAGAAACAAAACACAACTCATTTTTTTATGTTTTTGAGGAGGTAACATTATAACTTAGTTTCAAGGCTCACAAGACTCAATTTTGTGTAATGTGGGACCTTTAAAGTGTTTATTCATTTTGCATTTTTCAGAGAGGAAAACTTCAAACAAAAGCCTTGTGAATACACTCGCTGGCAATTGTAGCTGTTTCAAAAGACAATGTAATGCAAAACAACAAGCACGGTCTGCTTCTGTTGTTTAGGCAATATCTATAACAAGGCTGACTGCCGGAGACAAAGCTTTCTAATCTAGAACTCCCATATGGTTTACTATGCACAGATAAAGGTACAGTAGCCAAGCACTGCACAATAGTAGCCAGAGGTGTTAGTATTGTTCTGTGAAAACATGATTATTCAAGTACAAATGAACTGTTATCCAGATAATTAAATAAATAAAGGCCTTTTTGTATTTCTAAAATACAATGTAATAATCAATCAAAACAATATATAATTTTTCATAAACAAATTGATACAAACCATTTTGAAGTGCAAAAGCTATTCTAAGTAACTTTTCAGATGAAGTATTTATCTCAGTGGAGACAAGCAGGTCCAATCGGTGTAGAGGCAACACCGCTCACAGTAGTTGCCGATACGATGCATACTTCGATACACAGGCCACGATACATATTTCAATACAGTGAACTTTCGATTCCATACAACATATTTCAAATCGATACAGTTCAATAAAAAATAAAAGCTAAATCATGGCTATGATACTAAAAGTCTTTGTTAAACCACTTCTTGTGCAAAGTTAAAATGAAACACAAACATTTTAATCATCAAAGCAGTGAATATGTCAAATAAATGAGTTTTCTTGTAACAAAACTGTAGCACTGTAACAAAATAACTAGTCAAACATATCAATAAATACTGTTGGTGATATATCGATACAGAAGCCCATGATATCAATATGTATCATCACATTAACAATACGATATATCAATATTTCAACATTTTTGCACACCCCTAGGTAGTAGTATTTGCTAATTATGCCCATCACATTTCAATTTCGATTTCAAAGTATTTACAGCATATTTAAATTCCTTGATTGATTTCAGTAATAAGGAATAGATTTGATATTCAACACTGATTCCTATACCACAACAATAAAAAACACTCTTTATTTAGACAGTAAAATGTCATTTTCAACATTAAATATTAAATAGAATTACTTTATTTTATTACTGTGTGTCACTCAGTGGTCCAGGAAGGGTTCCATAGTGGTCCATGGGCGTATACTCGTCTATGTGCTCTTATACTCATTCAGACTCGATATAGCTCAAGATCATTCTAAAGCTATTCAGGAAAGCGAACAGATAGTGAAAGTGACCAAGCTTGTAATATTAATGTATTGTATATATATTAATGTGATTAAGTAAAAAGTGGGACAAGCCAACGCGTTTTGACACATGTGGTGTCTTTGTCAGGGCATATATCAATGTTGTATGTTTCTTTTCAGGTTGATTTCTGTCCTGTGAATGTGACTTTTTTAGTACTGACTCAGATGAGTATCTAGTTTCGATACTAGTTTTATATTGATTAGTATCTGATGTTCAGTACTAAAACAACACAGCATTCCAGGGCAAAGCAATCTCATTTCCAAGAAGACAAGCAGGTAGCGGACCCTCCATGAGAAAACTTACCCTGAGTACCTCAAAGAAAAATACTGAGTAAATATATCAGATTAAAGGTGCATTGTGCAACTTTTCTGGTGGAGTGTCCGCTACCTGCTTGTCTGAATGGAAATAATACTGCTTTGTGTAGAATGTTTCGCAATAAGGCATTCTTTCTATCATCATGAAGACCAAACCAGACCAAGTTACAAGTCAAATCTGTGGAGAGGCGACCCCGCTCACAGTCAGAATACATGTTTTTCTACATATCTTTGAGCTATAAAACCACCTGTAACTCAAATGTAAAGCAGAGCTGTTTAATGTCATATTGTGGAACATTCCAAGCAAAGCAACGACACCTTACATAACGCACCTTTAAATATTACTGACAAATTTTCCAGTTATCACCAAATAAACTCAGTCTAGTTTCATTCATTTTGTGAGCTTACATGGCAACACGAGCAGAAAAGGTCAAGTGCTACTGTTGAATTTCTCATAAGAGCACACCTAGCATTGTGGGTAATAGAGCTGTAATGCACTAGTAATGTGTGTGTGGGCCCGTACAATAGGCCAAAGTTGTAATGAGTGTTTACAAGCGCCTGTGTGGGCTGTGATTTCACTTTCTACTCTATTTTCAAGTATAATTACGTTCCCACTGGAGTAATTTTCAGGATTGCCAAATCTGACAAAACAGAAACCAAAGGAATGATTTGTACAGAGAGAAAAGGTGCAGAGGTGTGCGTTAGCATGAGAAAGACTAATTGGTCGGTTTCGCATGTCTCCCATATTAATGTGTTATATTGTATTACCTGGATGGGTCAATTATGTCAAGCCATTCGTATATATCTCATAATTACATTTGTGATTTTCTGATACTAAAACTATTTTCTGAACCTGAAATTGTCTATTAGTACTTCATTGGTGCAATTATTGGTCTACAACTTAAAGGTCCTATATTACACTGACTAAACTGACTCTTGTGAGCTTTAAGCCAAGGTATAATGCTGTTACCTCATTAAAAATATACGTGGAGTTGTTTTGTTTCATTTACACCCTTTATTATCTGTCTACATCAAAGATCCAAAGACTGTTCCACCTTGTGATGTCATGAAATAGTATTTTTTTAGTTAACAGCTACCTTTTTGTATGTGCAGGTTTGAAATAAAATAACTAACTAACTAACCTTTTATCTTTTTTGCCCCATCCACACTAGTACGTATTCAAGTTATTATAGGCTCCAGAAGTGGAAAGATCTGGTGCCGCCAGCTCCCACAAATTCATCTGAGTACAGATCTGATCCAGCACTGTTTGGATGAATGAAAACGTTGATATGCTGATGTATGAGCTCTAGTTGCATCTTTATTGGACCCCGTCCCTCTGATTTGTGCCTTCCTGATTCGCTGGGTTCATGACATCGGTCATGTGACACTATTGCAGAAACTAGTTTAAACAAACCATAGACAAACAGGAAACAGCATAGCTAGAACTACTCGCACAGAACAGACTCACCATTAGCAGTACATCCCTCTGTCACAGAAAGAACACACATATTCCACTGAGTCGTGTCATTTTTAAGTCCGACAGAAGCTGACCGCATCAGGGCACAAGGAGCGAGCTGTTTTTTGAGCACTTATTTTGTACAAATTAGCCATGCAGTTTTAAGTTTTGTTTCTGTAAAATGTAAACAAATATGCGCAAAGCTGTGTGGATAGGAAAGGCTTGCAGACACAGAAACAACGTGTCTGGACGCAAATCATTTCTGATATGGTGATACGGTGTTTGTTTCCGTGTAAACGTAACCTTAGTTTAGTAGAGATTGGCAATTCCAGAGCTGAAATTATCTGAAAGATAAGTGAAGGTGTATGTAATTTAAAAACACAGTGGAGCACTCTCTATATCACAAGGTGGAAGAGAGTGTTTTCTGTTTGAGAGAAGAACTCGGCCTAAATATTCAGGGTTAGTGTGTTACACGTGTGTGAATCAAACAAAACACAGATCTAGGTATGTTTCTGATGAGGAAACAACATTATAACATAGGTCAAAAATAGCATAATATGGGCCCTTTAAAGCCCTGTACCTGACTTTTTCCCATGCAGATCTTGTGGTCAAAATAAGTCTGTGTGCTGTCTGTATCTAATTATAAGGGGTTTTATTGTCCGATAATCAGGACGTGCACATTAGCATGCCATCACATCAAAACTCTGTGCTGTAATCCACTTGAAATGAACTATAGTTTTACTTTACAGCGCATTAAGAATGAAGGTACTTTTAAAATTTAATTAAAACATGTTTGGTAATTTGTATTTTAGTAATGCCTTGCACCTTCAGTTTCATAATGGTACACAAGGCGCAACTTAACACCGACAAAACTCCAAAGACCCATCATTTCTGTATTAGCTAAGCCCACAAGCTCCCATTGAAAATAAATGGGAGATAAATTAAAGATTTTATAATCCAACTGTCACGCCCTCTCGCTCAGTACTGTATATATAATGCCCAAGTCTTTATAGTGCATT
Organism: Boleophthalmus pectinirostris; assembly: GCF_026225935.1. NCBI lineage: Eukaryota > Metazoa > Chordata > Actinopteri > Gobiiformes > Gobiidae > Boleophthalmus > Boleophthalmus pectinirostris. The sequence continues at coordinate 13,410,228 of NW_026571133.1, read as the reverse complement.
TTTGAAGAGACCGTTTTTAATTTTTAGTACAAAGCTCACAGTCTCCAATAGCATAATAAATCTCCACAGAAAAACACAATCGAACACCACTGAAAAAAGCCTACGACCAACGTGGATGCGAAATGCCACCAGCGTCATTATGGAACTCATATTTCATAATCATCAGACTATCCATCAAAGCCGCTCTCATAGACAACAACAGCTTTGGCGCAATCTTAAGAAGTAGAAGAAATCTCCATCTAAACGCACAATGATTTATACAGATAAGAAAAGTGCAGCCAATGTTCAAAAAGTCATTAGACGATGGTTGTTGGGCCTGGGGGATAAAAGCGCACAGCAGATTTGTCAGACATTATTTCATATATTTACCATCTCAGAAAGTACTGTTGAAGCGGCACTGAAAATACAGCCTAAGTAAAATGGGGTCTTACAAGGGCACACAGTGGTAAACCAGCCACCAGCTCTAAACAAAGACTATGATAATTTATGTAAAACTTTAATCTTGTAGGGACCAAGGAACAAGGATTAATGAGCAGGTCTAAATGAGGATTATGCAAGAGGACCAAATAAGATCTTAAACCAGGAATAAACCATAATTTTGGCCTGGATTTAACAGTCAAATTCAAGTCCTAAATAAACTAAACATCTTAACCACAACAGTGCTGGAAGTGCCGCAATGTAGGGAAAACATCACTTATGTTAATGCTTTCCTGTGGCAAAATATCTGTGGAAATGTCTCGCGTATTTTCCACCAGATTCATAAATCTGCCCCATCACCAAATCTTCACCCAACAAATTTGTCCACAACTATCAAGGTAAGAAAGATGAAAACGTAAACACTAACAACTACGACTAGCATTAGTGAACTACTCCTGAGCAAAACTAACGTCAAGGTCATGAATAAAACATAAGTAACTTGTTAACTCAGACTGATTCTACAATTAAAATAAAAAATCAATTTCATGATGTAGGTATTAGCATAGACAGAGAGTTTTGTGCAGTTTGAATGCTAGACGTGTAATCTGTGAACATCTGTAGCATTCGAACTGCACAAATCTCTCTGTCTACACACATATCTACATCATGAAATAGATTTTTAATTTTAATTCTACAATTAGTCTGAGTTCACAAGTTACTTATTAACGAATTACTTATGACTTATGTTTTATTCATGACCATAATGTTAGTTTTGCTCAGGAGTAGTTCACTAATGCTAGTCGTTGTTGGTGTTTACATCTCCATCTTTCTTACCTTGATAGTTGTGGATAAATTCTTCATGGACCTTGTTGGATGAAGATTTGGTGATGGAGCAGATTTAGAAGCTGAAGCTGGTGGAAAATACGCAAGACATTTCTACAGATATTTTGCCATAGAAAAGCATTAACGTAAGTGACGTTTAGCCTACATCACAGCACTTCCGGACGTTGTGAAAAAGGTCTATGGATTTCACAAGTTAGGCCTACATACCTGTCCTTAGGGTTTCATGATAACTGTAATGTTTTGGTGAATACTTTGTAGTAAAATGTGTAATAACATTCATTACAGAAAGAACAAAAATGTGGCTGTTTGCTGCAGGTGTTCCAATCAGTGGGAGCAGGTAGAGGATGCTCTTGGAAAAAGGATCAAAACTTAAAACACAACGGACTCAGTGGCTCAGACTTAGACCAGGTTGGCCGAAACGTGTTGGCTTTGGCCATTTAAATAAAGGCTTTTTAATTATATTTTTCCTTGTGCAATTTTCACTTCTTTGGAGTGCCTGGAGTCTGCTGTGTTTTAAATTGTGTAATAACATTAATTCCATATTGAATAGCAATCAAATTGTAAAAAAAAGAAATTAAAAACACATAAATATGGCTTTAGTGATTCTCAACACAAACTACAAAATTGGAGACAACTGATTCTTAATGACAAACATAAGAACTGAGAAAGACCTTATTGGCCAAAGTAGCCCACGTACCATGGGTGGTACCACAGTTTGAGAAACACTCGCTAACAAGATCATAGTGTAAGTCAAGGTTAGAAAGCATTCAGATCAACTGGCCAACTGCTAGTATAAGCTGAGCCCTGATGCTTACCATTTTCTCTGCTGTTTTACTATGAATTTTTATACCATCTATCCATTTTCTTCTGCTTATCCGAGGCTGGGTCGCGGGGGCAGCAGTCTAATTTATATAACTGAACAAAATGAAACCAAACTGAGTATCACCAGAGCAGACTTGAACACCAAACACTGTGCTGCTAATTACAAGGGTGGCAAATCTTATAGCCTTATATATTTCAACTTCACAGCTTTCTCTTTTCCTCCACGATTCTATTTTTGGTTATTCTACACTCACCTCAGCCCACAGACCCACACAATAAACACCCCAGCGCACAGGGACATATCAGATACAGTCAATGGAGAGGCTGGTGGTGACAGATCTCAGCTGTAATTGATACTCCGCTTTGGCAGCCATCTTGGTTTGGCTCAACCACAGACCAGGGATGATCTTATATTCGGGGCATAAACACAACACACGCGTCGTCCCACTCCAGAGACTCTTGACACATCTTGACATATCACTTCTCACATTCACTGAACACACAATCACCGGCTCAACATGGCAGGTAGAAATCTCTGTTTACACGTACATTTACATGCTAAGGGGAAGCTTGGGTCTGTGTTTCATTTACAATGCTATAATGCCAAAGAGGAGCATGTGTTTTTTATTATAAGTTTATTTTTCATTCCTATAGTGCTGGTTTATATTATATACCAGTGTTGCCACAGTACTAAAAATTGAGTAAAAGATTGAGTAAAATTGTTAGTGCTGCACTTTACTTTTTGAAAAGTTTGTTTTGTTTACTGTTTACAAGAAATTTATGTTTTATAATATTTCATACATTTGTTGCTTGTTTGAGAATATTTTATTTTACTTATTAGTATTACCAAGCAGCACTTTGAATTTATTTTATTTTCCCATTTGTATAATGTTAAAACAAATTGTTGGTTTAATAAACACACACAAAAAAAAACGACAAGCAATTGGTTTTGCATTTTGTTCCCATACTGTACAGAAAATGAACCGAACCGTGACCTCAAAACCGAGGTACATACCAAACCGTGATTTTTGTTTATCGTCACACCCCTAATAATAACATACACTGTATCTTCATTATTTTCCAGTGAAACTATTTTGACCCTTAATTAACAAAATTAAAACTGTGTTCAGTAATGTTCATGTTTGTTCTTAGAACAAGCCACAAAAAAACGAACTACATCTATCAAAGCTTCTGAAAACAACATTCTCAGATTATTTCTATTCTCACTTCAGGCGATCTCTTGTAGATCTTTTTTACAGTGTAGAGAGAGAGAGAAGGGGGTGGGGCTCCAACTAGTGCCGAGGGGAACTCAGGAAAGACTGACTGGATTTTAATTGGTTGTCATCACTGAACTTTATCTTGATGAGTGAGCGAGAGGGACCGGGTGCATGTGGAGGAATCAGTCACTCTAACACAGCCCTGGCACAGATACAGTGTGCAAAAACCAGCCAGAATATTATGACATCTTAATGAGCAGAAGCATGTCTCTAATGATATTATAACACAGTGATACGGAAAGGCCACATACTGACCTTTTAAGACATCGAGTATCTGTCAACACAATTTAAGCTGATCATCTCTGAGTTAAGTTATTACAAAGACATCTCACACATGCACCGCTTTGCTCTGAAATGTTGTCCATTATTTTTCAATCAGCAAGAAATAAACATAAAAACCTAAAGCAACACTGCATGACTTTTCAGTGGCGGCGCTGTATGTGCATGACTTCATGAAAGGAATGCTCAATCCGTGCTTCACAACATTCTCTATAGATAAAGATGTGCTTTCTGGATAAGCTGGAACATTTTATTCAAGGTAATACAATTTCCCTGGCGATAAGCAGGTGGAGGCCCTTCTCAAGGCCATTTTGAATCAGTTTTTTTTGGGGTTTTTTTGATGCAAGCCCGCTCACAAGGATACATCTTTTTCAGTATTTTTGGAACAATAAAATGAAAATATGCCTTTTCATTTATTTATTTGATTTATTTATTTTTGTGTTTAGTTTAGTTTACCATGTGGTTAAAAAGTTGTGCTTTAAAGGTGCATTGTTTAACATTTCTGATGGAGAGTATACCACTTTTTTTTTTCTTGCTATGTTCCACAGTGTTAGAGAGGCTGGCTCCACCTAGTGCCTCCGCTCAGCTTCATTTCTCTCCAGCGACTAGGTCAGGAATCGGAATACACTAGATGATTTGCAAGAACCCCCGAAGTGCAAGTCCGGGCACCAGCCAATCAGCGAAGAGCCATACATTCTGTGTTAGCAAACATTCCCAAGATTGAGTTTAAAGCCGGAACAAAGAGAATGTTTGGTGAATTTTATCAAGGGGAAAGACATTATTGCCTTTCTTCCTACAGGATTTGGGAAAAGCTTAATGTACCAGTTAGCCCCGTTTGCAACGCATTACATACGTCACGACCAAATAGCAGCAAATGGTTAAATAAAAAATGTACCCACCTACTGTCAAGCGAACGGATTCTAATGCTGCAAGGTCAGACGGTTTCCACGAAGTGAAACCGGCTGATGAATCAGTCTACCACAGTATGGCATTTAAAGTCTATTTAGCCTTGATTTTGAAGCCTTGATTTTATTGTGCAGAAATGCCTCTAAGAACTTGTGAGCAGGCTCGCCTCTCCACCAAACTGATCCGTACCTTGGTCTGCTTGCCTCCATGTAGAAGTTTAATGCCTTACTGTGAAACATTCCAGGCTGAACAGTGAAGTATATCTGCATAGACACTAGCATGTGCATACCCTCCCCAAGAAAAGTAGCATTCTTGATCATTATAGTGAAATTTACAAGCACAATTGTCTGTCCAAAGGCGTGAATAACAAAGTATAAATGAAAAACATCTGTCAAAAGCAGCTCATTTACAACACGCTTCTGGAACGTTGATCAAATTATGCCATAGTATTCACCAAAGCACCAAACAGCCAACTTAGACTTCATTCAACCATATAACATGTAACACTGACAGATGCAATGGCAAAACAACCTCAGCTACCAGCAGCAGCCAACTGATACTTTGCAACTGATGTCATTTCCTGGGGGTGTGAGGCTAACTGTAGGCTCTGCTCTGTCCGAGGCTTTGTTACTTCTTTCTGACCAGATTGTGTTAAAATAAAACTCAGGTTCAAGTCTGACTTAAGGCCGCCACATACTACAGGATTTTTTGGTCTTAAACGATTTTTAAATATGCGATAAAAAGCACACACCAGAGACACGAGGAGAATCTGATGAGACTAAAATTCTCTGATCGCAAAGACTCCCGTGGGATATGGCTGCGTACCACAAGATACAAAGTTGTGAGCATGAGTACAACAACTTGCTTTGACATGCTTAAGTGTTTAAAAGCACTGAAGAGCACTACACTTCTAGTTTAGATACAAGTCAAAACTGTGCAATTATTATTTGTCAAATGTGGTGCAATATTTCAGATACATGATTTGTAAAGAATAAAAGATTGGAGATTAAGTACACAGGAAGTAGAGTCGCTGTCGTTAATCTGCAGCTTCACCCCGACCCACGCTGTGTGGATGTAAACAAACACACGTGAGAAACTATTCTTGCCTTTTTACTTTTAAAGAACACCTCAAACTGGATTAATAGCACAGTTTTGTGGGCTGGCTGTCATTATTTGGACAATTTCTATGGATAATATGGATGAGAAGCTGCAGTTTAAATTTACAAGTTTACAAGAGGTGAGTAATAAAGTCCTCTGATTATCTTCACTATATCCTGAATTTGTATCTTGCGCCTGTGTGTCCGTCACGCCGTCTGCCCCTGACTCACAGTTTTATTGGCTGTTATCGTAGTGTTGCTGATGTTTAGTGGTTATGATCATGACAGAGCAGCTCAGAGTCACACAGACACCATACACGAGGAGCAAAGCGGCTTCAAATTTTCACACAAAGACACAAAGTCGGGTCACATCTCCACGAACTTGGAAAGAAGTAAATCGGAGCAAAATCTGGCATATTGTCTTGTAGTGTGTGGTGGCCTTTAGGTGGAATTACAGCAGGTGAGATGATTTGTACTGTGTCTCTCACACATGAAATTACAGTGACAAGTTAGAATTACCCAACAGTTTTTCACTTGTCACTCTGACTTTTTTGATGAAAATCTAACGCCTAAACACGATAATGAATGCTCGTTTTGATCACAGGCTCTTGGAAATATGTTGTTTAAATCCATTTTGTAATTTATTTTTTCCTCAGACAATCTTAAAACGTTTGCATTGTGTCTCCATGGTAATTTATGAACATTCCACTATAGAGATCTATGTAGAACACCCCCAGCATGATGTCACTGCAAAGTATCAATACTATTAGCACTCGTAATCACAACTAAACAATACTGTGAACAAGATGTGTCTTACCTTAAACAGGCGCAGGATGTTGGCCACCATGATGGACACAGAGCTCGCTGCCGCTCCAATCACTCCCACTATTTTATCCGGTTTGGTGAAAATGGGCGGATCTCCGTTAGCACAGCGCACATCAGACCCATCCCGCTCAATCAGGGCCTGCACAAAGGTGAGAGACTGCTCCAGAGCGTACGTGTCTCGTGAGCACGTATCCAGAATCCTAGCCCCCAAAGTGATATTCGGAAGTAGCTCAGGGTCCTTGTTGATCAGGTCTATGGCGAACATCATCGCTTCCAAACGGTGGATTCCTTTTTCCTTTTTAAGTTCTCCACAGGGGGTACCACGATCGCCCCGGGAGTGAACTGGGAACAAGCCTCCCAGTATGATGTCCCCGTCCAGCCGGATAGAGTGGGCGTATTCGGGAGCAGCCTGTGGGTCAATGGGAACCCGCTGTGGAGATGCTAATGGGAAAAACAGAGTGCAAGACGCAGCAACAAGCACCAAAAGGGGGCAGTACTGAGCGCTAGAGCCTGGGTGCAACAGTGGATCCATCATGCTTATTTTTTTTTCAGTGATATATTCCAAAAATATGTATTGTCCAAACTTGTCCTCTTATTGGTCCAGAAGGAGAGGTTTAAAAGCCCCAAAAGTGGAGCTAGCCAAGTCCCAGGACAAAACCATATTCCAAACAGATAATTGAAAAGCAAGTAGAGAAAGTTCTGCAGGGATGTAGCTGTTTAATCCAAGTCACATTGTCAGTAAAACCTGAAAAAGAGAGATATGGTAACAGTTAATACAAAAACAAAAACAGTCAGGGTTTAATTGGCATTCACACATTGCTATAGACTGTATAAAGAAGTGAACAAATGGAGTGTGAAATTATCCACAGCATTCAGCTCCACTTAAATGAAGCTCACCGGTGCTAGGAGGCCTCATTCATCAGCAAGTTTCACTTCATAGAAACCTTCTGATCTCGCAGCATTAGGATTCGTGCACTCGATGTGGGTACTTTTTTTATTTAACCAATCACTCCTATTTGGTCGTGACGTATGTAATGCGCCACTAACGGGGCTAACTGGTATATTAAGCTTTTCCCATATCCCGTTGGAAGAAGGGGCAATAATGTCTTTCACCTTGATAAAATTCACCAAACATTCTCTTTGTTCCACCTTTAAATCCTTGATCTCGGAAATCGTTGCCAACACCAAATGTATGGCTTCATCTACAGCCATCTCAAATGTTTTGCTGTACCACAAAAAGGGACCCGGTCATGGCTTCACAGCTCTTTACTGATTGGCCGGTGCGCGGTCTACAACTTCCAGGGTTCTTGCAAACCATCTAGTATATTCCGATTCCTGACCTAGTTGCTGGAGAAAAATGAAATTGAGCAGAGGCACTAGGTGGCACCAACCTGGCTAAACAGTTATAGGGGCAAATTTGGAGCCGAGTGCAATATTAGGAATACAAAATAGTGAAATAAAAACACCAGGATAATGTATAGTGGATTAATATGAACATTTTAAGACCAGAATCAAAAGCGTGCCCATATTATTTTTTTCTATTAGCTATTTCCATTTATATATACAGTCTATACTTGATACAATATTTCCTTTTCAAATTGTAAACCAACTAAGCATACTGAGGACCAAAGGATTTTTAAACTCTATACACCTTCACTAGAATCATTTGGATAATTTCAGCCCTGGGATTTTCTATCTCTACTGAACTAAATGTAAAAGATAGCTATTAACTTGAAAACTACCACTTCACACGGAGCATTTTGAGCTTTGGGGACGTATAGTCTAATAATAAAGGATTACTTAAACATGTGTGAATGAAACAAAACACAAGTCAGGGTGTGTTTTTGAGTAGTAACAATTTGGCCAGGCACTGCAAATGTTAAGCCAAGAACAACAAAAATGGGCATATAAAACTGTCGCAGGGAAGCTACGGTCCACCTCACAAACATGTGTACCACTTACAAGCAAGAGTGGATCTGAGCGTCACCCAGTCAAAAGACAGGCCCTCTCGTGCATATGTTAACATGAGGCATGTCTTTACAGCTGCACTGTGCAAATTCACACCAGCGTTCTATAATTGAAAAGTCTATCTCCATGTAATCACCATTGTACACAAACACACACTCTCGCGCATACAGTACAGTCATCTCTTGGCATGTCGATGAGGGCACCAGCTGTTGAGGAGACTGTACTGAGCCCGGGAGACCACACACTACCTGCTGCAGATGAGAGAGGGAGGAAGGGAGGAAGGGAGGGAGGAGGAAAGAGGAGATAAAAGTGAAAGTGATTGCTTCCTTCAGGCTATGGTGGAAGTCTGTGGAAATTAACAAATGTATGAAGACGATAGTATAATAGTATGAAGAATGTAAATTAACTGTTGGGAAATGGTAATGTAGTTGTTGACCTTTCAAAAAAAGATTTTATTTATTTATTTATTTATTTATTTATTCATGGCATAGTGCATATTCAAATTAGCCAGGTTGGCGCCACCTAGTGCCTTCGCTCAATTTCATTTCTCTCCAGCGACTAGGTCAGGAATGGCAATACACTAGACAGTTTGCAAAAACCTCAGAAGTGCGAATTCAGGCACCAGCCAATCAGCGAAGAGCCAAACATTCTGTGTTGGCAACGATTCCCGAGATCGAGGATTTAAAGTCGGAACAAAGAGAATGTTCAGTGAATTTTATCAAGGTGAAAGACGTTATTGCTCTTCTTCCTATGGGATTTGGGAAAAGCTTAATATACCACTTAGCCCTGTTATAGGTGCATTACATACATCAGGACCAAATAGCAGGGATTGGTTAAATTAAAAAAAGTACCCATCTACCATCTAGTGAACAAATCCTAATGCTGCGAGGTCAGACGGTTTCTATGAAGTGAAACCAGATGATGAATCATGCTATATTCAAATTACATATATAAGCAGATATTCATGCTTCTTCCTCGGATACAAACTGTAAACTGTTGAGATAGAAAATTGTGGCAAAAGTCAAAAACACAAAAATTTAACTAAAACAAGCTAAACCACCTAAACTAAAACTAACTAACTATAAGAAATTAACAAATCACTCTACCAAGATTTTTGTCTATAGCTCAAAACATGAATGATCCATAACATTAACCACGAAAAATGTTGCCTGACCAACCAGTCCAGAAGGGTCTGGAGCTGGACAATAAAGGCTAAAAATTCCTCTTTCAAACTTGAGACGTCCAACCACACCGGCTAATTAGCAGCACGTGTCTCTCAAAGGCAGAAGACATCTCTTCAAAATTTTCATAACCTTCAAACTAAATATATAACTTCTTCAGAGACAAATTAGAGTTTGGTGCTTCGATTGCTGATTCTGCAAAAATTTGCAGTTTCTAAGTTTTTTATTTTGTTTTCTTCTCCCATTTTTACGTGTAAGCAGCCACTAGGGTTGCCAACCGTCCCTTGAAAAAAACAAAATCGTCCTGTATTCAGAAACACATACGTGTCCCCGTATTGAGCTGAAAAGGGATGCACTTTGTTCTATATTACCGTGAGAATCAAAAATAGTGTGTAGTCAGTGGAATGAATGACTACATGGCGCTGTATTAGAAGATGTATAGTGCTCTGTGACCAATGAGCTGACAGCACACTCACATCCCGCTCATGATCTCATTGGTCGAGGTTGTTTGCATTGAGAAAAAGATATTGGAAAAAAACAAAGCAGCGTGGACAACAGTGGCGCCGATAGTGCTTTACGGTGTTCTGTTGAAATGGGCTGCACCGTCGAAATGAGCTACCTGCAGCCTAACGTAGGTATTCTGCTGCAAATCTAACATGCACATGTCCATGCTTACATGCTTAACTGGTCAAAAAATACAATACCAATACGCGTTTAAAATGTGACTTGTTACTCCACTTCTGTCTCGGGAGCTCAAACCGACAGCATTTAAACAGGAACAGCGCTTGGGGGTGTGCGCATGTGCAGTAGCCCTAGGTAGCTCAAATTGATGAGTAGCTCAAATCGACAGGACACCAGCCCGGCCAGTGAGGCAGGTGGAGCGGGGGACGGGAGGCAGGTGCAAAGCGCCTTCTGCTACGTGAAACGCATCATAGGTGTAACTGGCCACGTCATCTTTGTAGCAGGCTTTAGTTCATTGTCACATGGGAGGGTGGCAGAAATACGCTGTAATTTGTTAAAAAAATAAATAAAATGCTGAATCAATCTAAAAAACACTTTGGCTACATATACAAGGCCCACACATCACTCTTAGAAAGTGGAAAGCTCTGAAAAGTTGATTTTGCATGAGATGGGCCCTTTAAACAGGAACAGCACTTGGGGGTTTTGCACATGCGCAGTAGCACTAGGTAGATCAAATCGACAGGTAGCTCAAATTGAGGTGTCCCTTATTTATTTTTCAGGGAGTTGGCAACCCTTGCAGCCACGTTTGTTTTTGACACGAACAGACCATGTGCCTGTCAATCATGCCCTCTGAAAATCATAAAGATTTGTCAAAGCATGTGGTTCTGGCTGGTCAGGTAAACAAAAAAGCTGAAATATTACTTTGGAGCCCTTCAGATTACACTAGACATTTTTATTGTTAATTGTTTTAATTATATACAATTTACTGTACTATTCTAATTCTGTACATCTCCAAAACAATAACACTGCAATAATATTAAGGATTTTTCAGTATATCTCCCACCTCTACTCAGAAACCCCACACCTTCTTCCATTGAAATTTACAACCAAACCTGAGTCAAACCACCTGCTGCAAGACACAGAGAGAAGAGGAGGAGGAGGAGGAAGAGGAGGAGGGCGGAGGAGGGAGGGAACGCGGGAGGAGGAAGAGGAGACTGATGGGAAACCGCATGAGACAGTGAAAAGACGGAGAGATGGCTGCCTCTGAGCTACAACCGTGCATCATTCAAGCCCCGCTGTTAGCGCTGCAGCTAAATGAACACATTCCACCGCACCGCTCTCATATGACAACAGGTGCACACGGGCTAATGCTATTACTCTATGCTAACAGTGTTAAAAGTTGATGTGGCATTTGCACGCAGAGCTGGCTGAGTGGAAGTACACCTCTATCCCCTGCAGTTATCGCGTCACGGTCGGGCGATCCTCTGCACATTAAGCACTGAATTCGAAGAAAACTACAACTGGGTGTGAGGAGGGACCTGAAATTGCTTGTGACAAACTGCTCCATTCCTACACAACATGAGTGCTAATGCAGTTTCATTAGCCGTGGCCCTTGGGATTTCTTTCTCATTTGGAACTTAACTTTTTTCGCCCACTTATTTCATGAATTGAAATTGAGGGAGTAATTTTGAATGCTAAACGTGGGGTGGGTTAAATGTAATACTGCAGTGAATAGCCAGAGTTGATGTCAGTTGTGCACAAAACGGTCTTTTAGAAGGTGTTGGAGAGGTTCATCATGTCATCTACATCCTAGCTCCTTTTGCTCGTATTATTACTTCTAAATTCTGCAGAATGACAGAGGTGGTTTACAAAATATTCAGTCAAATACTGTTTTGCATAATAACAATAGAAGTCAAAGAGTCCTAATGTGAACATTACTGAATAGTGAGACCATCTTAAAGTACTTTCTTTGACTCGTCTTACTTCAGTTCATTGAGTTGTGCTCTAATTGAATTAGCCTGGTAAGATAGTATTGTAGCCAGAGCTGCCCTGGGGAAAACTGACAGAAGAAAGGCTGTCATTCTGTGCCATCAGCTCAACGGTAAGTGGATACTTTTTTTATTTAACCAATCGCTCCTATTTGGTCATGACGTATGTAATGCACCGCTAACTGGTATATTAAGCTTTTTCCAAATCCCATAGGAAGAAGGGCAATAACGTCTTTCCCCTTGATAAAATTCACCAAACATTCTCTTTGTTCTGACTTTAAATCCACGATCTTGGGAATCGTTGCCAACACAGAAGAATATATGGCTCTCTATATTGGCTGGTGCCTGGACTCGCACTTCCTGCGTTCTTGCAAACGTCTATTGTATTCTGATTCCTGACCTAGTCGCTGGAGAGAAATGAAATTGAGCGGAGGCAGGAGGTGGCGCCAGCCTGGCTACTTCTGACCACCACCAACACTCACACTAGGGCAATGCGGGTGAAGTGTCTAGCCTAAGGACACCACTAGTCTGTTGTTCTATCTAGTATCTATCTAATAGTTACTTTCCATGAGTACTTTCTATTATTCTCAATAAATCATGTAGACGATAACTGTATGTAAATTGTTTCCATATAATCTTAAAGAAACACTGTCAAGTAGCTTAAAGGTGGATTGTGTAACTGTTAAGGTGAGTGTGTCTGCCATCTGCTCGTCTCTATGGAGATGCCAATTCTTTCTTTTAATGTTCAACAGCATGGCATTACATAACTTTTCACTTACTTATTTATATGTAACTTATTTATCTTTCATTCCCATTATTATGAAAATTTGCTGTCTCAGTGGAGATAGACAGGTTTACTGCCATACTGTAGAATATTACAGACAAAGCAGCATCTTCTTGGAGAACAGCAGGTGGCAGAAGCCCTAACAGAAATGTTACTTATTGCACCTTTAAGCAAATACATGGTTTATGCTGAATTCTTTTGAATTGAAGACTGACTGACTAAATGTGCTACAAATGTTTTCAGCAGCACATGAATACAGTGACATAATAATTCTACTCTCTGTATTACACATCCATATTAGTGCTGTCCCCTTTACCTCAATCCACTGCTGCTTTGCTGAGGTGGCCTATTTCACACTGTTTTGCCTGGTAATTACCCATATGGCTTATCCTGTTGTTTTTACTGCGGAGAATAATAGCTTTTCAGCACAAATAGACTACTTCAGTTTGCCATGAGGTGTCTAGGCATCATTAATTCACTACTGCAAGGATAATAATAATGACCTTCTAGCTATCCCTTGATCTGACTGCCTGCAGGTCTGAGCCCACTTCTGTGCAAGATATAAAGAAAGTTTAAAAACAGAGGGAAATTAGATGACTTTCTAGCAAATAAAGCATAATTCACTTAAAACTTTACATTTCCAAATATTCAGCAGTCCTATGTTATCACCCAGGAGGGCCCTAACAGTTTTTGGACACATCTCAGCACAGCGTGAGGCTTTTTCACCTCAATCCATTTATAATTCGATTCTGTCCCAATTAATTCATCTACACTCTAAATGGAATTAGGTCGAAGCAACTAGCTCTCCCATCGCCACAAGCCCCTGCTATGATTAAAACCCAGTCTTATATAGGTTATCCTTGATTCATCTACAAACACTGTGCATTGTAGCCGCTTTAATTTTGTTTATTCATCACATTTTTTTTCTCAGACTCGGGCTTTGTTTGGCTTGGAAGTGCAGAGAAGAGCCCACATGAGAGTTGGGGCTCCTTTTATTGGGTGTTGCTACGGACGATTATCCATAAAAGCAGTGAGAAAAGTGCTGCCATCCAGTGTTTGTGTGAACCACTTGTTTGTGCGGTCAGTTATGGAAAAAGATAGCTGTGCTCTAATGGGACGGTGAAGAAAAGATGGTGGATTCACAAGTGTGTGAATTTAGGTCAAGAGGTAAGTATTTCTGCATGATTTTTATAGCCATGGTGACATGATTTGACTTTTTGGCTTTGACCAGTTTGGTCCAAGTAACACTGACAAATGCACATTAACAAGCAGCGTATAATCCCTTACAGAGCTCAACCTGATCCGGTGTCCGAAATAAATTCTCTCTTCATTTTTCCTATAGACTTTTGAGAAAAATTTCAAAGGTATCGCCAAGGCTCACCACCTACTAGGGATGTAACAAAAAGCAAAATAACGTGATATATCGTCAAAAGTCTCTCAAAAATGTCATGGGCCGTCACAATATGTCGAATCACAAGTTTCTTTGATTAAATTCATTATGTTTTAAATTTGTTATGGTGCAGCAACAGCGAAAAAAAACAGAGGGAACTACATCGACCATGATCCTTTGCTCTGTTTTGGTGCAAACTACATGAACAAAGCAGTTCTAAGCACTTTTAAATCTTAGTTCTTTGAATAAATTCTTGTCAATGCATTTTAAGAGGAAAAACAAGCATATTCACAATTTTTTTAGCCTCCACAAAATTTCGCAATGAATACCGTACCTTGAGATTTGGATATCGTTACATCCCTACCACCTACATGGTTGTTTTTTTGTTTTTTGTTTTTTTAAAGAGGGGAAAAAACAACACATTTTTCTTTTTATTTATTGTTTTTGTTTTTTTTTTCGGAATGAGAAGTTTAGTGCCGGAACCAGTTAGTAGGCGGTGACTGTTGAGCTCCATTTGACTTCAATCAATGACCAATACTGTGTTATTGCTCGGTACTCTAGACTCAATACTTTAGACTGATGTGTTAAAGGTGCACTATGTAACTTTTCTGAAGTGTCTGCTACCAGTTTGTTTCCATGGAGATGTCACTGCCTGGCTTGTAATGTTCCACAGTATAGTATTTAATGCCTTGCTGCAGATCTGACCTGGTGGTGCCATGTAGCTTGTTTCCATGATAGATAGATAGATAGATAGATAGATAGATAGATAGATAGATAGATAGATGAGATAGATAGATAGATAGATAGATAGATAGATAGATAGATAGATAGATAGATAGATAGATAGATAGATAGATAGATAGATAGATAGATAGATAGATAGATATGATAGATAGATAGATAGATAGATAGATAGATAGATAGATAGATAGATAGATAGATAGATAGATAGATATGTAATTCCATACTGAGGAACATTCCAGGTAAAGTAATAACATTTCTATAGAGACAAGCTGGTGTCGGACTCAAAACAGAAATATTACAAAGTACATGTTTAAATGTCGATGAGTAAACTTCACTATCTCCTTGTTCTCTTCACATGATGGCCTCTGGATCCTGTCAGGAGCAGTAACCTCACTACAGATTCTTTGACCTATGAACTTCTTGCAGTGGGGTGTGAGCACAAGCCACTAAGCCACTGTGCTGCCTTTGCATTTTGAGACCAATCAGGACCTTTTAGCAACCATCAATATTTGAGCTTGTTCCAAATCATTATTAATAGACAGGGTTTCATCCGGAAGGACATCTGAAAATGGGCCAAAACTCCAAAACCTCAATCTGACTTAAAGTGCCCATATTACACTATTTTCTGATCAATGTTGTAATGTGGTAGCCTGATTCATCAGCTGGTTTCAGTTTGTGGAAACCGTCTGACCTCTCAGCATTAGGATTCATTTGCTCGACAGTAGGCGGGTACTTTTTTCAAATTTAATCAATCACTGCTATTTGGTCGTGACATATGCAATGCGCTGCTAACGGAGCTAACTGGTATATTAAGCTTTTCCCAAATCCTGTAGGAAGAAAGGCAAAAACATCTTTCCCCTTGATAAAATTTACCCAACATTCTCTTTGTTCCGGCTTTAAATCCTCAATCTCGGGAATCGTTGCCAACACAGAATGTATGGCTCGCACTTTGAGAGTTCTTGCAAACTGTCTAGTGTATGCCAATTCCTGACCTAGAGAGAAATCAAATTGACAGGAGGCACTAGGTGGCGCCAGCCTGTCTAGTAATGTTGTTTCCTCATCAAAATATACCTGGCGTTGTGTTTTGTTTCATCCACATCTGTTTGATTTATAAAAAAAAAAACTGCATATTTAGGTTGAGTTTTTCTCTCAAACTAAAACTCTATTCCACCTTGTGATGTCATGTGGTAATACAGGAAGTGCTTTACTGTATTTTTAAACTCCATACACCTTCACTTCATTTGGATGATGTTTCATGTGGAATTGCTCATCTCCACTGAAAAAAAGACAGATTATAGCTGTCAACTTGAAAACTACCGCTTCATAACATCACAAGGTGGAACAGAGCATTTTGAGCTTTGGAGATGTAGACAGACTGATAATAAAATTTTACTAAAACATGTGTGAATGAAACAAAACACAACCCTAAGTATGATTTGGATGAGGTAACAGAATTCAAGTAAATTTGTGTAATATAGGACCTTTAAAACAGGACTTTTAGGTTGAAATAAATAAAAAAAAACATAGGGTCTGTAAACATAGCTTTGTAAATGATGGCAAAAAATTTTCAGAACAATGCTTATTACATTTTTTCTGAACATTTTAGTGGTTCTGATACATGACTCTCCAATTAAAGCAACATTCACTCTCTATGTAACTTCTGTGTTCTCAAGGGACAAACCCGAACTGTGTCTTTGACCCTTCCCATGATTCAACTTCATCTCGACTCAAACTTTCATATCTCGGCTACGCGAGTCCATGGCACATTTCACAGGCCCTACGCTCCCGCTGCCTATGTCTGAAGCCGAGTACTTTACATATTGTTATAAAGCCGTTTTAATAAGGTCCCACTCTACATCGGCTAATCGTCCCTCTTTTTTCCACTTCTCTCCCTGGGGAGTCCTTGTCCTTTATGACGGTCTACAAAGCACTCCAAACCTAAAAGCAGGAGTGTGCGGCCTAGAGAGGGAAAAGAGGGGGGGGGGGGGGGGTCTGTGGTGATGGTGACTCACATGAAGAGGGTTAAGCTCTTTTGAATATACACCCACAGCCGCTGCCGTGTCGAGTGAGTCCAATAACTCCGCTCTCATATTGTTCCTGTCTCCTCTTTCCTCACTTGGTCAACTGTCTTCACTCCTCTTCCCTTCAAACTGTCACACGCTCTCTCTCTCTTTCTCACTCTCTCTCTCTTTCTTTCTCTCTCCCCTCTCTGTCTCAATCTCTCACTCTGTCTTCCTCAGTCTCTCTCCCTTTATCTCTCTCTATGTATCTCTTTCTCATTCTCTCCCTCTCTCTGCCCCCCCCCCTTCCCTGTATCTCTCTGTCTCTCTCTTCCACTCTATGTCTCGTTCTCTCTCTTCCTCACTCTGTCTCTTGCTCTCTCTCCCCGTCCTTCTCTCTCTCCGTCTCTTTCTTTGTCCCCTTCGCTCTTTCTCTCCCTGTCTCTCTCCTCTTCTCTATTCCTCTCTCTCTGTCTCTCATTCTTTCCCTCTCTCTGCCCCCCCTTTCCCTGTATTTCCTTGTCTCTCTCTTCCACTCTCTGTCTCATTCTCTCTCTCCCTCTATCTCTCACTCTTCCTCTCTCGCTCTCTTTCTCTCTCTCACTTTCCCTCTCTCTCGTCCTTACTCTGTCTCTCGCTCTTTCTCCCTCTTTCTGTCCGCCCCCTTCCCCCCTTCCTCTCCCTGTCTCTCTCCTCTTCTCTATTCCTCTCTCTTCTCTCATTCTCTCCCTCTCTCTGCCCCTTTCCCTGTATCTCCCTGTCTCTCTCTTCCACTCTCTGTCTCTTTCTCTGTCTCACCTGTTCCCTCTCTCTTCTTTTCTTCACTCTGTCTCTATCTCTCTCTTTCTCTCCCTCTTTCTCTCCCCCTCCTTCTCTCTCTTGCCATCTCTTTCTCCCATTCTCTCTTCCTCTCTCTGCACCCCCTTTCCCTGTATCTCCCTGTCTCTCTCTTCCACTCTTTGTCTCGTTCTTTCACTCACTCTCCCTCTCTCTCTGTCTCCTCTCTCTTAATTTCCCTCTCTCTCTCGTCCTCACTGTCTCTATCTCTCTCTCTTGCTCTCCCCCTCCTTCTCTCTGTCTCTCTCTTTTCCCCCTCTCTCTTCATCTCCCTGTCTCTCTCCTCTTCTCTGTTCCTCACTCTGTCTCTCATTCTCTCCCACTCTCTGCCCCCCTTCCCCGTATCTCCCTTTCTCTCTCCTCTCTCTCTCCTCCACTCTTTCTTTGTCTCACACTTCTTCTCTCTCTGTCTCTTTCTCTCTCTCACTTTCCTTCTTTCTCTCTTCCTCTCTCTGTCTCTATCTCTCTCTTTCACTCCCTCTTTTTCTCCCCCTCTTTCTCTCTCTCTCTCTCTCTTCCTCTCCCTGTCTCTCTCCTCTTCTCTATTTCTCTCTCTGTCTCTCATTCTCTTCCATTCTCTGTCTCATTCTTTCACTCTTCCTCTTTCTCTCTCTCTCTTTCTCACTTTCCCTCTCTTTCTTCCTCACTCTGTCTCTATCTCTTGCTCTTTCTCTCCCTCTTTCTCTCCTCCTTCTTGTCTCTCTCACCATCTCTTTCTCCCCTTCTCTCTTCCTGTCTCTCTCTTCCACTCTTTGTCTCTTTTTCTCTCTCATTTTCCCTCTATCTCTCTCTCTTTCTCTCCCTCTTTCTCTCCCCCGCCTTCTCTCTCTTGCCATCTCTCTCATTCTCCTCCTCTCTCTTTCTCTCCCTGTCTCTCTCCTCTTCTCTATTCCTCTCTCTGTCTCTCATTTTCTCACTCTCTCTGCCCCCATTTCCCTGTCTCTCTCTTCCACTGTCTGTCTCATTCTCTGTCTCACTCTTCCTCTCGCTCTCTCCCTCACTCTGCCTCTATCTCTCCCTTTTTCTTTCCCTCTTTCTCTCCCCCTCCTTCTTCATCTTTCTCCCCTTCTCTATTCCTCTCTCTGTCTCTCTCTTTCTTTCCTTTTCTCTCTCCTGCTCTACCTCTGTGTGTCACTCCCTCTCTCCCTCTGTCTGTCCCTCTTTCTCTCTTTCTCCATCTCTCTCCTTTCTCTGCCTCTCTCCCTGTTTCTCTCTGCACCCACGCCCTCTCCCTCTCTTCCCCCTCTTCCTCTCTTCCTCTCTCTCCATCCTTCTCCCTCTCTCTGGGGAGGGCACTGCTCTTTTCAGAATCTGATAGCTTTTCGGCTGCCCCTGTCCTCTCCACTGCCTGTCCTCCTCACTCTATTTCTCACCTTTCTACCTCCGGTCCATCCACTCATTACTTCTTTCGCTAGATTTTCCTCATGGAATTTACCGTACGAAAGTCAAGAGACAAGATTTAGGTACTTACAAAAGCACAAGATATGATACTGGTATAGACTGGTGGTAGAAAAAGGCATTTTTGGAGTTGGATATTCCCCCAGTGTTATGCATCTCCTCATAATTTCCTCTTTCAAACATCTAAAATATGAGTAAATATGTTGCAGTAGTTGTTTTCGGATAAGGAGCTTTTGAAATACCTAAACAAAATATATAATTAGATTTTAAGAGATCAAAAATTATGAATAGACAATTAAATGTTTCATACACTGCAAGTAATGAAATGATGCACCACCCTCATATTTCTTTTCTCTCATTGGTTAAACTCCTCAGGCTTGTGACAGTTTTCTAAAACCTTAAAAAAAAACCGTGCTTAAAGTCTTTAGAGTACATTTATATTCACCAACATCCAAATACTGCCTTTTTGTGCTTTCAGATGCAAGATGTACGCTGATGTTTCTATTCACAAACACATAGGATAGGCCGATATATCGCTTAATCCTCGCTTAGAGACGTATCATATTTTGACGTGGAAGAGTCGTGCGTCTGGAGATAAGATGCAGCCTGCAGGTTGGAGAAATAACAGCGCCAGATCAAAGTGCGGGGTGTGTGCTCATTATGCGGCCACATTTGCTCCTGTACGGTTCTGATCGCACCCTAATTAAGACAGTGCCATCCGCGCGCAGAGAAACCAGCGTTACAGCATTACGCACCAAAACGACAACCAAATCGCCACAATGTTTAATCTCTTTACGCAGAGTTAGTACAAAGAAACGTGCGTGATAAAACATTTACTCACCTCCTGCCTACTGTCTATCGCACAAAAGCATTCATGAATTAATTACGACTCAGGAAATCACTTAAATCCACGAGAAAGGCGGGCGTCAAAAAGCAGAAGAAAAAGGAGGGATGCCCAAAATCATCAGTGAAGGAATGTGCCCGAAGAGATAAATAAGAAATGGACAACACTTAAAATGAAAGAAAGACTTGGGAAAAAAAGAAACAGAAAAATTGTGAATGATAATTTTATACCTTAAATTTTAGTAATCCAGTTGCATGCGAGTGGTTGAGGTGGTAAGGAGCGCCTGTCTGTGTCTCTTTCTCGTGGATTCCTTAGGGTCCCCTGTCCGCCTCAGGCAACTTCCTTGCGGAGCTCAGCAGTTTTCCTTCCCAAATAGCAGTCAGCCCTTATAGTGCTGGAGTGAGATTTCCCGTTCCACAACAGCAAAACAGATGTAAGTGACAATTCCACAGTGAAAGCGCGCGAAAAACACAAAATGCACAAACGTCAAGGCTGATTCTGTGGTGAAAATTTTAATCTAGCAGATCCGTGGAGACAAAAAACGAATAGGGCGGTTGTGTGGAAAGTCGATGCCCAAGAATGAACAGTGAGGGAGAGAGGGGAAGAGGGAGAGAGCGAGGTGAGGAGAGATAGAGCGGAGGAATTCGTCACAAGCGCAATGTGTCAGTCGTGATCAATATGTTGCTAAAACCCACCTTATGTTTTTTGTGCCACGGTCCAAGCAGGAGATCCCCCCCTACTCTTTACGCACGAGAAACACCTATGCTCCACTGATGCTCAAACCCTCCGATAATAAAGACGAGGTGCTGCACGAGCCACCGATGTGTGCGCGCAAACCTGTTTCTAACGCTTTACGCTCAATGTGTCTTCTTCTCTGCGGGCACCAAATCATCTCCTAATTGCGCCACTGTCATCCGGCACCGGCCACATATTCAATCAAGTTTACGACTAATCGATCGAATCAATAGATGCCACAATGGTAAGCTTTGGTTGCTTGAACAGATTAATAAGTCATCAAATTTTGCTCACACAGGCGTTCACTCTTAATTGTGCAAAGTTGAATCCATTTTACTGCACCCATTGATCCCCTTTTAAACCATAGGGCCGTGGCTATGCAGTGGGTGAAATTAAATAAATGGAGCGCATCCCATCTGCTGTGTAATAACAATTTGATAAGCTGTGTGGACTGAGAAGGCAGCGATAGAAAAAGACCCTGGTGACAGTGTGAAAGATATGCGCAACATGTCCAATTTGAGGCTGCGGAGGAAGAGGACGCGGCGGGATGCGCGGAGCAATGGCGCCCTCTTGTGATGAAAAACGTGTAACAGCCAAAAAGGGTGGCTCATCCCTTTGTTGAGTGGTTTAGTCCTGATGTAGACTTGTTGTGGTCCAGCTGTAGTTCTGATTTAGTTCTGGTTTTGGTGCGGGTTTATTTACAGTCTTGGTCTTAGTTTATTCTCAGTGTTGAAGTGTGTATGCAGTCCCTGACAAAAGTCTTGTCGCTTATCCATTTTGTAGAAACAAAAGCTTATAACCTGACTTTAAATTAATCGATTGGTTTTAGAAATGTCTCATATGAAAGCTAAAACCCTCCCAAATTATGCTCAATATACTAAAATGAATTTGCTTCACTGAAGAAAGATTGATCATTTAATGAACACAGAAAGGTCAGATTTTGGCAAGACAAAAGTTTTGTCGCCTACAGAAAAATGAACAAATAATTTACTTCAAATACAAAAATATGTTGCATAACGTCAGTGAATTAAGTAGTGGTGCTGTGAGATCCATATTTAATATCTTGTATGACTTCCATGAGCTTGAAGGACGCATCCATGCGGTTCAACAATGATTCATACAATTTGTTGAAGTCATCAGGAATAGCAAAGAAAGCGTCTTACATGCCTCCCAGAGTTCATCAAGATTCTTTGGTTTTGCCTTCCTGCTTCCTCTTTCATTCTACCTCAGACATGTTCAATGATGTTCATGTCTGGTGACTGGGCTGGCCAGTCCTGGAGCACCTTGATCTTCTTTGCCTTGAGAAATTTTGATGTAGAGATAGAAGTATGCGATGGAGCACCATCCTGCTGCAAAATTTTACCCCTTTTATGGTTGGGAATGTACGAGGGAGCTAATACTTCTTGATATTTTAGGCTATTGATATTGCCTTCCACCCTGCAAATGTCTCGCACACCCCCATACTGGATGGAACCCCAGACCATGATTTTTCCGCCACCAAACTTAACTGTTTTCTGGGTGAACCTTGCGGGCTCCAGTAGGTCTCCTGCAATATTTGCGGCGGCTGTGATGTAATTCAACTGAGGATTCATCTGAGAAATCCACCTTCTGCCACTTTTCCAGTGTCCATCCTTTTAGCAGGCTGTGGGTCTTGGCAAATGCCACATGGTTTTTTAATTGCCTTTGGACCATGGAGGCCATTTCGAGACAGAATTCTACAAACTGTTCTGGTTGACACAGAGGACTTGAGGTGACCAGGCCTGGTGGAGCTCTGCTGCAGTGGAAAAGGGGCTGGCCTTTTTTGATTTTTGAATCAACAAACGGTCCTCCCGAGCAGTTGTCTTGCGGCGTCTGCCGGACCTGGGCTTGTCAAAAACATCTCGTCATTTCAGATCTTTTTCTTATTCTTTGTACTTGACGCTGAGACACATTGAAGGTGTCACCACCTCAGCAGTGGATCTGGTCTTCAGCCTCTTGATAATTAACGCTTTGGTCTCAGGGTGGATCTTAGGCATGTTGTCAGAGGTCAAGTTGCAGTTGATGTGAAGGTCTGGTGTGCTGGGGTTCTTTTTATACACACCCACTAACTGATTGATCAGTAACTGATCACAGGTGAGGCTGTAATCTAGGATTGGGTGCATCATATGACAAGGCGACAAGGCTTTTGTCTTGCCAAAATCTGACCTTTCTGTGTTCATTAAATGATCAATCTTTCTTCAGTGAAGCAAATTTATTTTAGTATATTGAGCATAATTTGGGAGGGTTTTAGCTTTCATATGAGACATTTCTAAAACCAATCGATTAATTTAAAGTCAGATTATAAGCTTTTGTTTCTACAAAATGAATAAGCGACAAGACTTTTGTCAGGGACTGTATGTAGGGAGATAGGTTTTTAATCACACTGGGACACATCAAATTTAAGAATTGCCTCCCTTATGGTGACAAAAAGAGGATTCTGTGACCAGAAGGGAGACTTGCAAGTCGTGACTTGGACTCGAGTCAGATTTGAGTCATTATTTTTAGGACTTGAGACCTGACTTGAAAAAATGGGCTAAGAATTGGGGCTCGGCTTGGGATTTGAAGGCCAGTGACTTGGGACTTAACTCAGACTTGAACCCTGTGACTTGAGAAGACTTGAGAAGCACTTTTAAATCTGAATTCTTTCTGTTCTGACCGTAATGATTCACACTAAGATCTTGCCAAGATGTTTAAAAATGAAAAATTAACAAAATTAATTTCTATAACTCTTATGTAGTTTATAAATACTCATATATATAGATATACTATGATTTTTTAAGTACAATTTATCTTAAAAATCATATAAATTGCAAAAATCTAAGCTATATTTGGTACTTTGGTTTAAAGACTTGAAATGACTTGCAGCTCAAAGCAGATGACTTGGACTTGATTTGGATTTATGGGCCAGTGGCTCGAGACTCGACTTGGACTTGCCTGTATTTGACTTCGGACTTGACTCGGACTTGAGGTCAAACAACTGACTGACTTGCAAAACAAAGACTTGGTCCCATCTCTGTCTGTGACATAAAACCTTTATTAATGGGTTAAAATGGGTTATGGTTAGCGTTTAGGTTCAAGTTGGGTAAGTAGAAAGTATGGTTAAGGCTAGAAGTGTGTCTAGGGAATTAATTTAAGTCAGATTTTACTTTAAATTCTTAAATGTTGTAAGGTCATCTGTGTAAATTTCTAAAAGTGTGTTCAAACTTACCCAAACATATCTTGGTATTAAAGGTCCCAAACTTCATTCTTTCGAGCTTTAGGCAATGCTAGAATGTTGTTACCTCATCAAAAACATACCTGAAGTTGTGTTTTGTTCCATTCACACGTTTGAGTAATTCTTTATTATTAGTCTGTCTGCATCTCCAAAGCTGAAAATGCTCTGTTCCACCTTGTGACATCATGAAACAGTAGTTCTTAAGTTAATTCCAGGGCTGAAATTATCCAAATGATTCTAGTAAAGGTGTATGGAGTTTTAAAACACAGTGAACACTTACTCTATTACCACATGATATCACAAGGTTGGTTGAGCATTTTTGAGCATGTTGAGAAAAGAACGCATGGTTTGTATGTTTAAGGTGTGAATGAAACAAAAAAGAAAATAGCCTAATATGAGCCTTTTAAACTCAAATCTAAACCGTAAACCATGACTAGACCATGACAAAGTTACTGAAATAAACACAATTCACACGCCCACTCAACCATTTCTACTGAGTTATCACAGTAAACAAACATGATTGATGCTTGGGAAAAGTAGTTCAAAGCTGGACAAAACCACAAGTCTGATGTCTGCAGAAGTACAGTTTATTTATTAAGTGGTTGGTGGTAACATTCGTGTCACATCGGAAAAGGCTCTTCGGGGTTAGGTGAGCTTTATAACAGATCACAACTGGTGAGGAAAGCAACAAGCTACAAAACAACTCAATAACATGGGCAGGCTGTTCCTACTTAAAAAAAAAAAAGTGCCTCCTTCAATAGTCATAACAAAGCACTAAATACAAAATGGTGAACTGAACGAAACACAAAATCATCTCAGTCTTAACAGAACTAGTCAGAAATGTCTCCATGTGCTCAACCAACTCAAACATACTGCCAATATCTCTTATCTCTATTCTGACTATTTTATTAACTATTATATACAAGTTTGAGACCGTGAAATAGAAAAATAAAGTTTGGTCTTTTCAGCTCTTGTCCCATTTCATGGCTTTCCATTTCATAAGACATGTATCTACATTTGGTCACTCTCCTCTGCACCATCTCCATTCACATTTTATGCAAACGTTATCTGTGTAGCTGTTGTTGCTGTACTGAAAACATAAAGTAAACAGTGGTCACCTGACTATTAAGACCACATTTTAAAACAAACAAAAAATCCAGTGGTGTTTTTTTTTTTTCTCTAATATATTTTTGGTCCAGTGAATAATAAAGATTTACTGAAATTTTACATGTAAAAGGAGATTATTTTTTAAAAATCATTTTCAAGTAACCAAAAGATGCCTCGTTTCACTTAAGTTAAATTGAACATAGATCAGATTTCCTCAATTATCGGAAGTTCTAAAGAAAACAGCCAAATAAGCAAAATAACTTAGCCTGAAATGTGTGCACAAATATTCCATTACCTTTGTGAAGTGCAGTTTACATGTTACTGTGTAGATTCCACAGACAGAGTAATTTGCCTACTGAAGAAATACTAATAAGTAATAATATAACAATACTGAAATGATTTCTTATCTGTTACACTCAAAAGACACTGAATGAAATGTTATAATTATTATAGAAGTTGTTGCCTTTGCCTTATTTCAGTTCATAACCCGTTTCTTGTACATCATCTCCAACTGATGGCCTTTTTAACTCATGTCCAACCAAACTATCCCAGCCAGTTAGTGCTACTGTCAATATAAGGAATAAAACAACCCTCATGTTAAGTTACAAAACGAAAACAACCAACTTCTTTTGAAATAATTTACATATAACATTGTTTAAAAAATGTTGAGAATAAATAAAGCAAACAAATACTGGTGAATCCCTTATATTGACAATAGTCTGATGCTGTTACCATTCAATGAGAAAGGGTTTGGCTACTGTAAGGCAGGTACTGTAAGTGACTATAGGTAAGGCAGGAGCATAGTGGTATTTTTGGTATGGCTTCTTTTAGGTAAGACACTGATAGCTGTTTCACCAGCGAGAAAAACGACCGAGACAAAAGCAGAGTAAAGCGGGGAATGAAAAAGTACCAACTGAGCAGCCATTTTGTTAGAATTCAGTGTGCTACAGTAAATGAAATATTAATGAAATAATTTGCACTGGTCTGAAATAGTCAATATCAAAAAACCCTCCTTCACATTTTTTCACATTCAGTCTCATCATCCACTCACTAATGGTGGCTTGTATATAGATCTACATTTACAAAGTGTAGGAAGGAATACAGATATAATATATACAGAAACTCCACCATCAGGCCACTCTCTCCCTGTATAGCAGCGCCTCCTTATGGACAGATTGTGCATTTCACCTGGGCAGCAGCATCATAGGAGGATTTGTAAAAATGTCACTCCAGTGTATTAGTTCCTGGGGTTCAAATGGTTTGAATGTCTTTGTGATATTCCATTGTTGTTTCTTTTGTTCATCTTCTGATCTCCCATGTGCTCCATTTGTGCATTTACTTTCAAACCCACAATCCACCCTCACCGTTGGGGACGTGTTCATAGATGATCCCCTGGGGTCTGCAGGCAAAGACAGAATAAAAGAAAAGTGATAATAAGGACAACAGAGACATGAACACTACTACAAAGAAGTACATATATTATTCCATTGTGTGTGTTGGGTTTATAAATTGTAACACGGATTAAATTACTACTTTTAGGATAACCTTTTTGTCCACTTGATGAAAACGCATAATAGCAAACTACAGAACATTCATACTAGAAAACACATCAAATTAGGGATGTAACAATAACCAAAATAGCGTGATATCGTATCGTCAAATTTCTCACAATAATATCGTGGACCATCACAATATATCGAATTACAAATCTCTTTGCTTAAATTAAGAGTTAAGGTGCAGCAACAGCTAAAAAAAGACAGAGGGAACTACATAGCCCATGATCCTTTGCTCCATTTCAGTGTAGACTACATGAAGAAATAACAGTTCTAAGCACTTCTAAGAATTAGTTCTTTGGATTAAGATTTGTCAAGGCGAGAAAAAAGTAGCATATTAGCCTTGACAAAATATCGCAATAAATATCGTACCGTGAGATGTGTATCGTGAAAATATCGTACAGAGAAATTTGGATATTGTTACATCCCTAACTGTGAGCCTCCCCACCATATCATGAGCTTTCCCACGATATCGCAATAAATATTGTACTGAGAGGTTCATACCGTGATAATATCGTATCGTGAGACTTGGATCGTTACGCCCCTACATCAAATACACAAAAAGTATGATTGATTGTACAGTATTTTTTTTTGTTTGTTTGTTTTACAATTCAAGTAATGAAACTGTATTTACTTTTGTTACTGTTGAAAAATGTCTGTGTGTTGTTTTTGAAACCTACGTGCATGACCTGGACTTCACATTTTTTATAATAAGTACAGAGGAGTGGGCGGAGAGAGGAGAAAATTTTTGGACCACTCAATGCTCGGATGCGGAACAATACAGAAACAATCACATATGCATGAATCAATCTGAATACAGCTCTAGTAGTAGACTCGCAATGAGGACGATGAAGACTTTTACATGGCTTTTGAGAGTACAAACTGAAATAGACATGTACCAGTTTCTATTCTATCTACACAGAATATTCACACTCACTCTGAGCTTCACCAGACCAGCGACCTGGAGCGAGTGCTGACCCCTCTCCTCCGACCGCCCTCTCCTGCAGCTGCATTTCGATGGCTTCGTTTGTGAGACTCCAGGAACAACTGAAAATAAGCAGAGAAAAATCAGAACTCAAGCACATGAGGAATAAAAAATACATCTTACTGACTGAAACAACATAAATGAATCTTATTTTTATGGTTAGATTCATCTACAAACAAAGTAATACCCATGGATTATTGGAGAGGAAGTTACTAAAGAATTATTGTTATTTAATTTATTTACTTAAGCAGAGTTGACAGTTGTATCCCCACACAGACCTGGATGCTGATCTTGTGCACTTGGGCAAAACAGTTACCATTCTTGCTTCTAGTGTTAATTTAGATGTATGAATATAGAAATAATGTGAATGCACTGGGTTTGTGGTGTTTTGAATGTGATCCCTTCTCATGTTTTTATTTAATTTTATTTTTTTTTGCATTGGGGGTCATATATTTTGGAAAAGAATGAAGAAATTCAGCAATAATGTTGGTATCATTTCACCATATTAATTTTTGAATAAAGCCAGAATGAGAGCGCCATACCTTCTTGGCAAAAGCTCGCCCACACTGGTCGCAGGCGTGGAGGGAGAAATTCTTGGTGACCCGTACCTCAGTAGACCCCGGGGGGTTGCGCTCGTACTGTGTGTCCTGACGGCGCGAGGGTGAGGTTTGGGTGCTGGGGGAGGCGGAGAAGGAGGAGGAGGAGCGCTGGTGTGAGTGTCTGGTCATGGGGGGGCTGACGGGCCGTGGCTGGTATTTACTCCCCGTTGAGGGCTCCTGCTGTTTGCGAGGAGTGGAGTGAGGGGCGGAGGGAGGGGACAGAGGAGAGGGGGATGTACAATGGCGCCCGTTCACCTCCTCTTTGATGGTGGTCCTCTTGTTGGGAGTGTTATTACTGGTAAGCACCGCCTCGGCCTGCCTCTTGACTGCGCGGCTCTCCAGTTTGGGCATGATCTTGGCGATGTACGAAGATGATTTCTTGTGCACCACGGTGACATGCCGGAGCACGTCCCTTTTGCGGCGAGACTCATAGCTGCAGAGAGGACAGCGGTAAAACTTAATGAAGATCTCTGTACCGTCTGTGTGCAGCTCAATGTGCTTGGACAGGTTCTGCCGCGAGCTGAACTGTCTCTTGCAGAGTTTGCAGAAAAGTTGTTTGAAGTCAAAACCAACAGACAGTGCCTTGTTTTTGGGCAAGGGGGAAATGGACGATGGTGTACTCTTCTGGTTTGGAGGGCTCTCATCCTCCTTCACCTTAGTGGTATTTTTTTCAGCGGTTTTGGGTGTCTCTGTGCTGCCGCTCGGGGATGGGGCAGGACTGCTGTCAATGTCCACTTCTTCTTCCTCCTCCTCTTCCTCCTCCTCCTCCTCTTCCTGCTCCCTCTTCTCTTCCTCTTCCTCCTCCTCTTCAGAGTGCTCAATTCTCTCCTCTTTCAACTTGATATTAGAAGGCTCCAGACTGAGGTTGGAGATGTGAGTTGGGAGAGTCGCGTGAGTGACAGGTACTGCAGAAACATTGTTTCTGTTCTTCGAGCTGTAAATCTTGTGGACAATTCGCATGTGCCTCTTTAACATGAGCTGAAAAACAACAACAAAGGAAGTAATATTAGATTATAGGTAAGTCTGTGACATTTCTGTTCTTGCTCAAGCTAGCTTTAGTTACAAGACCCATTTCTACCAAAACAATTAGCCTGGTACAGTTTATAAGGAAAGGTATAGCATAACATAGTAGATACATAACAGATAAAGTATACTCATTTGATAGTATATATCAATGTAACAAAATAAGATTGAAGGCAGAAGGTAAGTGCAAATATTAGTCAAGGAAATATTCAGAAATAAAAATAAAAACGACAACATCACAACAGTCTAAAGGTCAATTATATTTAACACAGATGTGGGGCAGGTAAGATGAATATCCAGTCACTGCTATGACTGATCAGGTCCAACATCCTTTGCACCTTTTGCATATTTCATACAAAAACACAAATGGGAAAAAAAACTGTCTCTTGCCCCCAGCCATCTGTGAGTCTGACATTATCCCACTCTAGAATCTGAACACCACCAATTATTAGCCACAAACCAGGCCACATGGAGTTTATTTTGAGCCCTTGGGTCTTGTGAGACTGACCTGTGAGCTGTAGGTCCTCTTGCACAGGGAGCATCGGCAGGACATGAGGTTGGTGTTGCTGTTGCTGCTGCTGTTGTTGCTGCTGCTCTGTGGTTTGAGCTGGCTCTGAGCAGGAGGTTTGGAGCTCACGGTTTTGGCAGGAGACGATGTGTTACTGCGGCGAGGGGCTGAGTCGTCCAGAACAAACGGCTGCTCGGGTTTGGTGGCCATGTTGGGAGTCATGTTGTCTCTGCGCAGTCCGCGGTGCACCTCATCAAAATGTCTCCTCACGTTGGCTTTAGTCGCAAATGATTTCAGACAAACCGGACACGACTTCCCAGTGGGTGTGCAGGCAGTCCGTTGTCGACCTTAGACAAACAAGGTACAGTAAATGTATTATATATACATTATTCAGGCATTACTGATACTTTGCAGCTGGTCTGTCATGCTGTGAACCGTAGACACTGCTCTGTCAGAAGCTTGTTAGAGTTTAATTTGAGTTTTGTTTTAACTCAATCTGACCATAAAGAATTAATTTAGCTGGAATTACAACAGGTGAGACGATTTGTACAGTTAAACTAGTTCATCTCAAATAACACTACACTCACAAGCTAGCTAGCATTTAGTTGAAAATCCAACACAGAACCATGAATCCCCGTATTGATCACAGGCTCACGAAAATGTGTTGTTTAAATCTATTTGGTATTTTTCTATTTTTCTATTTTGAGTTTTCAGATCTAAAAACTTTTTTGGCAGTGTTTGCTAATGCGTGCACCGCGTCACCATGGTAACTGCTGAACATTTCATCAGATACTGATAATATAGAGCATTGTTTCCCAAAGACTGGATTGCGACCCTCAGGTGGGCCGCAAGAGATTTTTTCTGCGTCACCTTGTCACGATCTGCATGTGGGTCTACAGTATACATATACATACATCTCCACGCACCCCCCCGCTCCTCACTTTTTTGGCAGCACCACCTTGCCTAACCAACACTGATTACTGTTTTTCCTTGTTTAAAACTTGAGTACCGAGGTGCACTTAGAAATCCTTGAATTTTCTGAAAAATTGACAGAGTGCCTTATAATCCAATGCGCCTTATGTATGAAATCTGGTTGTGCTTAGTGACATCAAACCAATTTTCACATATATTCCAGTGAGTTGGGTTCTTTAGTTTGACAGAAGCTGACACATCAGGACACAAGGAGCAAGATGTTTTTGTTTTTTTGTTTTTTTAATCTATATTTGAGTCCTTCTCAAAGGAAATAAAAAAGTTTCAAGTCTCGAGTGTCGTCCGTTTGTTTCGCTTAATGCACCTTATGTATGAGAATAGACAAGAGAATTCAACATTACTGATATTGCGCTGTATAATCCGGTACACCTTATTGTTAAAAAAATACAGTAATACTAACTGTTCGGAGAGCCACAATCAACAATAAAATATCGTCATTAAAGTGCAAAAATGGTCACACATTTATTTTGTGATTTACAAATAATGTCTATTGACTTGGGTTGCGAAGATTTGTGACTTTTAAAATATGGGTCCCTAGAAAAAAAGATTGGGAAATACTGAACTCCCCCAGCATGATGTCACTACAAAATATCAATTGATACTTAAGAGTAATCCTTACTTATTGCTGTCTTTTAATCTACTCTGGATACTTTATACTTTTTTTTAATTACTAGCGTATTAAAAGCGTATGTGTCTTGGAAATACCTCAAAGCTATATTTGCCATGACATTTGTCTATACAAAACAGTTGCAGAGGCACAGAGAATGCACCCGCTGACGTGTTGAAAGTGAGGTAGCTGTATGAAGCTGAAAACAATGGAGATAGCCTCAAAATAGATACACTGCTGCATGTGCATGAACTTTAAAAAAGAAGGAAGAGATTCATGGATTACATGTTAACATATGTATAAGGGAGAAAGCAATTAGAGCTCTGGACAGAAATATGCAGGATTGCTGAGGATGCACTCAGTCAGTTCAGCTTTATATCGACCCTTCAACATCTTTACAAAACAGATGCCACATAGACTGTGTATGTGCAGCTGTAAGTACCTTTGACCATGGAGAGGAGACTCGTAGGAACAGTGCGTGTTTCGGTGAACTTTCGGAGCTCCTCCAATTTGGTCTGGTGCATTTTACGACAGTGACGCCTGATGCTGCGGCGAGAGTTAAAGTCCTGACCACACAGACAGCAGGAGATGGTCACGTCCTCCACCTACAGACACAAAACAGACGTTTGCGTAAGGATTTTTTTGTACAGAAGTTGCAATGTCAACACGCTTAAGTAAACAGACTATGGCTATGGCTATTGTTTTGTCAAGTTGTTGACGTGTAGATAATTGCAATTTATTACTTGCTTTTTATCTTGATGCGAGCTGTCATCTAAATACTAAACAGGTTTTGGACTGTTAGAGTGTGGCCATACTGGCTCGTCAATGCCAATCTTATCAAAACTCATCAAGCTATGCAAGGCTGGGCTTGGTTAGTATTTGGATGAGAGACTGCTGGGAATACCAGTTGCAACAGTATGGTAGCAGTGGTTCTAGTAAAAGTGCTGTTGTGTCCTTAGGCAAGACACTTCAATCACATTGCCTAGTGTGAATGTGTGTATGAGTGACAGGTGGAAGTGGTCAGAGAGACAATGTTGTAGATTGGCAGCCCTGCTTCGGTCACTCTATATTTTGTGGCTCATATTTAGTGTCATTACCCCACTGTTGGAGTCTTCGTCTTCAGCCTGGGGGGGTGCAGGGGGCTCCTCGGGGGGCTCCTCCTCTTCCACAGGCGCAGGACTGGGGCTCCTCTGACTCTCTGTCTCCACAGGCTGACTCGGCTGGTTATTTTCCACATTCTCCGTGGACTGTCCCTCCCACGCCACTGGACTCTCTCTGGCACTGTATAAAACAACCAACAGAATACTTTTTTAAACAAGCATTTGTATGAATTTATTATCAGAGTTTACAAATTTTGTATAGACAAAAAATCATCTAACACAGGTCCTATTTAATTTTCCTTGCATTTGGCAAGATAGACTACAGTTTTCAGTAAAATGAAATCTTATAATTATAATGATAAGATTTTGCTCGGAGGAAACTTCATAACTGTTAGCATTCATAACCTAGCAACTGTACTATAAACAAGGGCCAAATATATTACAACACAACACCCAATCAGAACTTGAGACATGGCTCATGATACTGTATTATGATGATACTATTTCTGTTTTCATTATCAAAACAGTGAATATGCCAAGTGTATTGCATAAACAAGTTGCCATCTGCTAAATAAGCAAAACTTTATAAAAAAAAAAACAAAAAAACAAAAAAAAAATATATATATATATATATCTTGATACAGCACCTCATGAAAATCATGTATCATCAAATTTAGTATCGCGATATCAATAATTCGATACTTTTGCACACCCCAAAAGAACCAGAATTAAACATTACCTCAAGTTTTTATTTAAGTTAGAGTTACTCACACACGACAGTATACAGTCAATGGTTATTTTTAAGGTCTTAGTTTTTACCTGGGGGTGGTGGAGGGATAGCGGGCCATCTCTTCTTCTGTGGAAAGGTACTGAAACACTGCCTTGGTGGTGGTCTGAATGGGCTCCAGTCGAACCACAAAGTCTGGGCGGTCAGCTCGTGGGTAGATGGCATCCATCAGGTCCTTCATGGCTATGGTCTGTTTGTCTCCATCTCCACCTGCAACGAGAATACATATCAAATTATAAATTATAATCAGTCATTCCAATATGTTGATGACCATGCACCTTATTTCTTTTTAAGTAATTAAGAGCATATTAGCAACTATTAACAACTCACAACTTGGTGATGGTGAGAT
Organism: Boleophthalmus pectinirostris; assembly: GCF_026225935.1. Classification (NCBI taxonomy): domain Eukaryota; kingdom Metazoa; phylum Chordata; class Actinopteri; order Gobiiformes; family Gobiidae; genus Boleophthalmus; species Boleophthalmus pectinirostris. The sequence continues at coordinate 13,376,591 of NW_026571133.1, read as the reverse complement.
ATGAAATAAATGCAGTGTAGTTCAATAAGAGCTTCAGGTAGTTGTTTATAGTTCACTAGATTTTCACACAAAAAAGGGTAAATAAATCATTTATTAGTTAGTGAGCTAAAGGGAAGGAGGGCGCAGAGAATGGAGTGGCAAGAGCAGAATAGCAGGAGCAGAGCACGTACAGCACCTAAAGTTATTAGTGACTATCAAAAAGACTATCATCTGAAGATGGCTGGACAAGATGAGACTCACAGTGAGGGTCTCTGTAGTTCATTCAGCAGAATAGGAAACCAACCTTTTCTTTGTTCTTAAAGTTAAAATGACCAGCAGTCTTAGATGAACTCCCTGGTTTAAAGTGGGTCACTGTGAAAATGTGAAGTGCCGTTTAGGAGCAATGAGGAGTGGTTATGATGTGACAGGTGTGGCAGGTGTGACAGGTGTGACATGCGTGTAGTTGAGCTGTGGCCCTGCTCCTGCACCAACTGTTCTTTAACTCATCTTCATTTGACAAAATATAATATTTTTTGAAGTAGCACTGAAAAACACAGATCAATGCCACAGAAATTACCCTTTAAGCTTTATTCGCTCTTATTAAGCACTGAAGATAATATGCCAATTAAGTCAAGCGAAGAGAAAACAATAATTATTTACAATAAATGCCTCAGATGGAACAAGGCCAATTATGTAATTTATCTGCTGTAAATATTGAAATATGTGTAACAGTTAGTTAAGTAAGAAACATTAAGTTGCTTGAACACAAACAACATAATTAGGTCTTCTTGTCAGTGTGAAAGACTCATTGAAACTAAGCCGCAATCATTATAGTGGACTCGACTCAAGCAAAACCTCATTGACCTTTTCAGTGACTTTTAGAGCTGAATAGTGTAAAATTTGCCTCTATGTTTTTAACACAGTAGAGTCACAGTAGAGTCGCATATGAAAATGCTAAAGACAATACTGAATTTGCACTGTCAACATGCAAAGAGAGGAAGAGTGTTTAAAGGTTATATATTATGCAAAATTGACTCCTGCAACTGTTTGGCAATGTTATAATGCTGCTACCTTGTCAAAAATATACTAGGAGCTGTGTTTTGTTTCAGTCACACATGTTTGAGAAATCCTTCATTATTAGTCTGTCTACATCTCCAAAAGCTCAAAATGCTCTGTTCCACATTGTGATGTCCTCTAGGGATAGATTTCAAGTTAACACTACCTTTTACCTTTAGTTCAGGAGAGATTGGTAATTCCAGAGCTGAAAGTATACAAATTATTCTAGTGAAGGTGTATGTGGTTTAAAAAGGTCGAACAGAGTGTTTTCCATTTGAGAGAAGAACACAGACTAATTTTGGTTTTGAATTTGGTTTGTATGATAAACGTGAAAAAAACAAAACTCTGGTTTTGTTTTTGATGAGGAAACAACCTTATAACATAAATCAAATAATAATGTAATATGGGCCCTTTAATGAGACACAGAAAATTATTAAGATCTTCCAATGATAGTAGAACTATTCGTAAAAATGTAAAATTTATTTAAATGTGCACTATGTAACGTTTCGGTGGCTCGCATAAGACATGTTTAATTACAACTTAGCTGTGACAATAATAAATATCCATATATAATACAAAGTGATAATACTACATTAGAGTCAGGGAACCTCATTAAGTAACATTTGACCTTTAAAATTGTATACATACGATTTTTGTAAAAGTATGGGGCCTAAATTAGACTTCATGAAGGGATACAGTTCTCAGTAAATCCCCCTGCTGCTTCTGGTAGAAAACACACACCAACACAACTGTATGTCCCTGAAGCAAAGCAGAGTACGCCTAAAACAGGCACGTCCAAACTATGGCCCGTGGGCCAAATGCGGCCTCCGGACAAATTTTTCTTGGCCCTCAGGCTTCCAGGTGACTTGGCCCAAATTACCTTACATCATTTAAAAATTTACTTTTTACTGCAAGTTTTCTGAAAATCTACTTTGGTAAAATCAATATTGAAGATTTGGCGTGTGGTTTTGAGGATTTTAGCATGAATAAAGACTGATGGCTCATTCTAAAGTGTTAAACATGCAAATATTTCAATTATTCACTGTATTGAGCTCCCGTCTATGGCCCTCGATCGGCCCTCTGCTTCGAATGTGTTTAGAAATGTGGCCCTTAATGAAAAAAGTTTGGACACCCCTGGCCTAAAACTTTTTTAAGTAAACAATAGAAAGATGTCAGCGTAATCCCTCAGTTCTGCAGATAGGGTTCATTAGCAATAAACAATATAAAGCTCCAGTGAGAGTGAAGTGTATTTCAGAGCATACAGGTGTAGAGTGTGCGGTTGTGTCTATGTGTACTGACCATCGGGATCAGGCAGGCGTGATAAGCAGTAGTACTCTTTGTGAGTGATGAGGTTGGGCAGGCCTCTGAACAGACTACGGCACATTTTACATTCAAAGATGGTGTCCACCTCCTTAAGCAGCATGTTCTTCAGCTGGCTCGTGCCTGGAGAAAAACAACTGATTATTAACACATTGACAAACCACATATTTCAAGTAAATGTGCAATTTGTCTTATTACCCAAAACATACAACTTTAAAATCAGTCAATATGTTTTCCAAAACCGGGATAAAGAATTGGAAATTATGTAATCAAAAGAGAGAATTTTATAAGTAGATGCAATTACCTTTGAGTGTTGGACCGTTGACTGTAATGTCTATGTTTATTGTGTCAAATCTTTGAAAAAAAAAATTTCTATAGAAACATCACAGAACATTTTATCATCAGGCCACTGTGATGTTGATACCATTCATGATGTTGTGTAATGTAATTTCTATAATGTGCTCAGATTTTTTTGACTAGCACAGAATAGCACAGAACACAGATATCCTGCAGTTTTTCAAAAACCTCCTTTTATAGAAAGTTTGAAGACGTCATAGTGAAGTATAAGCACGTGGACCACAAGATCCAGGAAGTTAAAGTTCCAGAGCACAACGGAAAGTACAAAACCCACTCAAGGTATTTTTGGCTACAAATAGTGATCAAACAAGAAAAGCCTACAGATTCATAGTGTAGATTGTAGTCAGGGGTCAGTTTATATTTTCTTGAGTCAGTGGCTTTTGTCACTTCATTCAAGTGAGACTGATTTGACCAAATCTGTTTATGTTAAATATTAATAATATGTATTGATTAACAACAAGAAACTTGGATACAAGTTAAAAAATAAAAGAAGACAAGTTCTCAAAACTTACTTACTTACTTACTTAATTACTCACCTGATCGGAAACATTCAATGATTTGTTGGATTCCTGATTTGGAAGTGTGCAGAGGCTGCTGCAGCAGAGGAGGGTCTCCAGGCTCCACACAGTGACCTACAGAACAACAGAAATAAAGATTAGTCCACTTCATTGTGTCCTTCTGTTAAATATCTATTGCCTATAAAAACATTGTAGTTTAGTGTATTTGTAGTAGCCACATGACTACATATAGTGTAAAATATGAGTGGCAGCTCTGTGATGGTTATCAGAAGATATGCTTGAAGCAGTCTTGTATTATTTATAGTAATGGTGTTAGTAGGTGCACTAGAAGCATTAAGTCCTTACTCCTTAGGTCAAACTGTGTTCAAAACTTAAGTTAAATTAAGCCACTGCTGCCCCTCTGTGGAGCCTGGGATTCCCAGTGGTCCACATCCAAGTACTAACCAAGAACAGCCTTGCTCATCTTCCCAGATCTGATGAGACTGGGCATCATTCATTTCCACAGTCTGATACATAATTGTATATGCAACTTGATTATGTTATGTTTCAGTTTTAAAGACTGTTTTTTTTTTTTTATCTTTTTTCCTTTTGACTGAGACAATAATGATACTTATGTGGATAATTTTAAAGTCCATTCTCTTTTTGTGCTTTACTTGAATCTCAGCAGACATTTAAAGGAACTACTGAGCACATTTTCTAAGATATTGGTGTAATATTGCCTGAATATTGTCAGCGGGATAATTTTAAAATATATATTAAAATGAGATATTCATTTCTGTCAATACATTCTGATTTAAATCAAGTTTGGGTTTGCAACATCTGACTTTTTATTTTTTAAGAGAGAGGGGAATATATAGTATAACAGACAAATGAACAGAGGCCTGAAACTGTGAATGGCAGCCGTGTTAGACGTATTGACAGGGAGATGGAGAGATTATGTCTTTACCTAATCCCATCCCCCATCAAATGGGGAGGAGAACAGTGATATAATCCCAACAGTCAGGCCTCCACCCCCTGCTCCCCCTGCTGGCAGGTCAAAGAGCAACCAATCACAGACGCCAATTGACTGACTCCTTTAAATCCAGTTAGCACAACTTTTGGGATTTTTAACAATTTCCATATTTACAATTTAAAGTTAGTTCTATAAACTGAAGAAATGGGCGTAAATAATGTTGGAATAAGAGAGAGCAAACATAAAGATAAATATCTCAAACTTTTCACCTGGGACAGTGATGGGAAACTAAAAAAATAAGCAATGATTTCAATTATGAATTTTCCCTTTACCTTTTATTATAAATTGAACTGAACTCAACTTTTCAAACAAAATTCAGTGACATTCCAAAAGTCTTAAAAAACAAACTAGACCAGATTATATGTATTAAATAATTTAGTTTAATTTAGTTGAGGGACAATGCAAATTAAAAAAAGCATTGACCTACATAAAGAGGTAACATTGCTAATTTTTAATTGCAAAATTGCTAATTTCCACCTTCAATCCCTGGACAAGTTGATGTCATGGCGTACATGCCAACTGTTAAAATTAATACAAATCGTTTAATAATATATCTCTTTTTAAAATACTGTGGTCTGTATTTTTCATTTACTTAATTTATTTATTATTTTAAAGCACGCCAAAAAGAACGATGCATTGTAATTAAGGCAAAATGATGAAGGTGCCCTAACCCTGAAGAGGAAGGGTGATGCAAATATGCGTTTTCAGTTCTTAAGAGATAGATGGCCTTAGCCTGATGTTGTGAATGAAACTATACACAACTGCAAGTGTTTGAAGAACAACTAAAAAACAAACTCTCATAGCAGGTGCAGGTAGTGCATTGTTACCTGCGTAGTGAAACTGCTCGTCAGTCTGGCAGCACTGGTCCCTCGTCCCACAGTCTGGTCCACTCTCGATTTCTTGTTCAGGCAGCAGGGGGGGAATGGGTCTCCACTTGGTGTTGGATAGAGAGCTCCCATCATCCAGGCTGTCCAGTTGTTCATATGAGTCCGATCCAGGCCCAAAGGAGGAGGAGGGAGGAGGAGGAGGAGGAGGAGGAGGAGGAGGAGAGAGATGGAGGGGGAGGGGGGCTCGGAGGCTGGGGTTGGTCCAGGGGCAGGGGTCTCTCTGTGGGCTGTGACAGAGGAGTGTGGGGGGGCTCTGTCACATCTGTCTCCATGTCCATCAGATCACTGTCACTCTGTTGGATCAAAAACAGAACAAAGTTAGAACATTAAATCAAAATGAAATCATTAAAGCAGTTACAACAGATCAGTGGTCGCTCCAATAGTGGATTAGGAAGCAAGAGTGTGTTTGTTTGGTGCTAAGAACTTTAAGAGTTTATTTATTTCTGTATCTTACCTGTTTAATTTGTCCCTTCGAGAAATGTATTGAGGTTGATAATTTTGTTGTATTTTAAATCCAAATATTGCTGACAGAAAGTGACGGGAAGTATGTGGGTGTGTTTGTCAAATGGTCAAAATGTTGTGTTTGAAACATCTTAGTGCTGTTTAATTAGTGAGATTACAAAAATGGCATTTGTGGAAAATTGGATATAATATTATATTGACCTCTTGGGTTAGTGACCTCTAGTGATGCTACGGTTATGAGGTCACAGACACATGTGATTAAAATTAAGTTCAAATGTGAAAATGAAACCAGCATTGAAAACTAGAGCATACTCTTTGTTTTTCACATCGTTCTTCCTATTTCAGAGCATTGCACGTTTTTGACTTAAAAAGTCCTGTGGTTTGAGATGTGTCACTGTGTGGAGCTTCTAAAGGGCCAAATTAACCTTGTAACACAGTCGCCTGCAGCAGCGGGAGAAGAGGGTCTCAGCCAAACTCGGACAGGGACATGATTTAGTGTCTGTTGTGTGTACAGAGCTCACTTCTGGACTGTTCTCAGTGACAGCATTTATCTCATTTATCTATTTCTTTTTCTCTTACGTAGTGCCCCTGCTGCCCTGGAGGGGGCACAGATGACTCCACTGCCCTACAGTTGAGTGGCCCATAAGGAAGCTGTCACTAGGGTTGCCATTATAATTGATACCCAGATTTGAAACAGTATTACTACTGAATAACTTTATATGGTCTTAATCTGATTGTGTTTATTTACATTAAATTGTCTGAAAAGTCATGTATTTTATTTTGATTGTGGTATGGAAATTGGTCAGTTACGTGTTGAGACTTTACTTTTTTATTGACAATGTGACACACAACAGCGGACCTTATCCACCATTTGGAGGCCACTGAAAAAGGAATCACAAACACAGTAAAAACAAACACTAATACTGAAAAAAATGTAAACAATAAAGGGTAGAATGTGTTTACTCGCAAGCGCAGCACTAGAACAAATCTTTAACTCTGGGGCATTCCTGGTGCAGTACTTCAACTTAAAACAACAAGCAAGCATTATGTTTATTCACTGTGTAAATCTCACCAAAATACATCACAAAGTACAGAAATACAAATACTGAATACAATACATGCAGGATGAGTACAAACAACAACTCAAAGTACAAGTTCACATTGTAGTAATGAGGGACCACATGACATGGTTTTGTACCTGTCTGCGGAGGACAGAGGGACAGCTCTTCCTCCCTGGAGACTTATGAGACCTCACCATGGTGCTAAGGGGAGTACACTACCAGCTCACCTCAACACACCTGCAAAAACACTGCACGTGAGAAGGCCTGTCACGATAATTACTATATTGACTTATCGTTCAATACAGGTAAACTGGAACAATATATTTTGGGGCTCAGTATTTATCGTGTGTACATCTTCTTTGCAATCATGAGGAGATTTTTGTTTGTAATACACTTTCATGGCTAATCGTTGGTTCATTCTGCTATTTATTGCTGCAGTTCATGCGTTTATGTTGGAGGGTCTGTCAAATGCTTTTCTCCATGGAAATGTTATTGCTTCATCTGGAATGTTTCACAGTATGGTATTAAACCTTTCTAACTCCTTTATGGAGTTCAAAACAGACCAAGCTGCATGTCAGATCTGCGGAGAGGCAACCCTGCTTGTTTTTCTAGGTATTTTTGCGCTATAAAACCACCTGTAATTGAATAAATGTAAGGTAGAGCCGTTTAATGTCATACTGTGGAACATTCCAGGCAGAGTAATGAAATATCCATAGAAACAAGCAGCCCAAATAAAAAAGTTACATGGTGCACCTTTAAGTTATACTGTCTATTTAAAATTGTTTACTGGAATTATCCTCCTTTATTGATTGTTTTTTGTCAAAGCTATAAAGTAGTTTCAATATATCATTTTTTGTTATATTTCCCTGTAGCAATATATTGTGCTTCAAAAGGTGTTCTCGTGACAGGCCTACACATGAAGCCCATCTCTAGTGCCACCATCAGACTAATTCACCCAAGCAAAAGGCTTAAATCAAAATAAGAAACAAAACTTAATATGAGGAGTCAAATGTGAGGACACAGCTCCACTGAGTCAGACAGTAGTACTCCATGAGACTGCACGTTAGTGACAGTTTGCCAAGGTGCAGCTGCAGTCTCTCATGATAAAAATACAATCAGAGTTAAACAAACTTGCTATTCAGAGTCTCTGCACGCAACAAGTCATTTTCAGAGAAAAACAGGATTTGTTTTATATTAAAAACCTCCTGTTTCACATCATTTCATTTCTCACAACCCAACACGACTGGGGTATATCATGAATTTCAGTATTTCAAACAGCATGTCTGATGAAATGAACATACTTCTCAAAAGTAATGAACTAAATCAACTGCCTTCCTTGGGCAACTAATATTTAGTAAATGGATGATACAATTACCGACAGTGGATGTGACTCTTCTCCTCAACATGCTTTGAATAATATGGAGCTTAAAATAAAATAATAACAATAGCTCATGCTCATAGCTCAAAGGATTTTTATCCATGGGTTTCAGAATTATGGAATATTTTCAATATCATTCTCAAGCCAAACCACAATATTTTATCTTCTGAATGGGCAAACGTCCTCAGAATTTCACAGGAAGATGAAACCCATTAATAATAAGGCAATGTGTTGGAATTCCCGCGGAGACTCTGATACCTTTCTAATTCTATTAAAAGGCCACTAGAGGGCGACAATGTTTAAGTTCATACTTTCGTTTTTTTCACCGCGTTTCCTCACAGCTGTATAAAGTTGATTGACCATTCAGATGTCACAGGATTATCCTGTAATAAAACATATCAAGTAATAATATAATATAAACCAATTAACTAGCAGTAACTAACTTATGACTAAAATGTATCTGTTGTGTTAATAATACAGCATAGTACAAGCAGGACAAGTTATGATACAGCATCATAGATGAGTGTAACTACAACAAGAGTTCATGTACAAAATACGTTTACTACAAACTTATTAATCAAGGAGATTTATGTAACAAGTAAAAAGCAACCAAAATAAAGTTGACTAAATTAAACAAATTACCACAAGCTCTATGGAAAACACGTTTCTACAGCCCTAACAACAATTGTGCTTTTTCAGCAATTATTGTATTTTCTTTGTAGCTATTAATGTTAAGTACAATGATTTACTTTCAGAAGTTTCATATTTTTAAAAAATATATGTGTAAATAGTGTTTCCTTTTGGGGCATTTTAAGAATTCGCCTCCATCTACCCACTGCATCCATTTATTTTACGCTCATGTTAATGTTAAATTCATGTTCCTTCCTTAAAGTGTACAGTCATTTACTTGGATGTGTATGCACTTCTAATCCAATTACAATAACCAATAAAAGTAGTGGAAAGAGTACTAAAAAAATTTACTCAAGTAAAAGTGTAGTTACATGGCTAAAATTATACTCACATGAACTATGTGGGTCAAATTTGTGCTACTCAAAATTACTTCTTAAAAAATTTCAGTAGCAGTCTAGATTTATACAAAACTTGGTTTATTATAGTTTAAAGATAAACTAAGGTGTTTTAAACAGCAATATGTAAATTCTTTGAGGTCTGGCCAATCAGAGCAGGTAATGCAAGGTGAAGAGACAGCAGTGATGTAGCTTTGGACTGAAACAACAGGGATTTGTAATTTACTCTGTAACTTCTAATTAAACAAATACAGGTTTAAAATGACCAAAAATGTCTTCTTTCACAGTAATATGTGAAAATATGTCATAAATAATCCCTCCTGTTTGGTATTTTAGTTCTTCTTTAGTTGCTTTCCTCTATATGGATGTTTATGAAAGATTACATAGAATTATGTGGGTCAAAGGTCAAAGGGTCAAGAAGACAGGACTAAAACAGTGTTTTCCTCTCAAAGTGAAATTCAGTATTACAAAATTAAATGCTAACTGCTGAACACAGACATGATAGAAGAGGACCACAGAGAAGACCCCAGCATTATGAGCTGACCAAGATCCCCAGAGCATAGACCACCTTCTGCTGCTACGGAGGTGTGCTACTTCCATATTAAACATGCTAGATTCGTAAATGCAGGTCAATGAAAGCAATAAACGACCATTACTCAGGGTGCTGTCTCTTATTTCTTTTTTAATTATGTCCTATTCAAAAATAACTTTTATTTTGTGTAAATAGTATGTTGGTATTCTTTTTGTTTACATTAGTAGTAGTAGTAGTAGTAGTAGTAGTAGTAGTAGTAGTAGTAGTAGTAGTAGTAGTAGTAGTTTATGTATTTAGTTTATTTATTTTATGAATAGAGTGATACAAAGATGTAACATAAAACTATGACTGAAGGCTGAAGTGAGATCACCTATAAATACCTAACCCTATTTACAAATTATGATGCCAAGAATATGTCAATATCAGTATGTCAACGACAAGCAGCAACTATGTTAATTAACTCACACTTCAATATCTAACACTAATTAACATTGAGGGAGAAAATGCTTTGTTTTGTTTTTTTACTTAAGATACCATGTATGTTGTGTTGTTTGACAGTTACTGTACTTTTGTTCTTGTTTCGATAAGTTGTGGGTCCCGGGGCTGTGCTAAAACCTGTATCTTTAGAACTTAATGGTAACTAGCCCATCACTGTAAAACACTGTACAACCCTAAGTATAGTTACTAAATGAAATGACTACAGCCAGCTCCATGAAACATAAAGATATTCTCTGACGTAATAGTTTTCACCTGTTCCACCAGTGAAACTAATCTTTTTGCCTGGACATGTGGAGTACAATGTCCATTCAAACTACAGTGGTCAACAGCACTTAAGTAAGAAGTGCTTTGATAATGCAAGCTGGAACCTGCACATGATGATAACTAGCAGCAATAATCGACTGAATATAATTAAAATCAATCTACTATGGTTTACATTGTATTGTACTGGTAAAGAGCGGCAAGGTCTGTGTAGTGAGATTATGCGAGCAGTAGGTCTGTCACAATAAATACTATATCAACGTATCATTTAATGCAGTACAATATTTTTGGGGGTAAATATTTATCATGAGGACTTTCTCTGGATTGCTGGGAAATACTTGTCATACTTGCATGACTCATTACAGATGTAAACTAAGTACTGAAGTGTTTCTGCTCATTCTGCTCATGATTTTTAACAATATTGTACAATTACACATTTTAGAGGTTTTGTGGTTTAATCTGCTCTTAGGTTTTGTGTCAGTAGCAAAAATTAGTTTCAATATTATTGTTTTATTATTGCAATATATTGTTTTTGGTTTGTTTGTTTTTTTAACCGTGACAGGCATATTGAGCCATAAGATTATGATGTTTACCTATACACTTGAATCTTCACCACTGTCTGACATGGAAACATCAATGGACAAACTTGTGACCTGAATTACTATGATCCACAACAAACAAACTGCCCACTAATGAGCAACTACATGGAGCTCTAATAGCTACCTGTGCTAACATGGGCTCAATGAATAATGTAATGGATGAGCATAAGGATGGGACCCAAGGCCTTTTTTCTTTGCAACTCTGCTGAAGTGAATCAAATTATGGCTTGGGTGACAACTACTAGCTAAGCAGCACTTTCTGTCAGTCCAAAGAGTTGGAGGTGTTTGCGATGAGATTATGGTCTTACAAAAAATAATTACAAAAAATACATTCTTCCTGTCTCGTTTAGATTTAACAACAATACTAGCTGTGTGATTTTAAAAAAAATGTTTAGGAAATGACATTTATTAAGATTTCACAATTTAACTCATCGCCAAATTCGACTCTTTCAAAAGTTTTAATAGAAAGGGTGCACTATGTCACATTTTAGCATATGGCATTATATTTACCCATCTCCAAGGAGACAAGCAAGTGATGCCGGTGACCCTGCTAGCAGTAAGAATACATAATAAATAGAATAATAACAATAATGCTTTACATGTTTTTGAAGCCTCTCAAAGTGCTACACTGTGGTCATTATCCGTTCACTCCACACTGGTGGTATATGCTTTGTCTTTAGCCACAGATGCCCCGGGGCAGAGTGATGTATGGTAAACTGCCAATCTGTGCCATCCGCCCCTTGAGCACCAACAATCACTCTCTCAAAAACACCTTGGTCCAAGTGGGAATTGATCCTCCCACTCTGGATTGGTAAACGAGTCCTTTAACCACAGAGCCACTGTTACCACAACAGCACATGTATTTGAATAAAACAAATGGTATTCAATATATCCAAGTAATGCCATACTGTAGAATATTCCACGCAACAACTTCTTGGAGACAAGCAGGAGGCAGACAGATCACAAACAAATGTTACATAGTGCAATTTTAGGTATAAAAAACAATGGCCTATAAAGTGCGCGTTCTTAAAACGTGATGCTATTTAATGACAGAATTAGTCATTTCTCTATACTTAACAATTGGTCACAATACTGATATTGCGCTAAATTCCATAACATAACTCAACAGATCTGCTCCTCTGTTCTCATATACCACGTGCTTGGCGAGTGATTTCAGTGACAGCGCGAGCTGATTGAATACTGACAGCACCTCTGTCTGTCTCGTCAATGAGCTCTGAGCTCTCGTGGATGAGCCTTGCGCAGCGTCCAAACGCACAACACCAACAAATAACGTGTTCGAATAAACGCTCGGTAGAGACAACTCAAACCAGAGACGCGTAGCGCACCATGGATGAGACACGAAACGTGCTTCCGTTTCTTCAAACTGATCTAAGCGATCATGTAAAAGCGGGAGGCATTTATCCACACATGAGCCATTAGCCACATGCACCACGCACCACGAGGGAAGAGCGGAGCAGAGAACAGCCCTGCACTGGCCTGTCGAGCCCTGGACGCGGTCTAACCAGTGTGCACGCATCCACTTACGCACTCCGAGAGTGGCGAACAATGCTTGTTCCGAAACAACCCAGAGATCTTCCGCGTTGGCAGCAGTTATGATTCGGAGCTGAGGAGAGGGGAAGCGCACGGTGATTGTTGCCGCCCGGATCCGCGTCTATTGGCTCCTTTCAGCTGGGGCAGCGTCACACACGGTCTCCGCTCGCAACTCCATCGCCCCCCATGGGCGTGCGAGGCCGTGGGCTGTGACGCAAATGGCACTGGGTGATTTGTAAATGACAGATCTTCTAAATTCAGCCCCATCACCTCCGGGACTGCTCCCATCCTCGAAATTCCATGTAAAGATATCAATTCGTCCATTGGTGACGAGCATCTAGGCGGATGAGCAGTTCGCTCTACGGGGATGCGATTGCATAACTCAGAAAACTTAACAAAAATGTGCCTGAAGTGAACGATGTAATGTGAATTTGTGGACTGGTCATATGTACTGTATTTGGATGGATCGTAGTTTTGACAGTGGCTCACAAGGAGTGCTCGTGTTTTGGCCACAGCAGGAACCACGGAGCGTATAGGAAGCGGAGTGGCCTCGCTATGGTGGATGAGTGGTGGCCAGACCTAGGACGCATGCACGTAGCTGACGGGGAAAGACAGGACAGCCCGAGTGGGACTCAGGGCTGCATTCACAGGCCATAATGGGCCGGCATGAATACTATTGTGCTCTTTTATCCAATAGTCCCAAAGTATTTACAAAAGGTTGGCCAACACACACACAAAATATCAGGGTGACACGGTGACGGCGGTTACAGCAGCTGCCACGGTGCTCTGCGCAAAGCAGCAGTACAGGCACAACCATTGCGCAGCGCTGGACTTCCCCAGTTTTGTGCAAACTATGTGGTTCACCCAAAAGACTTTTTATCTCTATTATTCAAGCTGTCCTCATCTGGCGACAAGCGAGCCAGAGCGCAGGGCATTCGCTGTTCTCATGGCACAATTTGCATTGCCTCCATTATCCCCCAAAATCTCCTTTTACACGGTTATATTGTCAGCCTAAAAACGCCACTATTTTGAGCCACAAAGGGGGCAGCTTAGCTTGATCAAAGAAAAGCGAAGTACAAAATGCACCTTTCATGTCGTTAAAGAGAGGCCCCTCGAAAACGTTCGCAGCATGCCAGGAGAGTACGGCGTAAAAACGAGCTAACCCGGATAAAATAAATACGAAGACAAGGTGCTCCACACCTATAAACCCGCTCATCACTACCTCGGTGACAACACTAAACCATCACTGGTCATTTGGATAAGACATGAGCCCATGAGGATGGTGTTATCATAGATGTAAAACGCTGCGTTTTGCGGATCCGTGCCACTATTTCCAAGAAACAGCTTGGCGCACAGAACCGGTGACCCTTCCATCTTTGCGCGTCCTTCTCTTGGGTGAATCCACGGACACTGTGTCCTTTTTATCATCTAATATGATCAATAACACACCCCTGTACTCAGTTTTATCACCGATGAGGCCAACGAAGGACATAGAGGCTGATATAAGTCTCTGAAAGTAGTCGTTTCCCCATAGCGGCCAGGCTGAAACAAGAGGGCGATGACGCCATTTTCTGCAAAACAACCACGCTCGCAAAGCCAAAGCGAAGGAGGTTTCGCCGCTCCACAGCCACTCAGCCTCTCTCAAACGCACTAAAACAGAGCCCTACCTTGTATTTGTTGGATAGATATTTCAGTCGTTTGTTTGAAGGGCAAAGACGTGCGATCGTGGCCACGAGTCCGGAGATTGTTTATCTCGCCTCGCAGCGTCCCCGGTCCACTCTGAACAAGTTCCTCTGCGAGTGGCTGCCTTTGTGCACCCAGTGGATCCTCTCAGCATTGAACTAGTCTCTGCGCAAAGGTGCACGCTTTACGTCTGGTTTCAGCAAGAAATTGAAAGCTAACAAACACGAAAACATACAAGAAGGGAGGAAATCAGGAGGTTAATCAAATAAAAGCGAAACAATATCACGTTCATGTATTTATAGCCACGCCAGTCGCGTCGATTTAGCCCCCAAAACGCACACGCTTGAGGTACACGGGACTCAAGTGTCCACGACGCATAATGGAACAGGCCTGGACAGCACCGAACGCTCAAACTAAAGAGATGCTGATGCACAGAAAGAGTAATTATGGAACCGTGAATGCCAAATGTATAAGTAACACTCAAATACGGCTTAAAATGGTGCCATCCAATCCATGTCAGTCACATGTTGCCATATAGAGCCAGATTTAACATTACATATTTAAATTATGAATACGATCATTGATCAGCAAATGCCACTCAAATCGAATGACTTAAAGTGAGGTGCAAACAATATACGCACGCCAATATGGGAAAAGCAGTAGCTCAAAGGAGGAAATACTTCAGTAAGGGAGTATTATCCCAAACCACACGTATTAGCAAATGCATCTATCCAGCAGCCGTCTTGCCAAACCCATTAGTCAACTAAAAACAACCATACAACAAAATGAAGTGGAGACATAAAAAGCGACAGGGGCGCGTTTTGTGTATTTTTAATTCAATATAACCTCCTTAAACCCAATACAAAACACCTGGTTCCGCCAGCAACAAATAATCCTAAAGAAAATAAACCTAAAAGTTATGAAAAAGTTAGTTTATGGGGTATGGCTCAGAATGGCTATAATCCAGAGTATATTGGTAGAAAGAAAGGTGAGACCCATGGATAATCTTTGTAGAAAAAAGGAGACTACATAAATAATGATCCGCTTACATTTTGGCTGCGTAAACTGACACAATAGAGGATTTTGGGGGAAATGAGCGTTAGCTAAACTGCTAATTGGCACAGATTTTTTTTTTCCTAACGCGTGATACGCAGTGTTCATTAATAAATAAACCAATTTAGAATCAATTCAAAAACTTAACTATGTAATAATGAAGAAACGACGTGTTGCCAAATGTTAGTTGTAAATGAAATTGCCTTAGGATTTAGCCTACAGTCCACAAGAGACTGACAGAGACCGTGCGTACAGAGCGTGCACCTGTGGGCAGACCATCCTGGCAGCCGTGCTAGCTTTAGCTAAAAGTTACAGTATTGATGTTCAGAATACCTTTTATGTATCTGACCGTTTGGTAATTAATGCTATAAGTGAAAATAAAAGTAATTTGTGATAAAAGTGATAAAAGTATGTTAATTTTTCTAAAAGAATCAGGCAAATCGTGTGATACTCACCAGTGACAACATTAATGGCGCCTCCAGAGTCAGCGCGCTGTGGTATCACGTTATTACTAAGACCTTATTGGCCCATTGGACACAGCTGCTCCAACATGAACTATTGCACCTGAGTTAAACTGAAGTCCTCTGCTGCCATTAAGCTGGAAATGGAATAGACATGTGTCATTGTTATAACTTATACCTGTATCGTTTATTATTGTAAATTAAAAGCTGGAGCCAACGCTTGTTTAGGCCTATCCCATAGTAGAGTGCATACAATATAAAATATAAGCTTATTATGTTTATTATTTACTTCGGCTATAACCTGATTGTTATGCATGCTCAAACTAATTATACAACCTCATGTAAGCAAATAAGAACTTAAGATTTACACGATCAAGTGCCAAAACTGTCAAAAATGTGCAGATTCACCCTTGAGGGAGACGAGTAGAGACTTAAAGAAATAAATGCAAACTGAATGAAACACTTTTTTCTCTTTTTTTCTTTTTTTTTTTTTTTTTTTTTTTTTTTTTTGGCCAGACTAGAAGTTGTGCATTGAGTTTAATCCCTGCCAGCCCTTTCCTTTAGGCGCACGAGAGCTCCCAACAAAAGGTGCCCACTACTATCGGCTATGCACAATTAACTAAAGCACCAGCATTATTCCATTATCATAAGAATGCTGTTTGCAATGGGGGGAGAACCTACGGGCATTCATGGATGTGACCAAGAGCTTTTATCTTCACAATTACATGCACGCTGCATTTATCATACCACCTAGTGACACATTTGGACACTTTGTGAAAGAATAATTTGTTTATGCAAGTAATATTTTTTTTTTCAAAGTTATTTAATGGGTCTTGTCATTTAAGGAAAGCATTGAGTAGGATAATAGAAACAACAGTTAGGCTACTTGTTTGTTTTTGTGAAATATTACTTTACCTGATCTCCAATAGTGAATTCAGAGAAATAATTACTGTATTGTCAATTTCATGGTTACATCCCTAACTCTGCACAAACTTTAGATTTTAACTATTAATGCATGATTCACCAATGTGACAAATATTTCTGTTGCCACATAGTTTAACATTCAAAGTATTTACAGTATATTTAAAATGCATCTCAGAACACATGGACTTGACATGAACTCCTTCTGCAGCTCATTAAAAGGTGCATTATGTAACTTTTCTGGTAAGGGATCACCTGAAATCTCCATATTCTAGCATTACTCTTATCCGTCTCATATTTATAGAATTTCAAGTGTTTTTATTGCTAAAGTAAGGTCGCCTCTCCACAGAAATGACCTGTAACTTGGTCTAGTGGCATGATTACTTGATTGTCTTCTCAAAAATAGATAAGTTTGATTCCATAGTGTAGAACAATCCAGACAAAGCTCTAGCTTCCATGGAGACAAGCAGGCAGCGGACACCTGAAAAAGTTACAAAGTGCACCTTTAAGACACTGATTTAATTGATTACATCTTGAGTGGTGGAGAGTGAAGAACAAACAACTGGAGGCTACAGATTTCTAATGATTGTATAAATTAACTTGAGGGCTGGTGGTTTGAACCGTTCCTGAAGTGTCAGTGTGCCCTTGGGCAAGACACTTGACACTGGCAGTGTGTAGGTATGAACAGGGGCAGAGGTGACTGTGTGTGGTGCTCCAACATTTCAAAGTTTGGCAGGTTTATTCTAACTGTGTTTTGTCCTTGAGCAAAACACTTGTGTCTCTAGATGCCGGTGTATGAAGTGTGTTTTGAGGGTGAATACGGGACCTTTTCAGTGTTGAAAATAGTACTGAAAATGTGTTCTCCAGTAAAATACATTTACATGGATACTTAATTAGAAGCACAAGTACTGCTGTCAAAATATCTCTTCAATAAAAGTTTAAAGTACACATGAAAAAAGTAGTCAGACACACAATATTAATAAAGTTAAAGGTGCATAGCGTAACATTTCTAGTAGACGGTCAGCCATCTGAATTCTCCATGGAAATGTTATTGCTTTATCTACATTACAATTCAGATCTGTGGAGACTTGTGCCTATTTTGTGATAGGTGAGAACTGTGTTAGCTTTGAGCAAGAGAAACACCCTAATGAATGGACAGATGATAGATGGATATGTCATACGATGGAACAGTCCAGGCAAAGCAATACCATCTCCATGGAAACAAGTAGGTGGCAGACCCTTCACCAGAAAAGTTGCACAGTGCACCTTTAAGTTGTTTTAAACCACAATTGGCATATTCTGTGAGCTCTGGCCAATCAGAGCGTGCTTTGAGGTGCTGCTGTGTGTCTGAAGGTACAGAGAGGAGGAGAGACAGAGGTGAGACAGCCATGTTTTGAGATAACTGATACTTCTACTATACTCTGTAACTCAGATTATTTTAAATGTAGCTATGATTACAATTTGTAGTTAGTATTTGTAATTTTTTTTACTTTCTATCACTGGCTTTGAAGCATATTTGTTGATTCCTATAGTTTTTATTTGACTTGTAAAACTGCTAATCAGCCTCTACTGAAAATGCTTGAAGTCAGAGCTCATGCAAATATGGTTTCAGAAGACAAATGCGTGTTGTAATTACTGCTCACAGCGGGCGAATGTGAATAAATGAACTCTAAATTAGATCATTTCAACAACAGGATGCAAAGCTCTCCATCTGACGTTTTGGTGAGTAGATTTGGGTCGTGCTAGAAGCAAATGACCACAAGATGTCAGTGTTGCTGGACATGTGTTTCTTAGTCATTTTTAGACCATTAAAATAGAAAAGCAAAGATGAAGCCAAGAGGGAGAGACAGCAGTGGAGGAGTCTGCTGGATGTCATGCGCAGATAAATCTAATTGGATGTAGAGTTTCATCTGGAGAGCAGTAACGGATGCTAAAGCCATCTGCACATGTAAACACGGCACACTACTACTACTTGGCATAGATGTCTGCACTGTATGTACACTGTATGTCAACAATGTCAGGTCTATCAGATGGCAGTTGGTCTCATATTTGAAAAAAACTTGTGTGTTTAAAGGTGCACTGTGGAACTTTTCTGGTGATGATTAGGCCATCTGCTTATCTCTATGGGGGTGTTATATTGTCTGAAATTTCCACAGTAATGTATTAAAGGGACCCTATGTAAGATTTTGAATATAAAATAACATGGCCTTTACTGGTAACACTTCTGATCCTGATCTATTCCTATTTACAAAAACACTGGACTTGATAGACAAGGTTTTGCATTATAATTTGGTGATTTTGTTCTCATGACCTCAAAGCGGAATGCGGCTCTCAGTTGGGTTGCCAGTTTCAATGCTTAAAGATAGTCGATTTAAACCTAAAATGCCTCTCTCTGATCTGAATAGTCACTACCTAAACTGCAGCCAATCATCACTCTCATGCCTCTGCAGCTCTGTGTGTGAATTCTGGAGGTTCTGAGCTTTCACGAGACATGGTCTGTAAAAATATACTGACAGTAACAAAATCTCATATGTGTCTTCCATTTGCAGGTTAAGACACTAACAAACCAGGTTCAGCTGTGCTTGTAATACCATTTTAAAACTGTAAGAGCTCAACTGTTTGTAAAGATTTCATTACCTATTTGTTGCACTAACATCTCCATGGAGCAACAAGGAGTGGGCCAATGCTACACTAAAAAAGTTATGCAGTGGCCCTTTAGGTTGTCCGACTGTGACAGTGACAGTAGTGTGGTTTTCTTATCATTTTAAGGTTGATGGTTGAATTCTAGCTGACCAGTGCTGTCATCATGTACACAGATTAGATACTTCTTTGACACCTTCTTTGCCCAAGTATATGTTGTAGGTGAGTGAATGGTGGACGGTGAAGGCGCAAATGGCACACATTGACAGCTACATATCATCCAAGGACCACCGTAGTAGCAAAAATAACATCCACAATAAATATGAAAAGGAAAATGCTCAATACTTGATTTCAATACCACAATAATAATATATAAGTCCATTACAATACGATACAAGACAATGTCATTTTCAGCACAAAATACCTGTAGAGACTTACACCTTACCATGCTCTTATTCTGTTCTGATATTAATCAAAACCATGAAAAAAATGTCAGAAAATATGAAACCTTTTTGAGATTGTTTCTTTCAGTTTTGTTACTTCTGGAAATGAGTATTCAGTACTGGCTTTATTGATTAGTACACGAGTATCAGTTTCCTTGGCAATAAATTATGCAATGTAATCCACTTTAGGTGTCTTGAATTTTTCTGATTGTTTTTCAAAGTAACTTGACTGCAAACATTAAAATGAATATGAGCTCAGAATCTATATAGATTAGAACATCCCTTGCCTCTCTGCAGTCATAAGGACAGTTTTTTTTTAATGTACATGCACCCTGCCCTTTTACTGTTTTAAAAAGTTACTCATGATCCTGGGTTACCATTGCCTTAACCTGCAGACAGAGGACAGGACACATACATGTTTTTTTTATTTTTATGGACAGGCCATGGGTCATGTAAAAGCTCAGAACCTCCAGAGTTCCCTGCCTGAGCTGCAGAGGCTGCACTAGCTCTGAGTAATGACTGACTTTATGTGCAGGGGTTTGAAGTATTTCAGCATTGAAACTGGTGGCGACCCAGATGAGAGTTATGTGAGGCTCACTGTTTTTGGATATGTTTCTGGATTGGATAATCATTTTAACCAAAATACCAAATTATAACAAACAGCTTAGTCAATGTTTCTGTAATTAAGAATAACTCATTATTTATCCATTATAACTGTTATCAGTAAAAGCTGCTTTGAACATGTTTAACTTGTATCTGTTGACACTGAAAGGTCATGCTGATGAAATTTAAAATCAAAATTGATTCAACTGATTGACATGCTGTCCCTTAACTTTGTGTGGTCCTGTGTTTACCAATTACATATTTACTCCAACAGTTTGTTAGCAACTACAGTCCAGACTTTAGTCAAGTCACTGATTAAAATTCAGACCAGGACTGTAAAGACGATACCGACTCTCCACCAGTGCAAGACACAGGGAAAGAAAATCTAAAATACCATTAAAATGAATGATTACTTGTACCTCTTTTCAATGGATAAAGAATATACTTAAGACTTGTTCCTTTTTGCTGCCAGCTTTGATCATCTTCAGAGCAAAGCTGAGATTCTCAGGATATTCACTCTAAGCAAACCTTGAACAAAAAAGATGTTGTTTAAAAATGAAACAAAAAGAAAAATTACAAAAAACACAAAGTCAACTTGAAATCTTTTAATAAATGTCTGAATATTTTACAGCAAATGTTCACTTGTTTGGGAAATTCATTTTGGTCCAACTGCTGTGCGGGACAACAGTTTGAACCACATAGGCAAAAACCAGCACAACTCTGAGGGGCTGTGTCGAAAGAATATACTTTTTCTCATTTACTGTAGTAGCTTGAAATACCTTTACAAATATATAGATAAAGATTTGTATATTTCAAATATTTATATAAATAGAACTTGATTAAAGATCAGGGCATTTATGACAAAGTGCAAAAAGGAAGGTTTTAGAAAATGTTAATACCTCCACAAAATTCAACAGCAACAACAACATACAACAGCTTTTAGACATTTAGCTGCGATAGGCTGTAACTTCCTATTCATATCAAACGTAATGTTAGGACATCCATTTGAAATACCATCATAAGACCCATAGAAAGGTAAAAACAAAGTACAAAGCAGAAATCTTTCTAAAAAATCAAGACAGCAAGCCTTAAACATAGCATTATAGGCACTAAACCAACAGAAATATAAACTAACAATTGTATTCGTTGGCCTTTATAGTTAATCCATGGCATATAGCAGCAGGCTAAGAAGACTGGTGATAACACAACATTGCCAGTAATGTAGTACAAGTAAGTATTTATACACTCACAATTATGCAAGTACCCAAGTAAACATGTACTGTATGTATCCACAGTTGAAGTCAGCTATAGGCCAGAAACAGATCTAAAACATTTAACACACCAATAAAGTGTCATCATGGGAAGCACTTAGAAAACATGGAAAAACACAACCCAATATGTACAATTCATTCATTATTCAACACTATTGAAAAGCAGTTGGCAAGTACCTGTGTAGCCTTCACAGCTTTATGCTACCGTAAGCCAATTTATACATGATTATCTTTTAAGTGAACACACAAATTTGTTTAAACACGGGGCAGATAAAAATAAATGTAAAAAAAGAACTTTTCATAAACCGTAAAAATATAAAATGTTATTACTGGGCAATTTAAACACTTGTTATATGTTGTAATCTTAAAGTTGCACTATGTAACTTTTTGGGTGGGGGTCTGTCACCTGCCTCTTTCTCTGGATATGTCATTGCTCTGACTGAAATGTTCTCTGACTGGAACAACTCTACCTTACATTTATTCAAGTACAGGTGGTTTTGTAGCTCAAAAAAATACCTAGAAAAACAAGCATTCTGACTGTGAGCTAGTTGCCTTTCCAAAGATCCGACCTGTAACTTGGTCTAGTTTGGTCTCCATGAAGATAGAAAGTGTAAATACTGTGAAACATTCCAGACAAAACAATAACTCCACAAAGAAAAGCATTTGCTGGACCCTCCACCAAAAAAGTTAGACAATGCACCTTTAAATGTCGATTAGCTTAAAAAGTTATGTCAATATAAAATCATATTGGCAGACATAGAAGTAGACTTGTGTGTCTTGGAAGTTTAGGACAGTTACAAAATAATTGTATAGCTCTGAACAGTGGAAGGATAAAGGGAAAACCACAGGCAAACAGGAATGTGGGGCCCTTACATGGGGGTCTGGTTTCTCAAAATTATATGACTGATATGTGTCATACCAAAGAATGTATCAGGAGAAGATGAATACAGCAACACAATCTTAACCCATCAATGTGTTTATAGTTATGTCAAGTTGTGGATCAATAATCAGATATTATTAATCCACATGTCAATAAATCTCATTATTGTTGAAACATAACATAATCTGCATTTCTATTTTAAAAATAAGTTATTGAAACTGGTGAGTGATTCATATTACCAGCTATTTAAATACATAAATTGCCATGTTATTTGACTTTGGTGTAGTTGGCAGAGGTATAATGAGGATGTCCACTACTATTGCTACTTAAGTATTTTTGCAGAGTAAAGTTTTTCCTACTCTATTCTTCTATTACTGGGAATCGATATTTGCTCCACATTGAATTGAACTGTTGACATGCATTGACTTTTCAATTACATTCTAATTTATAGACCTCTAAATGCCTGCCAAGGACTCTACAAACAGTCAAATAATGAAATTCACAAATCAAAATATTCTTGTACTTGTGAGGAACCAGACCAGAATATTAATATGACAAAATAAAAAAACTGGTATTAGGGCAAAGCTTGTCCCAGTAAAAGGTCAATTATTAATAAATACAAAAATAGAAACAGCTATGTACACATTTTAACAATATGAACTTTCATAATACTTTCAACATTTCTTCAAAATGCCATAGAAATAGTTTTTGCTCAAAATGTCTCAAACATCAATGGTCAGTTACAAAAACATAAATCAATGATAAATTATTTTACAAAATGACATCCATGACTGTATCATCGTTAGTTCACTTGGGATGCGAGTCCTGACACACGCACACACATTTGTGTTTTTCGCAGTAATGACTGAAGGGAATAAATCAACAATCTCCTTCCTATATTGAAATTGAGTGAGTCGGTAACAAAGACGTTATCTTCCCTTGTGTGGCACTGCTGGAGGCTGCTGTGGAGTCCATGATGAAAGAGAGAAAAAGAGACAGAGGCTGGAGAGAGCGCAAAAGAGAGAGCGAGAGGAATGGAGGGAGAGGGTGGGAGAGAGAGAGGGAGGAAGGCAGATGGAGCACGAGAGAGAAAAAGAGAAGGAGAAAGAGAAAGGGAGAGAGAGAAGAGAGGGAGGGAGAAAGAGAGAGCTGGAGAGAGAAAGAGAGGGAGGGAGAGTAGGAGTAAGTGCACTTTGACCACGGGCATGCTGGGTACACAAAGGCAAAGATAAGTTTGTATCTCTAGAGCTTGCCCTGTTTCTCTATACACAGATAAACAGGAGTTTCCAAAAAAGATAAAAAGAATGATGAGGGAGATAGAAAGAGAAGGAGAGAAATGGAGAAAGAGCTGGATAAAACTCAACCAAAGCTGCTTCCTTTAAATGAACGAGCAAAGGGACCAGGGGCTGTCAAAGTGGCATAGCTGCAGTTCACAGTCCTATCCTACAGTAGTTGTGTCAGAGGGTCCTTCAAATCAGCACACCATAAAAACAAATTATTTTCTTCTATAGCTGACCAGACACAGGAAGTGGTTGAAGTGGTACACAGACAACCAGAAACGCTCTGATTGCATTGGAGTTTTTGAGCAGTGGTGCCGAGGCTGCCTTAGTGTAAAAAGTCAAGGCAAATTCCCTTTCTACATGAGAGAGTTCTGAATGAGTGAACAACAGTTTTCCATGTTTGTATGTATGTATCCAAAAGGTATCCAGGCTAGAAGAACAGTTTACATGTGGTTGAAAATCCCAGAATGTTTATCTCTGTGAGTGAATCCATTTTTATTATGTAAAAAAAGAGACTTGAAACAGGATAGCGGTCCATTGGTTTTGCATGAGAGTGGTGAGTTCAAAGGTCAAACATTCAAACCAGGATGTCGATTTCTGTCAGTGATGCATCTTGACCTGAAAACACAGAGGGCACATGTCAAACAACTTGTATGTGGTAAATCACAACAGCTACAGGTTTTGTCTGTAAAATATTGATTTCTTTTTTACCTATTCTGTTGAGATTCAGACAATATTATGGCAATCGAACAGAACTGTGCTCAAATGTGTCGATTAAAGTTGTAGTTTGATTCAAGAATTGCATAAATGAATTAAAATTAACAATGAAAGACTTGCTTAGAAATAGAGCTAGTATAAATTCAAAATCAAGATCTCATTGTCCCCTTCACTCTCCTCATCCTCTCATTGCCCCCTCTCTCCTCATTCTTTCATCGTCCCCTTCACTCTCCTCATCCTCTCATCGTCCCCTCTCACTCTCCTCATCCTCTCATCGTCACCTTCACTCTCCTCATCCTCTCATCGTCCCCTTCACTCTCCTCATTATCTCATCGTCCCCTTCACTCTCCTCATCCTCTCATCGTCCCCTTCACTCTCCTCATCCTTTCCTCATCCTGTGATAATCCCCTTCACTCTCCTCATCCTCTCATCATCCCCTTCACTCTACTCATCTTCTCGTCATCCCCTTCACTCCCCTCATCCTCCCCGCAACCTCTCATTGTCCCCTTCATTCTCCTCATCCTCTCATCATCCCTCTCACTCTCCTCATCCTCTCATTGTGTCTGCACTCTCCTCATCGTCTCTTTGTCCCCTTCACTCTAATCATCATCATCGTCCCCTTCACTCTCCTCATCCTCTCATCGTCCCTCTCACTCTCTGATTAAAAACAAGTTTCGTGCACTAATGCTGTTCAGATGTTCATCTGTACCTGTGGATGAATTAAAGGTGACATATTACGCAAAATTAACTCTTGTGAGCTTTTACTGAAGGTCTATGGAGTTTAAAAACACAGTGGAGCAGTTCCTGTATTACCACTTGACATAACAAATGGAACAGTGTTTTCTGTTTGAGAGAAGAACACAGCCTAAAACATGCAGGGTTTATGTATTAAACATGTGTAAATTAAACAAAAAACAGCTCTATGTTGTGATGAGGAAAACAACATTTTAATATAGATCAGAAAACAGTGAAATATGGGCCCTTTAAGATCATAGCATCACACTGTAGATAGTCATAGCTTCAGTGGCATCATCTCTGGATAAACACGCTGGCATTTATCCTGATGCTTTTGCTCATCTGCATAGCTTCTACATTTTCATGAAACAGAAAAGCCAAGTGTGATTCAGTTGTGATTCACTCTGTAGAAGAACAATGACTCAAAACTGCATAAAGGCAAACAAACACACACACACGAACACACACACACGCAAATACACACACACAGACACATTCATTCATGCTCTAAGCTCCAGACCCAGATGCATCTCATTGTAAAATTCACCATGTTAGAACTCTGGACTGTCTCATGAATGCTACAGAAACAGATGAACTGTGTGAAGTTTGATGCTCAGTACTATGGCAAAGGTCACAACAGAGATGCCAAAAAGGGTCTTACAAATGTAAGTGAATAATAGAAGAGAAGGTGTAGAGGGGGCCGAATGCCATGCCCCTGAAAAATTATAAAACAATTAACAGATAGAACAAACTGAAAGATTACCTGTCTGGGAGACTCTGGTCTCAGAGCCAGTATCCCACTGTTGTCGTTGCCTTTCCCAAACACACTCTCTGGTTCTCCTGGGCGGCTCAGTTTGCTGGGCTTCCCTCTAAAGGAGCTGGGGCTCCTCCTCTTTCGATTTTCTGCCTTTCCTCCGTGGGCCAGGGGCACAGAGGGGGAGGGCAGGGGCTGGTATGGGGCAGTAGCTGCATCCTTGGTGGAGGTGTAGGGTGCACTGACGCCAGCATCACGACTGAAAGGTGAGACCAAATTTACAAGTTATATAAAGTTACAGAGTTGATGCAGTGCTACCCACAGCTAACAGAGTCATCATCTTGCTGTACTAAAGTTTCTGACCTTTCTCTGAGCAACTGTAGCATTTTATTTAGTGCAATCATGTCCAAACTATGGCCCAGGGACCAAATGCTGCCCTTGGGACAATTTACCAGAAGCAGTCTATTTTGCTGCAAGTGTAGAAAATTTCCATCATCATAAATTCAGCATCAAACATTACATTTTCATTCAAAGCCTGAATAAAGGTTAAATCTGTTAAACTGCACATATTTGAACAAATCACTGCACAAATGTGCCCCACCCCTCCCCTGGATTAGAGTAAAGAGTTTGAAAAGACCTTAAAGGGAGGCATAACTGTTTGGTGGATGGTCCGCCAAATGATTGTCTCAATGAAGATGTTATTGCTTTGGCTTGAATGTTCCTCAGTATGGCATTAAACTTAACTACTTACCTACTTTGTGAGTTGTGCGGCCCTTCAGATCTGGACATCCAGCCCTCTGCCCCGCTCCACAGCCCACCTCCCCCACCACCAAGCTCCTTTCGGCGGGCAGGAGTGGCCACAGTCCCCCCTGCGCCCTGTAACGTCGGATGGTGACTGCTACCATTCCTTTTGTGATTATCTACCGCTGGAAACAAGGAAGAAAATGAGTAGAAAGTAGAGTTTTTCCTCTTCTTAGATCCCACTAAAGAGTCCTCCGTCACTTTCGATTGGCGGCTTGATTTATGCGTGCCATTGCCTGCTTTGCCCAGTGCAGTCTGCGAGTGAGAAAGTGGGGCATCCCGGATATTAAAGACCCCCGTTGTCTGGGGGAAGGTTGAAGTGTAGGAGTTTGATGGAGGTGTGGAGACAGGAGAGCTGCCGGAGAGGGGGGACGGAGGGTACGGCTGCTGAGACGAAGAGGAGGAGGAGGAAGAGGAGGGAGTCTGAAGGCTCTCTGCTGCAAGAGGCACCTTCCTGTGAGAGAGAAAGGAAAGATCATCAACAAAGGCTGTTAAATAAAATAAATAAACACAACTTTGATTATTTGATTTGTATGAATTTTGAGTTTAAGCCAAAATAAACAAAACAAGCAGATGAGATGATAAAAGCCATCACCCGTCAATGGTATATGGAGGATCCACCTACAATTAACAATTGGAGGGACATTTTTGAAGAAACTGACATTCTGGAGAAACTGAAATATACTATAAGGTTGCAACAAGCAAAATTGCTGGGAAAAGTGGACTACTCATTTGAATGACTACTGACCATTTGTTCTTTATACTTGTTTGTTTTGTTATACTCTATAATAGTGTGAAGCAATAAAATACAAGTAAAAGAAGATAAAAAAAATTATATAAAATCCTTATTTATGAAACAATAATATATACATAACCTATATACAGAATAAGCACAGGTAGCACTTGATAAGGCGAAAGAAGAATAAGCCAAAAGATCATTTGTATGGTTGGTTCCATTGACAATCCCACCTCACTAACCTGTATCAATTAATAATAAAACAATTGCCAGCAAATAGGAGATGCAAATAATAATTTAACCTTGTAATCAAACTGCTTTTATTCCACAGATACAATGTACCGGTGAACACAGGTCTTTGTGTCTTGCTTGTTTTGTATTGTGCACAGCAGACCATTTTGCCAGTTTACTCTCATAAAAGAGATTCAGATCCAAATGGGTCTAATCTGATAAAATACTGCAGATAGTAAACTATTTGAAGTAAACAGATGAGGGAGTTTTTTATTATTATTTCAGAAATAACAATGCTCTTGTAAGAGGAAATGTTTAAAATCCCAGTCAGCAGCTGGTGCTTTTATCCCAAAAGTGAAATAAACAAAACAGGAAGCAAAATGATACATGGGATATTATATTTTAGCACCATATGAATGTGATCCATGTGTAACCATGTTAACCAAGCAAGCTCTGAAATGTGACCTAAAAGCTTAAAGTTGTATTTTTGTTGTTGTCTCTGATTACATTCTTTATTAACCTGTTCCAAATGTGTAAAGTTCAAAGTACCTCCACATCTGTGAGTTGAGATGTTTTTCCACCATATTCTGCAGAGCGAGCCTCATCCTATCCCATCGCCGATCAAACACATAGTGGCCCCGTCCCATTAGACGACTGTTGAATATGCACAACTGGAAAGAACAAAAACATACATGCTTCAAGAAGAATCCCATCTACTTACAATAGTGTGATGATCTCTAATCTTGGACATAATCTTCCTTTTCTAAAATGTAAAACATTGGTACACAGTGTAACTTTGTCGAGGAACAACGATAACAGACCCTCCATCACAAAGCACATGACATCACCTGGCCAAATTGAGGCTCAGACCTATGCTATTATCAAATCTAGTCCCATTAAGGAACCATGTTTTTCTTCTTTTTCAGCAATAAAAACTAGCAGAAAAGCAAATGAATAAATGCCAAAGTAGATACTAGTGCTGTCAAGTGATTAAAAAAATTGAGAGATTAATTATGATCTGTAATTAATTAATCTAATTAATCGCTTTTTTAATCACACCTAAAAATTGCTGAGAAAAGCCTACAACTTGAGGTAATATCGTTTGAATTAATTATTACATTATTTTCATACTATCATTAACGTTTTTATATAAGTATCATTATTATTACTGTTACTAATCTGCATAAATAAACTCAACTTTACACCATATAAACCATCACCACTCCAGAGCCACATCAGCCCGTTTGACATTATAATGTGTTTAATGCAGCTCTGCACAAGTCTTACAGAAATTAAACTTAAAACCGCGTGGCTAATTTGCATAAACTAAGGGGAGAAAAAAAAAAAAAAAAAAAAAACGCTCTTCTGCGCTGATGCAGTTTAGCTTCTACTAAAGGACACGACTCAGTGGAATATAGATGTTCTCTCTGTGACAGAGGGATGTTGATGGTGAAGGTGAGTCTGGTCTGTGTCTATGTCTGTGTCGCGATGTTTTCAGAGATCATAGGTGTGCAGGTTTATCGCAAATGCAGGCGAGAACGGCAATGAGAATTAGGCTACAACTGTTTGTGGGAGCGAGCAGAACAGGACTGCACAGTGTGGCACTGTGTCCTAACAACACATAAAAACAGATTTTATAATAAGGCAACTTGCATACAGAAACAGTAAAGTTAGAGATTAAAAATGAGATTAATGCAATTAAAAAACATAACACGCTAAATATGACTGAATTTTACACCCCTAGTAGATACATTACAATTAATATCATACTGTGGAATACCCCTGGGAAAACAATAACATTTCCAAGATTAGTCAGGCCCACCCTTCCAGGAAAGTTACATAGTGCAGCTTTAAATTCTACAATATTTGACTAATACTGTACTAAAAAATGTCTGTACAAGTGTTCAAATATGAGATAAAACAAAATTATCCTGTACCCCCAGTGGTTGAGGGTGGTGACTGGAGAAGTGAAGGGCCGCTCTGTCAGTGTCCTCTGGTGATTCCGCGTCTCCCTCGTCACTGGAGAGTCGACCTCCCTCTCCGGCTGAAGACGTCCAGCCTGAGGGGGACGGCTCTGGGTGTGGGGCAGAGGGAGGGGTGGGAGCCGGAGGCAGAGGGGTGGAGGAGGAGGAGGAAGAGGCAGTGGGACCTGGAGCCCTGGGTCAAATGTGAAAATAGGTTAACAGTGACACATTGGATACATGGGAAATCATGCAGTGCTCAGTACATTATAAAACACACAAACAAAATATATATGTGTAATTTATTATAACAAAATAAAACTCTGTGTATTTTCATGTTTTAAGTTGCAGTAGAGTCCAAGTTTGAGAGTTCAGAAATCGGTGAAAAATGTGTTGTGTTCAAGGTTTGTCAACTTTACACAAGGACAATAAAAATGTGTAATTTTATTTTATTGCTGTAGATTGTTCTTATGAATGCAAATTAGCTATAACCTTGAATATAGCAAGTTCAGATTACTTCTTGCTACACATCTGGCTTACAGCATCCCCTTGTGGAAAGAGATAGAATGAACAGTCATTAGCAGGAAGATAAAAAGTTAAGTATCATTTTAATGACGTCTAACGAGGTATTTTTACTATGTGTATTGTATTGGAGTATACAGTAGGAGTGTTGATTGTAATCTGTAATGTGATGATCCCATATGATACTACATTTGAACGTATAGTCCCTTAATCAAAAAAAAACTTGAATAAATATGAATACACATTTAGCAATCCACAAAAATAAAGTTGCACATAGCTAGTTTATATTTAAAGAGACATGCTATTTAATGGGCCCATATTACACTATTTTCTGATTTATGTTATAATGCTGTTTCCTCATCAAAAACATACTTGGAGTTGTGTTTCATTCACTCATGCTTAACACACAAACCCTTCGTATTTAGGCTCGGAGTTCTCTGAAACAGAAAACACTCTGTTCCACCTTTTTAGGCCTGGAATTGCCAGTTTTTACAGAAAGGCAGCTGTTCGTTCAAAAACTACTGCCTCATGACATCACGAGGTGGAACAGAGCATTTTGAGCTTTGGAAACGTAGTCTAATAATAAAGAATTACTCAAAATGTGTGAATGAAACATAACACAACCTCCTGTATGTATTTGTTGAGGAAACAACATTGTAACATGGCTTAAAGCTCACAGGTGTACATTT
Organism: Boleophthalmus pectinirostris; assembly: GCF_026225935.1. NCBI lineage: Eukaryota > Metazoa > Chordata > Actinopteri > Gobiiformes > Gobiidae > Boleophthalmus > Boleophthalmus pectinirostris. Next base: position 13,345,714 of record NW_026571133.1, on the reverse strand, counting down.
TCTGCAATATAGGACCTTTCAAATACTCAAAACAGTTTTTCTATAATAAGTACTCTCAATTTTAATACCTGGGTATGTGAGCATTGGCCAGCCGTAGCTTTAGGGTGGATAGTGGTCGTCCGTTGGGGCAGTGAGCCTTGCTGGGGCTCTGATGTGAGGAGAGACTCTTGTTCAAACTTTGCTCTTTCCGCTCTTGGGCTACATCCCTCTCTCTTTCTCTCTCTTTTTCCCTCTCTTTCAGTCCCTCTTTCTCCTTCGCGTTGCTCTTGTGTTCAGCCAACAGTACGTCAAAATGCTTCCTTCTTCCTTGGACGGCCCGGCGTTGGGTTAAGGAGTGAGACTGGAGGAAAAATGCAGAAAAGAGGTCAGTAGCAGATTCCCAGTTGTGTTTGTGTGAGCTATTAACCTATGAGGAGTGAAGGGAAGAATATTTTGATAATATTTTTAGTTACAGAATACTGAATAGTGGAGAGTCTGTTTCCTGATGTGTCCATGGAAATGTTATTGCTAACACATGTCTAAAATGTTCCACAGTATAGGAAAAAAAAAACTATCAAGGGGGACGTTACAGCAGTACGCTACATTACAAATCAGATCTGTGGCGAGTCGTCCCTATTCACAGAAGGAATTATTGTATTTTTGAGCAACAGAAACACCCATAATAAAGAAATGCAAGATGAATAGGTTTAATGTTTTACCAAGGAAAATTCCAAGCAAAGCAATAACATCTCTACGGAGACAAGCAGATAGCGGAACCTCCACCAAAAAAGTTGCACAGTGCACCTTTAAAATGTATTTTGTAACGTAGTGCTGGATATTTTAAATTATAATTTTTTTATTGATTTATTTCGGTCACAGGTATAATCTGACATTATTTCACAGACAGTCATATTTAACATACACAGACGAAAAAGGTGTAGCGAAGCTTGAGCTTATTATGTCTACACTTTCTGAATACTTAGAATACTTTAACATAGAGCTGCATATACATTAAAGTATAAAGACAAAAAGTAGTATCAAAAACAGCTTTATATTTTTGTTTCATCCTTTGTTACACAATTCCTATCACTCATTGCTTGAGGAAAAACTACACAACACTGATTATGTGCAGCCTGAAGCCTAAATTGTGTGAGCAATTACTGCCATGTATTAATTTGATTTTAGAAAAGTAACTATATTCCTAATACCACTAAATGAAAGAGTAAGTGTACAAGAAACTGTCAAAATTGGTATTCTGAATAAGTATTCTCAGTTCTTTAGTCACTTCCCAACACTGCCTATGAGACATAAGGCTACATTTTGTTAGTGAACAGTATTGATCTAGGCAGAAGACAGTGATGATGTGTATTTGTGTGAATTTTGGATACAGAGGCCTTGGTGCAGTCCAGAGTCCATTCGGGACATAATTATTGCCTCCCATCTCCCACCAGACAAACAGGTAAATATTGGTTTGCATGGCTCAGCTCTTTGCCCTTCCGACTATTTTGGGAAGGTAACCAGTCCACAAACATTTGAAGTTGGGGTAATAGTTTGAATGCCAGCTCCCTTTAGTGTTGCCACGGTAAATAATGTGCCTTCATATCCTCCGCATCCTTTTCTTCAGCATCAACAAACTGTTTTCACTGCGTCTGATAATGGTCTTTCACGAGGCCTCTGTCTGGGAACTCACAGTACCATCATTCAACACAGCACATTAGCAACAGAAGCAGAACAAAAAAATAATAATACCACATATTTTTGGGGAATGCGCAGGTAATGATTAGAGTTGTCAGTAAAAAATAATACGAAACTAATACTACAATAATAATAATAATAATAATAATAATAATAATAATAATAATACAATACCAATCAATACTAAAACTACAATTAAAGATTCTCACTGAGCAATTATCGACTCGGAAAATAATCACATAAACAGGACAATTTGGACCTCTCATTCATTTTTCTTTTGTTTTTAACTACCTTCTGCATTTTATATACATACAGAAGATTAACGCCAATTATCAGACATCAGCAATTATATAGCAAAGAAAAAAAGGAAACAACTCTTTTAATTATACTTTATGTTAAAATCATTAAACTTTTTTTCTTCAGTTTCTTCAGTACATAATTCCATAATTTCATATATGATTCCTTCCATGTGTACTGTATAAAATGTAGACAGTAGTTAAAAACAAAAACAAAACACTGAATTAGAGGGTGTGTTCAAACCTTTGACTGGTAGTCTATATCTGAACTATAATAAGACAAGATGGTCAATTTTATAAACTACTATTATTTTGTGTTGTATAATTATATTCTATTATGCAGTAAGTGTAAGTGTGTATTTTCATTGTGCTATCGAAATGTAAATTGGTTTTGAATTTTAGCATCGTGACACATTGTCAGTATTGGCAATAACATTTTTCTAATCCTTTAAAACTGCTAAAATATCTTTATAAAGGTCTTGGTCAAGGTTACAGTTTTAGACACAGAAAAAGAATGTATTCTAAAATTACCTTCAAAAAGGACCAGAAATATCAACTTCTCAGTGTCTTTGATTGCAGATTCTTCTTTATTTTAGGGATGCATTGAGCCAGCTTTTCATTTACGAAACTGATTACGATACTATGGCTTTAAGTATACGATATCAACCAATACCAGTCCAGAGAGTGAAAAGAGTACTGATTTCCTTTAAACAAAATCAAATAAGACAAAACTGATCAAAATGTTTTTATGTAGCTGTTATTATCTATAACTACAGAACAGCTTTGTATAAATGAAAATTCAAACATTGAGAGAGTTTCTGGGCCGACTATGACCAGTAAATAGTCTTATTTAATCAATGTCTGTATCAAACCAGGGTATCGGCTGAAGCAATATTTGAAAGCTGATATCTGATCCTGCAAATGTTTCAGTATCGGCTGCCAATATCCTATAACAGTATCGAATATGTGCTTCCCTATTCAAAACAACTTTCAGACGATACATGGCCCACCTTTAATATATACTGCCATTTATTTTTTTCATCATAAGAACCTCAATCTAGACACATAACTCTACCACAAAACCTTCAACTGACCCTTTGGTGTATCATCCATAATCTGATCCTGTACAGTCTGAGACGATGACTGATAAGAAAATAAATGCTGTAGTTTGTCAATGGTGATTCAACTGGCTCATGTGACCCTCTCCTTCTTCTCTGATGTCCGCTAACTAGGAGATTTTCAGTCTTTCTCTAGTTCTCCTCGTAGAAGCATCCTTTATCCCTTATATTTACTACCACTTCTCTGTACGTTCACAAACCTTGCTGGCCTTGTAGTAGCTCTTATCTTTCAACATGATGCGCACCTCAGATGTGCTCATTCATAATATACAACAAACCCTGATAGAAAATAGATACTACAGCCTGCCACGGTAAATCATTAACCTCCATCATTCAATGTAATGCCCTTATCTACACCCATAAATCTTCTCTTTGGTCTATCTCAAGACTAGCGTTGTCACTACATCGAGATGCTAAACTTGATTTTGCAGCAGATGGAAAGGCTTGATTAAAAAAAAAAAAAAAAAAAAAACTACTGCCTTGTAGACTTCTACTGGTTCAAATATGGACCAAGATCATTGTAAAATTATTCAGGAAATACCCAACTTTGTCCTGTTTATGTGATTTTTTTTTTGGTATTGGTTCAAATAAGTGTCAAGTTTGGCATTAGTCTAAGCATCAATTTAAGGTACAGTTTGTAACTTTCTGGAGGCAGCATGTCATCAGCATCGGCCTGTCACGATCATTACTATATCGACTTATTGTTCAATACAGGACAGATGGAACAATCATTTTTGGGTCAGTATTTCTCTTATTTTTCTGTACCATGGTGAGATTTGAGCTGAAGAGGGCAAAATAAGTAGCTTCTTTGACTCATTACTAATACAAGCTAAAGTGTTACATTAAAAACATGCCATGCAATAAATAAATAGCTCAAAGGCACATTTTGAAAGATTTTTACTATAATTAATTAGTTTCAAAATGGTCATACAGTGCACTTCATTAATTGTTAGGGTGACAGCTCTACATCTGCACAATTCCATGGAAATACAAAGTTAAAGCCACGTTATTCATGGAGATAGAGACGTTATATGCCATACTGTGGAATATTATAGCTAAAGCCAAAACATTTCCATGGAAAAAAGCAGGAGTCAAGATTCAGGTTTGTGGAGGTACAAGCCTGCTCACAGTAAGGATGCAGTTTTTTTTTTTTTTATGTTTTTCAGCGCAATAAACACAACCAAAATGAATAAAACATGCTTTTGTTTCAGTTTATTTTTTGGTTAAAAAGTTACTCTGGCTTTAAGTTTCAGTTCTACCAATATTTTTTAAACTTTCATTTCAGACTCAGAATTCTCCACACAAACACTTATCTTGAATTGTCTATGTGATGCACTAATTCCTCATCAGTAAAAACATTGACTGATAAACAAACTGCCATGCCAAGAACAAGAAACCTCCTCTTCACTTGCATCTAATTACTAACTTCCCAGAGATTAGGAAACTGCGCTAGGAAGTAATTAAAGAGCAGAATTGAGGAGAATATTACTGCTCAAAGATGCTGCGGCCTTTTCCAGCATCTATAATTACCTCATCAAGCCAAGTGCAGACACTGTATTAGTTTAGCCTGGCTACCCTGTATTAACCAAGAGACAGGAGGCACACGCCATCCACAAAGAGACAGAAGCAAACGCTCTTTAACTGAAATGTCTAACAAACGTGATTACAAAAGACGGTTCATCAGACACTAGCAACAGTAGTAACAGTTTTTTTTTTTTTCCACCCCAAGTGTGATACTCTGCAGTGACCAGTGTTGTGCAAGTTCACACTTTTCATGAACTAGTTCAAAGTTCAGTTCACACTTGTTCAAAGTGAATAGTTCACGTTCATAGTTCACAATTTTTATTTTGAACTAGTTCAAAGTTCAGTTCATTTTATATTTAGATGAGATCTGTAAATGAAAGGCTGCCTTTATTTTTCAAACTGACTTCTAGTTTACAACAACTTTACAAGATACACTGTTGGACAAGTGACTTTAAAACTGTAATGTGTTATTTATGACTTGTTACTGTCATTTCAAAGTCATTTGTTACATTACAATATTACTGTTTTTAAAATGTAAAACATTACACGACTATTGCAGCACTTTTAATTTACTCTCACCAAAAGAACTGTTAAGATGCTGAACTTTTGCGCCGTATATGGACTGAACCAGGACTGAACCAGGACTAAACCAGGACTAAACCAGGTCTAAACCAGGACTAAACCAGAACTGAACCAGGTCCAAACCAGGACTAAACCAGGTCTAAACCAGGACTAAACCAGAACTGAACCAGGTCTAAACCAGGACTAAACCAGAACTGAACCAGGTCTAAACCAGGACTAAACCAGGTCTAAACCAGGTCTAAACTAGGACTAAACCAGCACTAAACCAGAACTGAACCAGGACTGAACCAGGTCTAAACCAGGAATAAACCAAGACTAAACCAGGACTGAACCAGAATTGAACCAGGTCTAAACCAGGATTGAACCAGGACTGAACCAGGACTGAACCAGGTCTAAACCAGAACTGAACCAGGACTAAACCAGGACTAAAACAAGACTAAACCAGGACCAAACCAGGACTAATCCTGGACTAGAACTTGGAATCTAGGACCGCCCCTGAGAGAACCCCGAGTGCGATCGGGCGTCAGCTGCGTTTATCTCGGTGGAGCGCGGACTTCTGTGTCGGTCCTTTCGCTCAGGATCACGGTTTACGCGGGCGCACCTCCGGCGTTTCACCGCTGCTGATATCGCGGTGATTTTAGCAAATTTGTATGAAGAAAAATGAAAAACCCACCATTTCAATCCAGGTTAAAAAAGCATTGTGACGCGCGTTACTGACATATGTACCAAGTAAAATAATAGCACGTCCTGTGCGTGTAGATTTCAGAAAATAGGATCCATTCTATTTTTTGACGCTCTACACGAGCGTAGGCACGTATCTCCGTCAAAATACACAGAGAGCATGTATCTATTGTTGTATTGGTGCATTTACCATCAGCACATTGTGCTCCCTGGGCAGTTGTGTATCATGTGAAAGAGCCCAGATCCACATAGACTGTTAATTAGTGCTTTGAAATTTACTTTTGAAATCCTTGCGTTTGCCGTGGTCAGCCTGTACAGAAGGTAAATACAAGCAGCTAAACGCGCCCAGTCAAGTTTGATTGACTTCCCATTGAGAGACACAAGAGCCCGTACGTTCCGCTAAAGCTGCCGGTGGAGTCGCCTTCGCGTTGACACGCGGCTGTGGTTTCGCGAGGTGAAGTGCAAGCAGATCGTCACTTGTCAGGTGAAAACAAATTCCGACGTTTAACTGAACCCCAACAGTGACGTACGTCGTTCATCACACATAATTTGAACAAATTCACGTTCAAGTTCTTGATTTACAAAAGTGTTGCGTTCAGTTCAAAGTTCACTGAAAAATGAACGTGTTCAATGAACGCGTTCTTTTGAACTCGTTCATGCACAGTGTTGGGAGTAACGCGTTATAAAAGTAACGAATTACAGTAATGCGTTACTTTTTGCTGTAACGCAGTAATGTAAGGCATTACAGGGGAAAAAATAGTAATATTTTACTCGGTACAAATGTGAGTAACGCGCGTTACAGTGTTTTTTTTAACCTGGATTGAAGTGGTGGGTTTTTCTTCATACAAATTCGCTAAAATCACCTCAATATCAGCAGCGGTGAAACGCTGGAGATGCGCCCTCATAGACCTTCAGGTAACCGCGGGCGAAAGGACTGACAAAGAACTCCACGCTGTTTAGACCTGGTTTAGACCTGGGTCAGTTCTGGTTTAGACCTGGTTTAGACCTGGGTCAGTTCTGGTTTAGACCTGGTTTACACTCGTCCCTCCCTCTATCGCAGTTCACATTTCGCTGTCTCGCTGATTTTTTTATTTTTTTTTTATTTTTGTGCAATTTTGTATGCCCTGTTTTTTTACATTGTATGAATGCGTATTGCGTTCCTCCCGCTGCGTCCTGACTGGCCAAGGGACTCCTGTCTCCTGTACAGTACAGAATGTGTTCAGCTGCCAAATTTAAATACATGTTCAATCTGTATCAGTGTGATTCTGAAGTGCTGTATGGTTGCAAGTTTTCTCCCCGACGAAACCCACAACGTCGACGAAACGTTCTGCACCGACAAAGGCTCCTGCGCTCGCACCCAAAAGGCAGAGGAAGATGCAAACCATCACACAAAAAGTTGGACTTCTGGACACGCTGAAGGAAGGTAGAAGTTACTCGCTGTAACAGACTCTTGCACCGGCTCGGGTACCTGGTTGCTTCAGCTCCCTGAGTCTTAGAGGTCCTGGGTTTCGAGACCTGTTTAGCCTGTTTAGTCCTGGTTTAGTCCTGGTTCAGTCCATATACAGCGCAAAAGTTATTTTGGTGAGAGTAACTTAAAGTAATGCAATAGTAATGTAATGCCTTACATTTTAAATGCAGTAATATTGTAATGTAACGAATTACTTTGAAATGACAGTAATAGGTAATAAATAACGCATTACAGTTTCAAAGTAACTTGCCCAACAGTGTTCATGCACAACACTGGCAGTGACATCATGCTGGAGCTGTTCTACATCTATCTCTATTGTGGATTATTCAGCAGTTACCATGGTGACACAATATACACATTTGCAAACACTGTCAAAAAAGTTTTAAAACTCATTCAAGGCCCTGTTCAACAAAAAAAGGGAGAGTGACTAACGAAAAAACTGTTGGTTAACGGTAGATATCTTGTGACTATAATTGTACGTCTGAGAGACTTTTCTTAAGCACACAAATCATCTCATCTGTTGGTCAGAGCGTTTAAAAATAAAGCCCAGATTAAAGTCTAACGTGCATCAAATAGAGCAGTGCTTAAAGTTAGCATCACACCCTCCGAAGCTGTTGATGACATCAGCTGCAAAGTATGAATACACAATTCATAGTAAAGGCAATTGACCATACTCATAATTAAAGCTTTGTTTTGAAAATGTAATATTATAAATGACTGAACTCAATACCTTGATAAATATAATGTGGTTAGGAGAAGAGTGATATGATGCTAAAAATCCAACTGATTCTAGTGATGACATTTTGCAGATGTCTTCATATTGTGATTGTGGTTGTGAATCTTCTCTTAAATGCAGCATATGCTCAAAGTCAGGTATTTTTCTCCAACCACTCCTTCAGCCTAAAACATTTTCAAAGTGACAGATGGATTTAAGCAATCATAGTGAGATATGAACTCCAAGAAGCAACACATACTTTCAATTATCTCCTAAAATTCCAAAATAGAAATCACAATCTAAGTTTTACAAAGTGCAAATGTAAGACACATAGCAGATGTGTAAAATATTATAATGTAGGGACATGACTCGGCAATCAGCACATTTTATCGTATTGTTTTACCTTGCAGGTCAGAGAGCGTGTGCAGGGCCGCTTCGTCTCAGGGTCTGGGACTCCACAGTGCTTATTTGGATCAAACACTCTTCCTACAAAAGCAAAAAGACAGTTTAAAAATGTGGTCCTGAGTTATTCAACCACTTGTGCACAGTCAGTTTCTGTGTCATGTTTGTAATTGAATGGTCCAAAACACAAATTATGTATGACTGAGAATAGAGCTAAAAAAAAATACAGGGCAAAAATTAAAAACTTGCCAAGCTAAAATTACTTCATAATTTCACATGACATTGAAATTATATAACAATGGAACAAGACTTTGCATACTTAAAATAGAAAAATACATCTTGTTACACAAAACGTAAGAACAATAACAGCCCTTTGCACTTAAAATACGAAAATAAATCTTATTTTTCTTTCAGTGTAGAAGGATAAAATAAACAAAAACAATGAAATGCTGTTTAGCAAAAGAATGTAAGATTCAGTATTTAGTAACACTGAGTCAAATAACGAGGGGAAACAATTTGAGTTATTCAACTTTTGAATCCTGTCACACAAATGTTCAATTGTAGTTTTATTGTTTTAGTTGTCTCAAACATCAAGAAACAAACTACAACTTTTTTTCCATATTCTGAATCCACCCGAGAACTGAGTCAAGTATGCGTCCTGTCGTCAGCAGGTTAGCGTAAACAGAGCCAGTGTCAGACAGCTATAATCTACTGCTGGCCTCTGCCATAATCCCTGTAATCTTTCTGTGTTTGCAGAATGAGACACCTCCCAAGGTTAAAGAGGATTCACCCGCTAATGTGCACCCAGAGCTGTCAAACTTCTCACTGTATTAGAACCACTTTGTAACTTGTTCTTCAAATTATACTTCATCCAAAAAGCAAGTGAACACAAACAAGGACTATAGCAAGTCTTCTTAACAGGGAAACTACTAAACTAAACTAAACTATTGAGTCTATAAATCTAGTCTTAATCAACATATGTGTAACGCATGTGTAAATATTGTTATTTTTATGGTAGCCCAGTGTAAAGTATTTCTATTCTGCATTAGGACAAAAATAAAATCCCTAACAGGCCAAGTGTTTGTCATCTAAATAACATTTTTGCACCCTTGTTTACTGAGCATAAGACATGTGTTACATTCTCCAGATAGCACATCGATTTTAAATTAGATGATTGCATTAGTCAACAATTTGTGCTTCATCCAGTTAGTCAGCAGCCCAATTAAACTTCAGATTCTGCTACAACTAGACAAGAATAAGACTGAGTGGGATAACTGCTTTAAATCACGCACCACTCAAGCATCATACTTCATCATACTGTACATATAATGAAACATAACCACTACAAACTACAAAATCAAACCAAAATTCAACAAGATCCCTAATGGCAATGCCTATACCTCATTTATAGATCAATATATTAAAGATAAACTATAACATTTCTGGAGGGGGTGCACCACTAGCTTCAATGTTCCACTTGTGGTCTCATCAGGCCACATTACAGGACAGATATGTGGAGAAGTGATCATGTATATTTTGTCATGGTATCTTTGACTACGAAAAAACGTGATTCAATAAATAAAACGTAGATTGATTTACGTCTAGTGGAGCATTCATGCCATACTGTGGAACATTTAAGGGAACGCATTATCACCAATACAAGTCATGTCCAGAAAAGCCATCTTTAATATAGTCATTATTGTTACAGGCTTACACATAACCACACATATTTAGAAAAAAAAAAGAAAATAAGAGAGACAAAAAGCCAAAGGGGGAAAGGACCAAGTCATGATGAAAGATGTAAAAGGAGGAAACAGCAGAAAATAAAAGGGAACTCTGTGAAAGTGAAGAGAGGAGGAGCGGGTCGAAACACAGGAGGTGCAGAGAAATCTCTCAAACAGACAATCTGCTTTTGGGCAGCGGGAGCTCATGACTAAGAGTGTGTAAATCAGAGAATGAGAGTGCAAAAGTGCAACGTATCAACAAACAGACGGCACACTCAGGAGGGAACTCAAAACGAAGAAAAACAAACATTCACAAATCAGGCTTTATGCCCCAAATAAGCCTTTTTCATACAAGTATTTGAATTTAGGCATATATTTAAACTAGGCCTGTCAGAATAATTACTATACAAATGAATCGATCAATGAGAGATAGGTGGAGCAACACTTCTCGGAGCATAGCGTGCATTTTCTATTTTCACACTATTTTCTAAGATGGTAAGGGACGAATAAGTAACTCTTGGTTAGCCTGATCTCATCAGATCTCAGAAGCTAAGCAGGGCTGGGCCTGGTTAGTACTTCAATGGGAGACCACTGGGAAAGTCAAGTGCCACAGTGAGGCGCCAGTGGTTGTGTTCTTAGGCAAGACATTTTACCCACACTGGCTAGTATGAAAGTGGAGTGAGTGTGAATGTTGGTGGTGGTCAGAGGGGCTGTTAGTGCAAATTGGCAGACTCGCTTCCGTCAATCTGTCCCAGAGCAGCTGTGGCTACTTTGGTAACTTACCATCGAGTGTGGACAGAATGAATAATACACCAAATTGTAAAGCAATTGAGTGTCTAGAAAAGCACTACATAAGACTAATGCATTATTTATTTATTAATCATTAACCAACAAGTGTGTTATATGTGTTTTTTAAATTGCAGATTAATATTAATATCTTTCAAAGAGATTAATTAGATATTTATAGTCAATAGCCCTGTTTTCTCTCATACACATGGCATTTAAATTGTGTATTCTGACAAAGTTTATTCATTAAATGTCAAGTACTTCATATATAAATAAAAGTATTGGCCACCATGCTCTTGTCTTGATGGATGCTTTTTTTGGAAATTGGCACTGGGGTGTGCCCAACTATGGAGAGTTGAAAAAGTTTATGCCAAGTCAGTGTGAGGTCTCTGCTTTGCTTGGGACCAGTACAGGAAGTTCACTAGCTCAGTGAAGTAAGCTACACAAACTCCTGAGGTACTAGATCATAAATTATAATCACATATTTCTATGGAGTGTTCTCTATTCAGGGTTTTCAGCTTCCTGTTACAGGTGACATTTTGAGGACTTTTCACTATTCAGATATTAAGTTATATTTAGTTTTAAATTGCCAAGTACAATACCCATGGATATTGTTGTCACCAGACAGCACAATTAAATGAAATACACCCACAAACCTGAGAGCCTTTTGTGTGGCCTGGCTGCTGTAGTTTTGGTTCCATTTTGCTGCTTCCTTTCCAGTGTTGAGGATGAAGATGAGGGTAAAGCGCTACATCTTTGTGAAGGGGAGGGCGATGGGGAGGGCTTGCGGTCGGACTGGGAGGGAGAAGGGGTGGAGGAGGGTCTTCTGTCCAGGGGGGAGCGCACCGGGCTGGGACGACCATCCACAGAGGACGGGGAGGGGCTGGCGCGCGGTGTGGGGGGCCCGCTGCTAACCCTACCGTTCAGGAGTTTTTCGGATGAACGCTGGGAGGGAGGGGGGGTGAGAGAGGAGGGTTTGTGGACGGAGGGGGCGGAGTTGAGACGCATGTGGGACCCAGAGCTGGTCCGGCTCAGACAGGGCATCTTCTCCAGGCTGACCACCGGAAGAGACACACTGCACAGACACAGGGAATACATTGGATAAATGACCATATTATCAGTTTAGTTAGAGGTGCACTGTGTAACCTTTCTGTTGGGGTGTCTGCTATAAACTTGTCTCTATGAAGGAGTTATCATTTTGAAAATAATGTTCCAAAGTAAGGCATTAAACGTGTATTCTTGTATTTATTCAATTACGGGTGCACAAAAACCTTGAAAAGCAGCATTCTCACTTTGAGCAGGGTCACCTCTGGTCCCCACAGATCTGACCTGTAACTTGTAACCTGATTGCAATAGACATATCTCCATGGAGACAAGCAGGTGGCGAACCCTTGACCGGAAATTTAACATAGTGCACTTTGAAGTTTCTCTGCTAATAACCCCGTTGGTGTTACTAACGAGCAACAATGGACCAAGAATCGAAACAGTGGTCTAATTGTAAGATTGGTGGCTCAATTCCAGCTCTGACCAGTGAGCATTACATTGTGTCCTTTAGCAAGACACTTCACACACCTCATAATTATGTATTTATTGCGTAAGTGATTAATGGTGATTTCAGAGGCCGTGGGGAGAGGAGGATATAGTTTACTTCTACTGTGTATGGAATGAGTGAGTAGCGCAATAAATCAAGATAATCCAAACAGCAGTATAATTTAATTGTCAATTGCTTTGATGTTTATTGCCCTAATTTGTCATTGTCTAAAAACAACAGACAGGCTGCTGATTCATCCCCAACAGTATTATGGAGCAACCTGCTAAACAACTGCACTAAAATATGCTTAGAGGTCCTATATTACCTACAGCTGCCGTTTACCTTTTCTTCTTTAGAGACGGGTAATTACAGGCCTGAAATTATCCAAATGAAGGTGTATGGAGGTTAAAAAAACACAGTGAAGCATTTCCTGTATTACCACATGACCTCACAAGGTGGAACACAGTTTCTGTTTAAGAAAATAAGTAAAATAAGAAAATAAGTAAGTTAGAAAATAAGTAAATATGCAGATTTGTTTGTTTAACTTGTGTGAATGAAATGTAACACAACTCCAGGTATGTTTTTGATGAGGAAACAACATTAAAACATCAGAAAATAGAGTAATATGGGCCCTTTAATAGCAGGAGCCAACCAGCATACTGTCCTCACCATGTTTTGCTGCGGGCTCCCTTGGGTGGGTAGACGGCGAGCGGTGCCTTGTTGAAGCGTGAGTGCGGGTAATCTTTGGGCACCCGGAATGCCAGAGTATCGCCCGGGCTGGGGTTAACCGCCGGGGCCACTGCGGGGGTCTTGGGCTTCATCGGGACAAGGGGACCCCGAGACGGAACCGGGGAGCCATGGCGCTTTTCTGAAAATTAGACCAAAAAAAGTGTATTTTTAGATTCTGTGCCAGATGGAGGGGCAAGAGTCAGTTTTGAATATTGATTACACAGTACTTTCCACTGAAATGTCCAAAAGGTAAATTCACAAATGTTGAACCTGATCATTTCTATTAGTGACTGGGACCTAGAACTCGCAACCTTACAGCAATTTTAACAATATTAATTTTAGCTGCTAACCATCATTGGTCTATAGAAAGTTCTGAAACCCAGCAATACATTTAAAGAGGGGGTATTACACTTCTATGGGTTATTAATTCTAAACACATAATATATTTAGATCAGTGTTACGTTGATATGTAATAAATTTCAGTTTTGGGGTTTTTGACACTACACTCCCCTTGCTCTCTGTACTCACTCCCCCTTCAGACTGCCCTCAGACCTAATGAAACTACTGCAGATCACATCAGATTTGTGAAGTTGCAGTGTATTGTTTTGTTTGTTTGTTGTACTGTTTTTGAGTGTGAATGTCTATATTGATGGAAAATGGCTGCAAGAACTTGGATGATGCAGGCTTCTGTCTGAGCCTCACACAGGCCCATACTGCTAACCATAATGATGGTTCAAATAGTGCCCAGGACAGATCCCTAGATTACTCAAACATTCATGGATGACATAAAAGCTTGTCAGGCATGTTTTTAATGAGGGAACCACATTATAACATAGAAGAAAGCTCCAAAAGTCAAGTTTGTTTAACACCCCTTCTCTAAAAAGCATCTAAATCAACAGGTTATACAATCTCACTGGCAGAAATTTGTATCTAATATTTGCATTTCATTTACATCTGATTAACACCTGAGTCTAATAGTCAGTGATGCAGTGGGGTGTTTTCGCCCACTTGTTTTTGACTGTGCCAGATGGCCGTGTTGTAACACAAGACTGAAATGTAGTGCCAGAAAGCTTTCACAAATAGAATCCAGTATTTTCAAATCAATTGGGCATGCTATTCTCTAATTAACAACTTGCCTGACACCATGAGAAGTCTGTTACTACACAAGGGATAGTAAGGAGAGGTTTCTAAATATATTTTTGAAGAGCTCAGAACAAGATACAGGATCTCCATGGAAGCTGAGATTCACAAAAACAAACTTATTGGACTGAGTTACAAAACAGGAGGATAGAAGTAGGAAAGGAGAGAGGAGGAAAGACTTACGGTTCTTACTATGCATGTCTCTTTGTGGGGGGTGGGACGGAGAGGAGCAGGGGAGGTGGTCCGGGACTGACTGTTTCTGTTCACAGGGAAACTACACCCCAGCTACCTGAAGGAAAACACACAGGTCAACAAACAAAATAGGAAAAACACAACCTCAAATGAAGATTCAAATTCTCTAATTGCTGGTTGGGATAACACATCATTCTACACATCTATAATAGAGATGTGGTAATTTGGTGACTTGGTATCGGTAAATAAGCATGGTGCATTAAAGGGACATTACTACACAAAGTTGATTCTTGTGAGTTTTAAGCTATGTTATAATTTTTTACCTCCTCAAAAACATACTCGGAGATATGTTTTGTTTCATTCACACGCGATGTCAGGAAGTGGTAGTTTCAAGTTAACAGCTACCTTTTATGATAGTTAAGTAGACACAGAAATTTCCAGGGCTGAAATTGTCCAAGTGATTCTAGTGAAAGGGTATGGAGTTGAAAAACACAGTGGTGCACGCTTGTATTAACAAATGACATCACGAGGTGGAACAGAGTGTTTGAGAGAAGAACTCAGCCTAAATATACAGGGTTTGTGTGAATGAAACAAAACACAACTACAGGTGTATTTTGATGAAGAAACAACATTATAACAAAGAGCAGAAAACAGTGTAATATGGGTCCTTTAAATACACATGTAACTAATATTGTATATATTGTAAAATATTAGAAGCATGGCCACTCATTTTCATTCAAATAAACTTGTATCTGAGTGTTTAAAGTAGGGAAGCAAAATCACTGAAACAACCGAATCAAAATCATACTTGAGTTGGCACAATTATCAGATCAAAATGAAGCATGTTTCTTCTTGTGATTCTGTATTAGTTCACGAAATCATACTTCAGTCCTTTTTTAAAAGCTAGTAGTTTGACAATGTGTACTTATCTGACTTTTTAAACAGTCCTCATACTATTTTTTTATAAAATTTTATTGAATTTCTTACTAAATGTGTGCATTTCTGGCTGAAAAGAAATAAAAACAGTAGATAAATGTAGTAACAAATAGCCTTGACCTCTGTAAATGAGTGTTGTAGAGTCTAAACAGTCTGCTGCTGGGCTCTCCAACTGTGCATGTTTGCTTTGGAAGAGAGACATTAAAGAGCTGCAAATGACTGGGTGTGATAGAGAGCCATGTATTTTTGTATGAGTGACGGTCTGCAGCAGGTGTTTCATATGACAGTCATATGCAGCACATCTAATACATGGATCCTATAGTCTGCATTCTGTTCACTGGGGTCTTATGAATGCATGTTGCAGAGGACTGCACATCTATTTATAAATGTCCATGAGGAACAATCTATGAATCATCACAAAAAATGAATACAGAAAAAAAAACAACAGAGTATTATAACACGCAAAGCTCTGGACTGGACAAAACTGGGAAAATTTCTTTTTTGGTACCGGTACAGAACAATTGTTTTTAATAATTTACATAAATATTTATTACTATTTAAACAAAACTAGTAATTTATTTGAGCTGGAACTGCCTAGGAATTTTCTAAAACACTGTTTAAGAACCCAAGTAAGGCTGCAAAATGAATCAAAGTCCAAATGTGTAGATTGCATGGTGTTGTATCAGCTGCTGCTTTATGCTAAACACATCAAAAGTATTAGTACTATTAGCCTGTCATGATAATATTACATAGATTTATCGTTCAATATATAACTGGAAGAATATTTTTAGCTCATTATTTATTGTGTGAACAGTGTCTTTGCAATAGTGGGTTGATTTTTGTTATTTTAGTTGTAATATGATAAGTAACTTCTGCAGCTGGTTTCATTCTGCTATTTATTTGTTGTAGCTTAGCCTTTAAATGACACTGTATAGATATTTTTTTTAAAATACAGTAGTTTTATTATTATCATTTATCGCTATACTTCTCTGTAGTAATATATAGTGCGTCAAAATTAGTTATAGTGACAGACCTATATATGTCTAAGTGCTGCATTTGAAATTAGCCCTATCAACATTATATGGCATGTAGTGACCTAAATCTGTCTCCAACTGCATGCTGTAGGCAGTGGCAACAATAAACAAAGGACACAAGTGTGCAGTCTGAGCGACAACTTCCAGCAGGTGTTGCGTACAGTATTAACATGTAATGACTAAAAATTGTATGTGTAAGTAATCCAGGCTCCCATAGCTTCATTGATGTCACAGATTGCACGGTGCAGTTGCCGTTTGTGTGTGTGCATGGGGCAGGTGTGTAAATAGGCCAGTGGATGCAAAGTAGCAGCCAAAGCAGCTGTATTCAGAGTGGAGGGATCAAGGTCCACGTTTGCAGGTATGCAGCAGTCCAGCAATAACGCTTTTCAGATTAAACTGTGCACCGATGAACACTGCAAAATCACACTGCAAAAAAATCACACTCAGCTGCTCATTTTTCAGTTAGACGAATGCATCCAGACACCAGATGGAAAACGCAATGTTGTGCAATGTTGAAAGCATAGCGTAATTAATTGCATGCAGGGGCACAAAACCAGGCTTAAATGACTATCCCGGTTTAAGCCAAAAGAAATCACATAAATTGGATCAAATTTATACAAACTGATGAGTAAGCTCTCCAAACCTGAACAGAGATAGAGTAAATTTAGGCAACTTCACACACAAAAAAATCCTAAAGCAATAATAGTATTTTGTTGCAAAAGACAGATATGACTTTTTATACTATTATATTTTTTATACTAATAATAATAAAAGTTGCCATCATTGTAAGCGATTTGTGTCATTAACAGAGAAGTCGATAGTGTTGTTGTGGCACTAGTAAGTGAAACTTTATTTTGGTTTGATCCTCAATCTGCATTAGATACTATATTGATAATTAAAAATGTTACTTTTTAAAAATACAATAGCATTTTTTCAGTATCAATAGAGTGTCAAGTTTCAACATAGTTTCATTATTAGTATTTGGGTACTGATTCTTTTGACAATGCTACAAAGTCAAAATTTTCTCCTCCAGTTCTACAACAAGCTAAACAATAAAACAGTTTAAAACATGTACTACTTCCTTCTTAAACCATCATAAAAACATAAAAATTATTAAAATCAAGGGTTGTTTCTCTCTTAACATCTCATTCTTAATTTTAGATTAATGCAGTTTCAAAAAGTATATTTAAACATGAATTTGAGTGACAGTTAATTCAACAATAAGAAGCAGGCTGGGAGCTCATCATACTGATTTACAATACATGGACGACTTCCCAGGCAAGGTCACAAGCCAATGGACCACAAGGGCACCCACTCCACTTCATGCTCTCCCTGCATGCTTGTCGTTATGGTGCTCAGCAGACTGCTCATTGGCTAGTGGCTCTTCCAGGGGGCGGGACCAACTACATGATGAGGAAGTGAGTGCTTCAAAAGCTCAGCTGGGTTTGTTTACATTAAGCAGGCAGCAGCAGAGAGCAGCAGTGAGGAGTCAATTCATTCAACTTATTCACAAGCAGAGGATGAGGCTGGTAGATGTGATAAAAAAACAAGCACTGCTATGACCATTTTGTTAGAGCTACTTTTATAATTAAAATGCAAATTAGTTTTAGCAAGTAAATAAAAACCTACATCACTTTTCTGAAACAGCATTTGCAACATCTGCTTTTACTGTTTTTTTATTCTGTACTGACTGAATTTATAAATATTATGAACTGCACTGATTGTACAAGAGACTGCACTGCTGTTATCTGTCTGTCTCCGTCTATCTGACGTCTACGCACCTTGGACTGCGCAACCAAGAAAGATTTTCCCTACTGGGACAATAAACTTTATCTTATCGTAAACTCAGTGGTGGAGCATAATGAAGTAAAAGTAGTGAAATAATGTACTCAAGTATAAATTTTAGGTCTCTTTACTTAAGCACATTTGAAGTTGGATACTTTTTTACCTTTACTTTACTACATTTGAGAGCAGGCATCTGTACTTTCTACTCCACTACATTTTTGAACAGGACTGAAAAGTAAGTAGTAAAGCTTTTTGTTTTTTTTTTTAGATCTGTTAAAGGGCTGAGGGATTTTTAACACATTTGTAATTTAGGACAAACATAAATATAGAAATAAAAAGAGCTAGGAAAAAAAAAAAATCAATCAAAATCACAATATTTTAAGTTTTATTAGATCTCAAACTCATGCAAAATACTTTTACTTTTGAACTCTTTAAGTACATGGTACAGCTACTTTAATACTTTTACTTAATTAGATTGTTGATGTGATACTTTTACTTGAGTATTTTTTTTTGCTGTGGTATCTGTACTTTTACTTAAATAACAAAACTGAGTACTTCTTCACTGCTTAAACTACTACAGGAAACTACAGCCAACCAGATTGTTTCAGTGCAAGAACAGTACACAAATAAAAGCAATTACTGTATGTCTATGCATCATTTTGTGAAGTATCTCTACAAATGTCCCTTGTGAGATTGGGAATGTATGAGGAAAAATAACGTGCATACAGGCAAGCACGATAAATAATGTTGGAAGGATTACATCAGTGATACATAAATAAAATAAATCTCTTGTAAAAATAGTAGTATAGCATCAAATATAAGCTATAGTAGAAAGAGAATTAGGAAAAGAGCTGGGAAAGGGAACTATAAGTCTAATTTTATGTTTAGTTGCTTTTTCTAGAGCTGCTTAAATTACAGCCAATTAGGTTCACAATTAATTAGGTTATAATGACAATCCGTCACGAGTAATCAAAAATAATTAAACAGAAATTATTCTTAGCTGCATGTGTGGCGGCTTACGTACCAAACCTCAATCAAAACTTGATTAATTGCACAATTTTACAGCACCACCAGACCATGCGCCACAAACTAAGACAGGTGAATCTCTACAAGAACATTAACGAATAGCTCTCTCTGATGTCTGATTGTCTTCCACTGTGTTATGAAAGCACTAAAAGCTCTTCAAAGTTGATATTCCAATGCAAATGCACTGTACTCTCCATATGCTGAACCTGCCTCCTGCTTCGTACCCAAGTGTAGCTGTGAAAAGATGGAGTGAGAACTTACTTTTGAGACACAAATTAATACTTGATTGCGATGAAAAGATCACAAAGGAACAAAAAAGCGGCCCTTATGCATATAGCAGCAGCTGGCATTTTAATTGGCTCGAGCTTCAGCTAATAATCAAGAGAAGACCCGTCCGCGATAACAATGACAAGGCAATGCGCGGGGACTAGAATTGAAATGGAACTAGACGCGGCTGCTGTGGCTAAGGGCAAAACTTTTCAACGAGATTATGTGAAAAGGCCAGACTGTGTACACCGCAGCTTGTCCTTACGCAACAAGATTCGCACACACAGGGCCCTACACTTGAACTGAAATCAAAAGGAAATGCAAAATTGTTTCTCAACCCTTCCGCGGGAGCTCATTAATCAGGGACAACAGAGCGGCGGAGGACTGGAGAATGGTGAGAGCAGAAAGGCTGACCCTCCCACCAACAGGAAAAATATGAGCCTTTTATCGTCCCTACTCTACTTACTCTGGCATAGCAGGCCCCCAGCAGCACTGGGTCAAAACTGGAGACACGAGAGGCTAGGAATTCACACGGAAAAAGCACTGATGGAGCTCTGTACAAATCACTATAAGATCATGAAGAAAGAGTGGTTTTAGTGAGCCATTTTATACATCTGGTTTGAATTTAGTGATCCATTTGGATGCATTATTCCCCAAGGCCTGCAAATGTTTATATATTACAAACGAGGAGTGAATGATTCGAGGAAATCTCTAATGTAGTTTGTTATGAAATCATAATAGAGGGTTTGATCGTTTAAAGGTGCACTGTGTAACTTTTCTGGTGGTGGTGGTGGTGTCAATGTCAATAAATATAGACTATAATCAAAAATGCATCTGTAAACTAGAAAAGCACTCAGAGAGCGCAGACCTCCACCAAGGACTACCCCCATTTTTTATATAAATTGCGATAAAATCAGTCTTCTGGATCAGATCCGGATCAGCCTTTGGAATATGAAAGAGGATCCCATTGTCCATCCCTGAGTCAAATTTCATGGGGTTTGGTCAATAATTAACTGAGATATTGAGAAACAAAATTTTTGGCCCCATTTACCACAATGTTAACTAAAATTTCAAAGTGATCCAGAATCCAGGATTTCTTCCAGATCACCCCCAAAATGAAATCAGTTCTTCCTTTTCACATTTCCAACAAATCCTGAAAATTTAATCAAAATCGGTCCATAACTTTTTGAGTTATGTTGCTAACAGACAAACAAACAGACAAACAAACAAACAGCCAAACGCCGGCAAAAACATAGCCTCCTTGGCGGAGGTAATCAATCATAGAAGTTATTATTCAACCTTTTATGACTTAAATCTTGTAGTATACCCACTAGTGCAAAGAAAAAGTACATGTGATAAATACTAACCCCAAGAAATATTGTTCCAGCTTTCATATACTGAACAATAAGTCGATAGTAATTATCATGACAGGCCTAGGTCCACTAGCTGCTCGTTATTGCTCTGCCAGGATTGTTTTACTGTATAGCATTAAACTTGCTTATTCAACTGTATTTTTTATTGCTAATATATTTTGTATATGATGCAGGGTCACCTCTCCCTGAACGTGACTTGTAACTTTCCAAAAGTTCTGACAAGATTCTGTAAATTGTAATTTTTGTTTATTTTCTGAATAGTTTGTGGACTATATAAACAAGATAAAACTTTACTTTATATATGAGTCACCATGTGTCAGAGATGAGACTGGTCCATCTGAGGAATTTACCAAAAGTCAAGTGTCTAAAAATGAAATGACTGTCTATTTACGCCTTAATATTTAACCAATTATGAAAAGGATATCATGTCTGCACACATTGCTAGTGCTAGGCTACTACAGTAAACATCGAAAACAAGGAGGGTCTACTGTTGTAATTCATTAAATGCAGTTTGGAGTAAGTGTGCAGGCTTTGTCTCATTTTCTATGCTACACAACAGGAAAGCAATGTTATCTTAAGCCCTATAGATGGAACCAGTATAACTTGTATTATTAATCTTAAATACTCAAGGTATAACTCCCTTTAAACTAGCAAATTTCTATTACACACATTTGCAGTTTTCTTGTTGAGAACGTGCAGCCCACACCTCCAGAGAAAGGGATTTATTAAATATCCCAACGGGACCACTTAGGCTAAGCTTTAAGCACAGGGCTCTAATGGACCATATAACACACATTAATACTCATTTCAAAAGGACACAGGGCAAAAATAAAATACTGACTGTCCAAGTTATAGCATTAAAAGTGTCGTTAGCCCCTCCCTTTTCTTAAGCAAAGCTACACATGCATAACTCCACACTGTTGACTCCAGGGCATTCAACCCCCACAACAATTTGCCTGTGTACTTACTGTAAGCTGCTAAATTACTGCAGAGGTCGGGCTATTTATGAGAGGGAAAATTATGGACAAAGAAATAGACTGCAAAATATTATACACATTTAAGTGATGATATTAATTTTTTTAATTGCATATTTTTCCCCTCATGTAGAATATTTTGATTTGATTTTGTCTTAATAAAAACAGATCAAAATGGATTACAATATTAATAACTTGAACATTAACAATACAGACTTTTAATCATTGCCACTCAACACAGTTAAGTCTTTTTTTCCATCCAAAATCTGAATTCTGCTCCAAACCGCAAACATTTACTGACAGTTAAATAGACCCAAACAAGTTGATGATTGGAAATAACTGGTTAATTGCACAACCCAAAACTGACATTTTTAATCAAGTTTAAGTGGAAATTTAAAAGGCCTTTGCTGCTATCAATGCTTCCATTGCATCTGAGATAGTCAGGACTAAATCTGGATTTTAAAAGGGCCCATATTAAACTAGTTTTTCCATCTCTGTTATAATATTTATTCATCAAAAATATACCTGGAGTTGTGTTTTGTTTCATTTGCAGATTTAGGTTGAGTTAATCTCTCAAACAGAAAACAGTTTGTTCCACCTACTGATGTCATGTAATACAGGAAGTGTTTTTAAACTCCACACATCTTTACTGAAATCATTTGGATAATTGCAGCCCTGGAATTTCTAATTTCAACTAAACAAAAGTTAAAACTTGAAAAGTACCGCAAGGTGGAGCAGAGCATTTCAAGTTTGGGGGATGTAATACTGTAATAAATGATTACTCAAGCATGTGTGAATGAAACAAAACACAGCTCCAGATATGTTTTTAAGGAAGTAACATCATTACATGGCTTAAATTTAGCTCACAAGAGTCACTTTTGTGTAATATAGGACTTTTAAAAGGTTAAATTAAGAATAAAACCATGATTACAACTTGCTCACTATATGTTACAATTGATGTGCTTTGTACAGTTTTGTTAAATAAAGCACAGTACTTTTGTTACACATCCCATGTCTGTACATCACATTACTGTATACAGCAACATGTAGAAATGAGACAAAATGTCGATAAGCGAAATACATCAATACACAGCCCTTTTGAACACAAGCTGACAGAGCAGTCTCATGTCAGAATCATAGCCGTGTGAAATGTGTCGAGCTGTGGAGACGCAGAGGATGTTTAACAATAGAGAAACGCCTCCAACGTGATAAGAATATGAAAACAGGGTCAGAGCCTCGAGGTGGTCCGTTCAGAAGAGGTCACATGGAGCAGTTTTAGCTCACCCCTCACATCTCAGGCACAGGCTTCTATTGAATATGAATGAAAAGCAGACACCGAAAAATATATCATTGCAAAGCCTGTGATAATAATAAAAATTGAGGACTGGGAGTAATGTTAATTATTTACAGGATAATAGACCAATTATCTAATGCATCATAGGCTTATGTTACAGCTGGTCACAGGGGAGATCCTACAACAGGGCTGAACGATTTGAGAAAAATATCAAAACTGTGATTTTTCTGGAAAACATTATGATTGTGGTTAGATTCACAAAATACATTTTGATAAGAGAATTATGTTCACATTTCACATTTTAAACGTGTCCGGAAGCCTTGACAAAAACACTGAAATATGAACTGACACAACTAATACAAGAATTTCAAAACACGTCTGCATAGATCAGTAGAGGAACATTTAGTTGTTTGTGGAGGAAATTACGGAAATTACAGTTAATACATATTTAGGTTGAGTTCTTTTCTCAAACAGAAAACACTGTTCCACCTTGTGATGTCACATGTTAATACAGTGCTCCACTGTGTTTTTAAACTCCAAACACTTTCACTAGAATCATTTGGCCAATTTCAGCCCTGGAATTGTTAATCTCTACTTAACAAAAAGTAAAAGCTAGTATGAAAACTACCACCTCATGACATCACAAACACAAGAGAGTATTTTGAGTTTTGGAGATGTAGACAGACTAACAATAAAGGATTAACCAAACATGTGAAGGAAACAAAACAACTCCAGATATGTTTTTGATGAGAGAACAACATTCTAGCATGCCTTAAAGCTCACAAGAGTCAATTTAGCATAATATAGCACCTTTAAGAAACTAACCTTTCTGATTTGCCAGTTGTATCCATTAAAATTTTGATTTCGATTTGACTGTGGTTGATCTTGCAGTCCTACTTTATAAGATCGGGACTCCCCAGGCACTGCACTGATGTCGCCCACTTCTGTTACCCACTGACACATTGGCCCATTGACATTAGCATGAGTCACTACATGCACAAGGTGTGCATGAGTCAGCTGAAAGATTGCCCCATTGTTTCATCAGTGTCTCTGGAGAATCCCTGTTCTGCTCTCCATGTTTGTGTAAAAATACTTGTGTGATTCTGACCTGTTGTTACCCATCTCTGCATCTGTTAGCAAGCAGTAACTATTTGGTAAGATAACACGTAACTGTGATTCCTATTATATCTGCTGTAGATGTTTTATATTAAAAGGTGCATTGTGTAACGTTTCTGGTGAAGGGTCATTCAAATGCTTTACTGAGTGGAGATGTTATTGCTTTGTCTTGAACGTTTCACAGTATGGTATTAAACCTTTCTATCTCCATGGAGACTAAATCAGGCCAAGTCACAGGTCAGATCTGTGGAGAGGCAACCGTGCTCACAGTCAGAATGTCTGTTTTCCAAGGTATTTTTGAGCTATAAAACCACCTGTAACTGAATAAATGTAAGGCAGAGCTGTCATACTGTGGACCATTCCAAGCAGAGCAGCGACATCTCCATAGAAACAAACAGGTGACGGACCCCCAACCAAAAAGCTACATAGTGCACCCTTAAGATTTAGTTAGTTTATTTTACTTAACACTAGAATCAACATCTCTACTAACATTTTCTGAAATGCTTTAAACTACAGGGTTTGCAGCTTACATAATGAAAAAAAGTTGTTTGCAGAGGAATTTTAAGTACATGAATACAGCTTGAGCTATTTGCTAATCTTGACTGTTGAAGTTGCATTCAATTTGTTTATTACAATAGTGCCTGAGATGAGGAATCAGAATTTCAGTTTTCTGCAAAAATCAGGAACAGTCTTCGTGAAGATGTGAGACAGGTCTCTACTCTGACAATATTTAAACCCAGGCTCAAAAAGCTTCTATTTTGAGTGAAAGGATTTCATCTTGACACGTTAATTTTATGATGATGATTTATGGTTATATTTGTTCGTATCATGATTTTAATGCATTTATTACACTGTAAAGCACTCTGTGGATGAATTATGCTCTATAAATAACATTGCCTTGCCTGTGTGTTCTAGTGTGTGTGTGAAGAGCCTGTAGGGGGCAGAAGCACAGCTAAAACAACAGCACGTGCCAGGAATCTGCTGTGCATATGTGTGTGGCTCAGATGCCACTGACCTCTTTATACTGAGAAAGAGCGAGAGAGAGAAAGTGTCTGCTACTACTACACTACTGCTGCAGCTTCTACTACAACATTACTGCTACAACAGCTATAGCTACTACTACACAACCGCTACTGCTGTTGCTGCTACTGTTACTATTACTACTACTACTACTACTAGTGCTAATACGGTTACTGCCACTACCACTGTTTGCTTTGCTCCTCTGAGGTTGTGAATGTGAGCTGGGATGTGAGCAAGCTCATTAGGCCTGGTCATGTGACTTCGGCTGGTGCACGTGTCGCTAACAGACCAAAGCAGCAGCTCAGGGCCACAGACTATCAGCCTAACAGGGTGCACAAGGCAGAGGGGCAGAGGGGCAGAGGGGAGATGGGGATGAAGAAGCATTTTAAGGTGTTGGTCGAGTTTAGGGACATATAACATTCTAAACTCATTGTATGGCTGCTTGATTATGGCAAAAATCACTTTATTATTTGACTTTTTTAGCTCATATTTGAAATTTCAATTATTTTCCATGATTAAAATGTAAAAATAAATAAATACTATGGTGCTCTATGTTACTTTTCTGGATGTTGTTCTGCCAGTTGCTTGTTTCCATGGAGATATTAATGGTTCACCTGCAATGTTCCACAATAGGGCATTAAACAATATATATCATGCACTTATTTAAACACATGTTTTTATTGCTCAAAAATGCCTTGAAAACTTGCATCCTTACTGTGAGCGAATTCGCCTCTCCATATATTTGACCTGTACTCTGGCATCAATTGTTTGTCTCCATGCATATACAAATTTAATGCCATACTATGAAACATTCTGCAAAGCAAAACAACAATATCTTCATGAATACAAACCACAAAAGGAAAAAGCTTAAGAATAGAACTGAAGTAATGTACCTAATAATAACATTTTCTGAATTTAGACAAGTACAAAAATGAAAATGTTGTAGCCTCTTTTGAACATTAAAAGTGATTTAGGGGGTTAAGCATTTTACCACCAACCAGAAGATCTGTGGTTCCAGTCTTACTCAAGTGCATATTGGACGGATCAGTGTACGAATGGTTTGTTTTGGCACTACTAGACACTTGTAAAAATAGCTTTGTTGCTGTACTATGATAGCCAGCTAAATATGCAGATCACGCAGATGATGCTACGGCAACAACAAAGGCCAAAATAATTAGTAACAGTATTTTGACATTATAATCGGGCATCTTGTAACACTTCTATTGTGAAGTACATTGTATGAAGTTCTTGTCAATAGAGAGCCCACTGGACTAATTAAAAAACCAAAACAACACCCTTTACTTGTTTGGATGTTGTGCAAATGAGCAACAAGAAAGTTGGATGACTATTACAGTTTCCATAGCAACAAATATCCACTGACTGACAGCTAAAAGTGTGTGTGGCATATGTGGCTAGACTGTAAAAGGCAGTCACAGTCCCCTGCCAAAATATGTAGCATAATTTATTTTTGTTATTGTGTAGCTTCCTCTTATTCAAAGCAGTCTGCAGTTTCCCATTGATCTGGTGTTTTATGTTTTGTAAATTGGAGCTGCCGTATGTTATCCAGAGAGGGGACATTAAATTGGCTCATAAAATGCTTTACTGAGCCCAATCTAGTTAATTTTACATAGTGAATTACCTTAGTATTCTCTCATGGCTTGTGAAAATGTCTGATTGGATTGGTGATAAAATGACACAACTGTTTGTTATACAGATGTAAACGTGTGTGTTTTTATAATGCCTTACACTTGCAAAGAGCATTACAGGATTGCCCAAGTCTCTCAAAGCCTCACTGTTGTTATTATTATTTCACTCCATACCCAGTGATGGTAAGATAATATTGATGCTGTAGTTGCCCTGGGGTAGACTGATGGAGGTGAGGCTGCCAAACTGCTCCATAGGTTCCTTCAAATCCCAAATCCCACACTCCACATTCATACTGGGCAATGAGACTGAAGTACCTTGCTTAAGAACAGGACACTATGGCATAAACTTCGGGGAACTGAACCTCTGATCTTTGGGTTGGTGAGGTGCTCTAACCACTAAACCGCAATGTTTAGCAACCATAAATATCATTACATTAACCCCTCACAAAAGATAAACTGGTTTGAATTTGTTGCATTAAAAAGTAAAAAATGTGCTATACCTGCAAACATAAAAGATCTATAAAGAATACGACACCATTACATTTTAACAACAGCAAATTAAAAGAATTAGCTTGAAAAATATTATATAACGTATTTACATTTGCCACCAAATTTTCGTCACCTCACAAGCTCGTGATCAAACAGTGACAGTCAACACATGCGAAGAGTACTGAAGTGCAGTTAAGGACAGCAAAATGGCAAGTGTTAAAGTGTGAAAAGTTGACAGAGAGTTTTCAAGTAACAGTGAACGACCAATTATTTTTTGTTCAATGTAAGGACCGTGCGGTTTGTCTGATATGTAAAGAAAGTGTGGCGGTTTTCAAAGAATATAATCTGCATCGTGAGGGTCATGCAATTCTGTTATACGTCCTGCCTGACCCCGGCCCCCCATCACAGCCAGGAGCGATAATGTGTACCCCAGAAAAAAACGTTTGGTGACCCCTGGTATAAAGAATTGGACTAAGTGACTAAGAAGTGTGAAATCATCCATAGCGTTTGGTTCCAGTCAAATGAGGCTCATGATGCTAGCGGTTATGGGGCGAATTTGGAGCTGAGTTTATTATTATGAATAAGAATTTATTTAAGGCTAAAACAGATAAATAAAAAAAACACCAGGATCATGTAGAGCGGGTTAATACAAACATTTTAAGACCAAAATAATGAGGCTCACAGCAGCAGTTACAAAGAGAGTGGTGACAATTTCCCAGTGTAAGGAAAGACGAAGGAGCCGGGAGCGCCCCCATGAACACTAGAGGGTTGGCTATTCCCATTTATATATACAGTCTATGATGGCTACCTAAGTAAATGGCTTGAGTGCTTGTGTCTTCAAGTTGAAAAATGCCTTGTAGATAGTATTATATACTATTATAGTGAGTAATTCTTACCATAGTGTTTGAGTATGCCCTGAGGAGTGACCACCTGATTGCAGACATGGCAGACAACAAGACACAAATCCTCCAGCGCGAGAAATGGGCTGCAGACGAGCATATCTGTGAGAGAGATAAGAGAAGAAGAGAAACAACGCCTTAGAAGAAGAAATCACTCAAAACGGCCCTCAACAGAAACATAAGAAAACAAGGGGAGTGATAACTTGACTAAGCTTGAGTAGCTTACACAACATAGCAGAGATAGCCCACTGCAACTGAACTTTTCCCTTCATTTCACTATTACGAGATAATTATTTGACATTTTACGCAAAACTTAATTACAGATCTTATAGTCAAGTCTTGTTGGAGTAACTGAACTTCTAATGCAATGAGCTGATGTAAATGCTGAAAGCTAACAATGTATAATCAAGTAGTATTTTGCAGGGAGATGAGAGTTTGATTTTTTGTTTTTCTTTTTGAAATAAGACCCTTGCCCTTCAAAATCAAGAGAAAATCACAGTTTAATCACAACAACGTGAACTGAACCTATAGCTATAGAAAGTATTGGAAAGCGCATTATGGAAAGCGCAAAGACCACACAAACTCAAAACTGAAGCTTAATTGTCCTATATTACACAAAATTGACTCTTGTGAGCTTTTAAGCCATGTTACAATGTTGTTACATCATCAAAAACATACCTGGAGTTGTGTTTTGTTTCTTTCAAGTAACATATTATTAGTCTGTCTACATCGCGAAAGCCCAAAATGCTCTGCTCCACCATTTTCACATTAACAGCTACCTTTTACCTTTAGTTTAGTAGAGACGTTTAAAAACACAGTGGAGCACTTCCTGTATTATATTTCCACTTTAGAGTACAACCTAAATAAGCAGGGTTTGTGTGTTTAATATGTGTGAATGAAATAAAGGTAGATAGGGATGTAACAGTAACCAAAACATCATGATATTATCATGGACCATCACAATATATGAAATTACAAGTCTCTTTGCTTAAATTAAAAGTTATGGTGCAGCAATAGCTAAAAAAAAAAAAAACACACAGAGGGAACTACATACACCATGATCCTTTGCTCCATTTCAGTGTAGACTATAAGAAGAAATAACAGTTCTTGTCACAACATTTTAAGAGAAAAAAGCAGCATATTAACAATTTTGTTCACCTCCACAAAATATCACAATAAATATCGTACCGTGAGATGTATATCGTGAAAATACTGTACAAGAGATGTGGATATTGTTACATAAAAAAATAGTGAGCCTCTCCACCATATCGTGAGCTTTCCCACAATGTCACAATAAATATACTGTGAGGTTCATACTGTGACTATATCGTATTGTGAGACTTGGATATCGTTACACACCTAGTGGATAGGTATTTACAACATTATAACATAGATCAGAAAATAATATAACACGGGCCCTTTAACAGACACATAGTATGGCGCCAAACAAGCAATGACCACAATGTAAAAAATGTTATTATCTTCAAAGGTATGTGATGTGATGGAGAGCTTTATCTTCCTGTTCCCAAACAACCGCACTGTCAGAAATTACAGCACTTATTACCATGGGGCCTAGGATGCAGAAGTGTGTATTTGTGTTAGCGTTGAAGGGAAATCTGAGAGTGCGCAAAGGGGTGAATGTCATCAAGACCTCGCTTGATTGGCAACCTTCCAGTCGTTTAGAAAAGGAGAGGAGCCAGGCGGAGGATGCTACGAGTCTATTACAATATATATCTGAGTGGATCAAGGTTAGCCTCCTGATAATGACATATGTTCATAATGTGTGCGTAATTTATCCCATCATGGAGGTCTGACAGGACGCATTGAAAGGTCAGAGCTCAGCCATTAGTTATAAATGAAGGCAAAGATAAAGAGGTCCTATAGCAGGAGTGCTGAATGAGTGTGGATTTTGTATAGTGGACATTATGTAGAGCATCTCACACCATCGAACACCAACTAAGTGAAATAACATAAGAAGTATTGTGATAAGATCCTGTCTCATTAATAATTGCAGCCTTCGCAATTTGAGAACTGCGGAAACTAACTGTGATTCAATTGTAGGGCTGGGTATCATTAAGAATTTGCCAATACGATATATATCTCAATACACAGGCCACAATACGATACTTATCTCAATACAGTGCACTTTCGATTCAATACGATACATTTCAAATCGATTCAATACAGTTCAATAAAAAATAATGGATCAATCATGGCCCTGATACTAAAAGTGTTTTTTAAACCACTTCTTGTGCAAAGTTCATATGAAACACACCCATTTTAATCCTCAAAACAGTGAAAATGTCAAATGTGTTGCATAAATGAGTTTTTCACTGAACAAGCAACAAAACAGCAGTACTGCAACAAAATAACTGAGTAAAATATACCAAAAAAT
The DNA here is from genome assembly GCF_026225935.1 of Boleophthalmus pectinirostris. Lineage (NCBI taxonomy): Eukaryota > Metazoa > Chordata > Actinopteri > Gobiiformes > Gobiidae > Boleophthalmus > Boleophthalmus pectinirostris. Next base: position 13,314,898 of record NW_026571133.1, on the reverse strand, counting down.
ACTCTTGGCAATATATTGATACAGCAGACCACGTTATCGATACTGTATCATCACATTAAACGATACCAATATTTCAATATTTTTGCACACTCCTATTCAATTGTGATATACTGCGTAGGGATGGATCGATCCAATACTGGTATCAGATATCCACGGTGATATTGAAATGTTTGCTGGCTCGGTTATTAGCTCCCAAATGTCGGTTCAGTCAATATCCTGGTTGGGCATATAAAATTGATGTAATAAGATTATTTACTGGTTGCAGCTGGGACAGAAAGTCTCAAAATGTCTGAACTTTTATTTATACAAATCTGTTCTGTAGTTACATGAGAGATAAATAACAGCTACATAACACATTTGGATCAGTTTTGTCTTATTTCATTTTTGTATAAAGAAAGTCAGTGCTGTTTTCAGTCTCTGCATCGGTAGATTCTTAAATCTTTAGTATCAGAATTGGTATCAGAAATGAAGAAGATGGATCAGTGCATCCCTAATATTTTTACTGATACCATTATTGATACTTTGGCTTTAAGTATTTGCCGATACCCGATATTAATCAATACCAGTCTAGGTACGAAAAATGACACTTCTTGAAAACACAGCTAACTTATTACACAAAAGATCTAGTTGTTTTATGCAACTGTTTTTATTTATTTTTTATTTTATGTATTTATTTTGGGCAAGTAAAGATTTGCATTCTCATACAATGGAACATATAACATAAGTGAAATCATAATAGACATGAAAACCACAAATAAATAAATAAATATATATATATAACATGCATATTGGCTAATAAATAATAATATTTGTCAATCAGTAACATTTAAATCAAATTAATACAAATTTTCAATGCAACCAACGTGTTTCATTTAAGATGGAATTACATGAGAAATGTCGCAAGTTCTATAAACAAACCAGAAAGTGAAAGTTACATTTCGGTGCTTTTCCTTTATTTAAAAAAGATTTTCAACGTAATATTTGTAGCGCTGTGAAGAAAAAACAAAAAACTGACTTGTTGACCGACTTTCACTTTCTCTTTCTTGTATAAAAATGTAACATTTCATTGAACTCTAGCTTTGTTCATTTTATGGTATATTTAAGCTATGGTCTTCAAAGTTGGTTTTCTCCATCAAATCTAGCTAACTTCTTGATGTTTACAGCAAGAACTGGCACATTTTCTTGTAAATAAACTATTAAAGACTCATAAGACAAGCCCACAGAGAGTGTCGATAAGAAAAACTAAGCCTATTTGCAGCTAATGACATCTTTTCAGCTTATACTGGGGCAGAAGGCTTTTGTGGGAGTACCGAAAAAGTAAGAATGCAATTTCCTCTGTATCTGCCAAAGCAAATGCAAAGTAAGTGTGCAGACTAATAGTGTGTGTGGCTCTGTTTCTCTACTGCCAATCACTGACAAACCAGAAACCAAACTACACAGTCAGTCTTTGGTGAACAAGCAGGTTTTTCACTCACCAACAGCCATCCATCACTGAATGCCTAAACATGTGGGGACTGTAAATTAGGGCTGGGAATCACAGGGTCCCCCACGATTTGATAAACTAAGCAATATCTGGCTCACGATACAATATTATCACGATATGGCGATACATGTCATAATCGATGTATTGTTCATCATAATCTTTGATATCTTGTCATTTTAAAATCAAATGCATTTTAGCAACAGTATTTTTTGTTAAATCACTACTTGTGCAAAGTTAAAGGTGCATTGTGCAACTTTTGTGCTGGAGGGTCACCTGCTTGTCTCCGTGGAGATGTTACAGCTTTGTCTTGATTATTCCACAGTATTGAAATAAACCTGGTTAGCACAATGGAGACAAGTTAATGGTCAGATCTATGGAGAAGTAAGCCTGCACATGGTAAGAATTGATGTTTTTCTATGAATATTTTAACACCTGTAATGGAATAAATGCAAGGCGGATGTGTTTAATGTCATACAGTGGAGCATTTCATGTAAAGAAATAACATCTCCATAGAGACAAGCAAGTAAACCCTCTATCTTGGAAGTTACATAGTGCACTTTTATGAAATACGTCTATTTTAATAATCAAGACAGTGAATATGTCAAGTGTATTCAACATAAAAAAGTATCCTTACACTAAATGAGCAACAAATCTGTAGTGCGGCTACAAATAATTTGCTAAAAAGATACAAAAAAAATACTCTTGCCAGTATGTTGATAGAGCAGCCCAAAAGAATGAAATTGTATCACCAAATTTAGTATCACGATATATCTATATTTTTATATTTTATGCACACACCTTCTGTAAATTAGACATTATTGAAAAGTTATTGAAAGGAGGAAGTAAAGAGTTAAACGGGACTTGAAAAGGGGAAAATGTGTCTTAATAAAAACATAACTAGAGCTTCCTGGCTAAACTGAAGACAGTGATGGTGTCAAAGACATGGCAGTTATTACATTACATATTAGCCCAGCTGTAGCACTGAAAAGATGGCTTAAGATAGCGTTCCAATAAGAAAATGAATTATCTAAATTGGTTTAACTCGTAATTTAAGAGCTGTAAAAACACGGACACTGAATAACAGGAAATAAAAAACTATTGCATTACAGAAATTCACAATATTACACAAACCACAAGGTGAATTCAGGACACTAAAACTTGGAACATACCAACTGTCAATTACACTTTAGTAGAATCTTTAGTAGAATAGTAGAAGTTAAAATATAACCTCACAGTTTATGGGGATGGAAAAAGTTTGTGTCAGTAAAGGTGAATTGTAATATTGTTTTACCAGGGTAAATAGTGCATTTGGTCAAAAGACATTACTACTGTGTCAACAACTGTAAGCAACAATACCAACAATAAAATATCAAGTGGTTCAATACAACCATATCTCACTAAGTGGAAGGAAAAGGTTAAGTCTGTCGCGCTTTGGCACATTCAGAAGAAAAGTGTCACATTTAGGCTTATCTCTGGTGTCATATACTATATAAACTACAAGAGGAGACTTTTTTCTAAACTCTGTATAGCATGATAAAGACAAAGAACTTTAAAAATCTTTACTTCATGGCAGTCAACATATAACCTTAAGGAAAAATAGAAAACAGGAATGTGAAGAAAAAAAGAATGCCAAGTCAAACTTAATAGACAGGGTATTGATAACCTACATTCTTAAAAAGACAAAAATTCTTAGTAGAATTGATTTAATACCTCAGATGCAACAAAATCCAGGTACTCCAAAAAAGTAAAATTCACACAAAAAAAAACAGTATACCGGTAGTTAAAAAGGAATTAGTTTAAATGGCCAAAGCTAACATGTTTCGACCATGACTGGTCTTCATCAGGACTTAGTTTAAAAAGTGAAAGCATGGGGTATGGCTTTTAAGAAAACACACCAACCAATGGTAAGGACACATGTTAATTAGAGGAACACAAGGCAGGTGCAAGACATGCAACGCGCACAGGCAAAAAAAAAAAACCCAAACAAACAAAAAAAAAAAAAGATAATAATACCAATGAAAAAAATTAACAATACAAATAATGAAAAAAGTACATATAGCATTTATATATATGTATTTATTTAGAGAGATTATTGATATATGACAGATTTAATACCTTATTTTATTCACAGCTTTTATTTTACCATATTGGATTTTTTTTACTACGTCATTATTCGCTGTTTTATGTTGCACAATATTGCCAAAGCACATTCCTAGATTGTAAAGTTTTGTTCACAGACAATGGAAATAAATCTTTTTGATTATTATTTTTGATTATGACATAAAAGACTAGACTAGAGAGAATTTTATATTAATATGCCAGTAGGTTTTTGCTGAATTGTCACCCTTAATCCTCACCATTTATCCAGGCTTAGAGTTGGCACAAAGATGATCTGATTGGGCTCGTTTTGATACATTTTGAAGCACAATATATTGCTGAAGTAAATATAGACATTAAACCATAATATTGAAACCAAACCATAAAACAGAATTATCCACCAAAAATATTCTAAAAACAAAATGGGAGCTACCATAAATAAACAATAAAATAAAAACACTTAGTACTAGTCAGTGAATGTGGATTGTATATCCTCTGTCTGTTTGCTGCCTGTAAAAAAATAATAAAAATAATTCAAAATGCCCATGCATTGATACAGATGTACACCGAAAAGTTACTGTTTTTCCAGTAGCTAATGGGTATCTAAAAAAACAAAACAAAAAACCAAACTTCATTTGCATGTATAATTAGTTATAAAAGTTCATAATTCAACCTTTTATGGCTCAAATCTTGTCATACTGCAAAAAAATAACCCAAAATTCTCCACTGGTACAAAGAAAAAGGTATACAAGAGAAATACTGACCACCAAAAATAATTGTTCCATCTGCCCTTTATTGAACGATAAGTTGATATATTTATTCTCATGACAGGCCTAGGTATGATTTCAATTTTCTAGTAACATGAATCCAAAATATTACATGTAATTCTTGGACTTGCCATTGTAAGGGTCTAAAATGTGGTGAGTGTTAGTGAAAAGCCTGGAAACAGCAGTGGTAACCAACACAGAAACATAATGCGAGAATGAATAACTATCAATCAGTGCGCCCAGTTCAAAGGCAGCTTTAACTGTCCTCTCTGTGTTTTACCTGGCTTTACACCAGACCCTGCCGCGCTGAGAGCATAAACAAGCTCCAGCACTTAGGAGGCAACCCAAGTACAAGCCAAAGTTACAAGGGAAACTATCACTCCTACTTCAAAAGAAAGAGAATCAAATAAACAGCCAGGCCTTCCATTCAGCTTTCAACACAACTGAACTTAATACAACTCAGTGTTTTTAATCAGAAGTAAAGATATGTGGTCAAAATGATGCCCTTTTTTAAAACATGATAACCAAATAGCGAACATTCAACATATTTTCCACTAGTTTATTGCCAGTTCCAACATACTGAATACAGAAATGAACTTCGTACACTCATGTAGTAAAATTCGCAAAATAACTATAACTAACTCAATAATATATACATTGTATTGCCAGCCAAATAAGAATCACTTACCTTACCAGTTTACATGTGCATATAGGGCAGTGAAATTCAGGGTTTCCCAATAATACGGGAGACTACGGTGGTCCTTTCATAGTCTAAAAACAACCTGGACTAAACATCAAGAAATTAGCTATCAGAATTTTCCCTCATGCTCATTGTATTATCACAAACTTATGAAAAAAATTGTGCTTAAGATTAAATGAGTGCTTAAAGTTGAAATATAGGCAGTATGTGACATTTATTCTTTAAAATAAAATAAAACTAAAATATAAAATTATTAAAAGAAAAATTATTTGTCATAATCTTTAAAAAAAAAAAATATATATATATATATATATATATATATATATATATATATATGAGAAACAGTGCAATTAATAGGAGTTTAGACTTTGGAGGAATTATTATGACAAATCTAACATTTATGTTCACAAATTTATGAAAAAAAAAATGTACATAAAAGCCAAAATCACAATTTATTAATACGAGGAAAATAACCCCTGCACAGTTCTTTCTGCCAAGTAATTTCAATCAAGAATTGTGGTACTGAGCAAACACATAGAATGACTTGATACCGGATAGAAAATGCCCACTGTTTCCAGCTAATGGTTGCAGCAGGTTGTCATCATCTTTTCACTGTCTGTGCTGAGAGACAAAGTTGAAGATGGCAATCACCACAAAAGCTCCATATACTATACTTTACACTGCCAACCTGTGCAACGGCTCTAAGGACTGTTTTAACAATACCAATCTCAATCCATATAAACAAGATTCAATTAGCGCCAAAGCTTTGAATGTCAAGTTATACACCTAGTTAATGTTGTCCTAATATTAAAAAAGGCTTGATGTTTAATACAGATTTCAACACACACACAAAAAAAATCAAAATTATTAACAGATGTGCACATTTTATGAAAAGAATAATATTTTCAACA